>NC_140829.1:1070000-1430000 GCF_050613455.1 Vespa mandarinia | reverse complement strand
TAAATATATATATTATATATATATATAATAATAAAAATAAAATTAAAAATAATAATAATAATAATAATAATAATAATAATAATAATAATAATAATAATAATTTAATTGTAACGAACGATCAAATTTATACCTTTACATTTTCATTTATATATTATTTTTGTGTTAAATTTTTAACAAGCAGTGTTCCAAATTTCTTAAGTGTTATCGTAATTAAAATATAAATTCTCGGCTATCTTTCGAGAAATATCGTGGAGTGTTAATGCCGATAGACGACGATAAGATCGAATTGCATTATATCTACCGGGCAGTGATTCGATTCTATTCATCGTCGTCGTCGTCGTCGTCATCGTCGTCGTCGTACGTCGTCGTCGTGTCGTTGTACAGCTTGTTTGAAAATCTCTTTGCGATTATAATATCGACGGTAAGAAATATAGTGACGTTAAATATTGTTTTGAAAGTTGGAGTATAATCTCGGTCATTGTCCGATATCCATTCTCTCTCTTTCTCTCTCTCTTTCTCTCTCTCTCACACACACACACATACACACATAACTTACTCAGTCTCTGTCTGACTCTCCTTTTTTTTTTTTTTTTTTTTTTTTTTTTTCTTTTTGCGAAATCAAATATATCGGAGAAAGCTAAGAAACTAATGTCACATGTGAAAGATCGTGCCTTTATAAATGTCGATTTAGCGTTACACACACGATATATATATATACACGTACGTGGGTACGTGTGTGTGTGTGTGTGTTTGTTTGTGTTTGTGTTTGTGTGTGTGTGTGTGTGTGTAGCAGAATCAGTTATTGGCTCGTTGCAATCATTGAGAGGCCACGTCATGCGTGTAAAGCCGCATATCCAATATACAGGAACACGAGACGTGTCGTCATCGACTGTATTAGTGATACGACATATACACGCGCGCGCGTGCGTGTGTGTGCACGAACGTACGCATGCATGCATGAAAATATCATAATGTGAGATTATGACAGTAAGATAATTTTAATTTTAGTACATTATAATTGATCAAATTCGTATAGAGATTTGTAGCGCACGTACTTACGTACGTACATTTCTACATTCGTATTTCGTCCACGAAAAGAAAAACAATAGACGATCTCTATCGTGTCCTGTTATGTTTCTCGTCTGTCAGAAGGAATGACCATAAATAATATTGAATGCGGGAATTGCATTAGTAAATAGATTCGTGACAAAAAAAAGTTCTTAGAGGCGATGAAAGTGGGATATATATATATATATATATATATATATATATATCAAGGTGTAGGTGTTTTAATTTAGACCACTTATTTTCCATATTACTGAGATAGTTATTTCACTGCTTAACTGTTCTCTCTTCCTCTCTTTCTCTCTCTCTCTCTCTCTCTCTCTCTCTTTCTCTTTCTTTTTCTTTCATCACCATTTAAATGGGATTTTCAAGGACGACAATGGTTAGAATCAAAAATAAATTCTCGACTATATAACATATTATATATATTATATATATATATATATATATATAGCTATATAGATATATAGATATGAAGAAAGCTATATATATATATATATGCATATGTATGAAGAGTATATATATATATATTTTCTACCGACGAAAATACATATATTTAAGATGTGTTTCGAGTCTAACGGAGCGTCCTACAACGATCGTCATTGGAACTCTGGGCGTGTCACGTTCGCACATACGTATCGTACAATACGTACGCTTGAACGACGATGGTTTCTGTCTGTTTAATTAAATGATTCTATGGGTGTACTTAGGTCACGGACGATGTTAATTATCAAATGTTACGAAAAAAGAGAAAAGAAATAAAAAAGAAAAAAAGAGAGAAGCGAAAAGGACGACGCTCTCTCTCTCTCTCTCTCTCTCTCTCTCTCTCTCTCTCTCTCTCTCTCTCTCTCTCTCTCTCTCTCTCTCTCTCTCTCTCTCTCTCTCTCTCTCTCTCTCTACAATGTATGTACTATGGTGTGTCCATACGTGCCTTTTCTTTTTTTTTATATATATATACCCACCCACACACACACACACACATATATATATATATATATATATAATATATGTAAAACTATGTGTGATATTTATAATTATACAACAGTTCATGACAGTTTATATTTGCGTTCATCGTCATTACGATAGGTCAAAGCCATTTAACGTGTAACGTCATTATTATGTTAACATTACGTGATCTGATGCGAAGAACAAAAAAAAAAAGAAAACGGAAAGAAAAGAAAAATGAAAAACATACGAAACAATCACCATTAAAATAATTTCAAATAAAGGGGGGAAAATCTAAGTCGAATAAGAGATCTTTTATCGTGCCCACTCGTTATGCGCGTTAAACCGGAAATGACGCATCTCTGTAATTAGGCACGACATATATACACACACGCACACACACACATACACACATATATACATATATTTATATATACATACATAACTTCGTCGCATTGCTACGTTCTTGCAACAGACACGAGAAGTAAAAGATTTATCCATGTTTCACGTTATGAATTACGTGTTAGTTATGTTAATCTATGATGTGTAGAGTTATATATCTACGAAATTCGCGCGTAATTTCAAAGATAAAAAGAGAGAAAAAAGAAAAACAAATTATTCGATTTGAAAGCGAACGAACATTCGCATCGTTTGTCTTTCTTTACTTCCCGATTATGCTTTTTTTTTGTTTTTTTTTTTTTTTCTATTTTTCTTTCCTTTTTTTTTCTTTTTTTTTTTTTTTTTTTCTTTTTCCTTGAGCAACACAAGAATCGAGTAAGGATTAAAAACGTTTAGCCATTAGCATGATCTCTTCGAATTACAAATTATTTATAGTTCGATGAATAGTAGAACGTGATCTAATTCCGGTAGTCGTAACGCAATAATCCTCGTTGATACATATAATCAACAGTGCTTCGTATTATATCGTTTGTTTATTTTATATATATATTATTATGATATATATATACATATAAAAATATATATAATATTTTTTTTTTATGTAAAAATGAGGTATCATCATGTTCGTTTCTGAACGAAATTATAAACTTCAAATTTGATTTCTAATTTCAATTTTCTAAATTTCTAATTCTTCATCGTTCTTTTCGTCACTTTTTTTATTTTTATTATTATTATTATTATTATTATTATTATTATTATTATTATTATTATTATTATTATTATTATTATTATTTAATTTTTACTTTCACCAGGTCGTAGCGTCGAGTAAAAAACAGAACAAAAAATGGCGGATACGAGTCAGCAGGAACTTTCGGAACCTCATACAAACGGGGCAATGGACGGGCTTACGGAGGAAGAAAAAAGCAAAATAAGGCCCGCGGACATTGATGCTGTGAGTAATGTTTAACGCATTATCTTTTGTTGTTTCTTTTTTGTTTTCTCTTTTTCCTTTTCTTTCTTTCTTTTTTTTTTTTTTTTTTTTTTTTTATCTGTAAGAGATAGGGAATAAATGGAAGAAATATTTCAACGTGCAAACAATTGCGATCGATAATCTTTTTACGCGTAATTTTTCAATTATCTGTAGGATATGAGAGAAATGGAGAGAAGAAAGAGAGTCGAAATGATGATGAATTCGCGATTATTCAGGGAAGAATTGGAACGTATAATTGAGACGCAAATGAAAGACGGCGCTGGACCATCCGGTTTATTACAACAGATCTCTGATATGATGGGTGCTCAAGGAGCACGTTTCAATGGAAATGTATTTAAAAGTAAGTGACAAATGTTGAACGTCAGCTACTATATAAATTTATAGTTTTCTTTTTTATTTTTTCCTCTTTTTCTTTTTTTTTTTTTTCATCTTCTTTATATTAAGTTAAGTTACGTGATTATTTATAAATTTTAGATTCGAATTGCGTGGTGCCTATAAATGATATTCGCGGTGTCGAAAGCATGGGCTATGCCAAAGGTGAAAAACTGTTGCGTTGTAAACTCGCCGCTGTATTCAGATTACTCGATTTATATGGATGGACGCAAAATGTGGGTGGTCAAATGACGGCACGCTTGAATCAGGATCAAGAACATTTTTTGGTTAATCCTTATGGATTGCTCTATCATGAAATAACGGCTTCTAGTTTGATTAAGGTCGACATGCAAGGTTCCGTAGTGGAACAAGGAACAACAAATTTTGGTATACACATTACCGGATTTCAATTACATTCTACGATACATGCTGCTCGACCTGACATCAAATGCATCGTTCATATATCTACTCCGTCCGTTACCGCTGTAAGTAATCAAGAAAGAACATATTTATTTTGTCGATATAATTATTTCGACTATTTTATTACTATTTTGTTTCTTCTTTCTCTTTTCCTCGTTATATTATTTTTATTCTTAATTGTTCTTTCAAATTTTCCCTTTTATCAAATTCTATCCTTATGATATTTTACAGATTTCTTCTTTAAAATGTGGTTTACTGCCAATCGGACAAGAAAGTATAGTTATTGGTGAAGTTAGCACGCACCATTATGTCGGCGGAATGCTTGATCCGGAAGAAAGAGAGAAAATTACTAGAAATCTTGGTCCTATTAACAAAGTAATGCTTTTAACCAATCGTGGTGCACTTTGTTGTGGTGAAACTGTCGAAGAAGCTTTTTACAATGTATACAACACTGTATTGGCCTGTGAAACGCAGTTGAAACTTATGCCAGCCGGTCTAGACAATTTAAATCTCATTTCGGAAGAATCGAAGAAAACAATTTTCGAAGCATCAAGGAAGCCTCCAATTCCTCAACATACTTCGGCACCAGAATCTACAATAATAACGGAGAAATTAGAAAAACGTTGGAGAATAGGTGGAACAGAATTTGAAGCACTTATGAGGATGCTCGATAATGCTGTAAATATTTATTCATTTATATTACCCGATCGTTTAGTTTCATTTGTAAAGAAAATATTTAAATCTGTGTTTCTTTTTCTTGTTCCTTCTTTTTTTTTTCCTTCCTTCGTAGGGTTTTCGTACAGGTTATATATATAGAAATCCACTTGTAAAAGGAGAGCCTCCAAAACCACGAAACGATGTGGAGGTACCACCAGCAGTTTCATCTTTGGGATATTTGCTCGAAGAGGAAGAATTGTATAAGCAGGGGTAAGTACTCGATACTATTTAAAATTATCATTATGAGTACAACGTTTAGATGATTTGTACTATTTTCTTAAAATAATAAATATTCATTTTTATTTATTGTATAGGCTTTGGAAAGGTGGTCGTAAAGGTACAGATAGGTCACGTTGGTTAAATTCACCGAATGTTTATCAAAAGGTGGAGATATTGGAAACTGGTACTCCTGATCCGAAGAAGATTACAAAGGTAGAAGTTATTACTTTTGAGAATAAAAACGAGTAAACATTTATAAATTAAATCAATATATCATTTAAATGCCATACGCGCATATATATATATATATAAATAATATATATGCATATATAAGAAATGAATTCAACGCAGCTAAAAAAGTCGTCATTCCGATCGTTCAATGAAAATTTGTGTTCACAGATCTTTGTAAAGATCGTACATGTTATATATATATATAATTGTATCCGCGAATTTTTAAATACATTGCGGATGGTACGTAGGGAATATAATACTCGCCAAATATTCCTAAAATAGTTATAAAATAATTCACATCAACGATACTCCTCTTCTTCTTCGTTTATGAAGTCATATTAAATTTGTACGATCTATGTTACTATGGATATCGTACGAATTTATTGTCTTAATAATAATGTCAACCATCAAACTTAAAATGTATTTCGAATACATATTACTACATGCATTGAATTTGACGAAAGAAGAAGTAGATTTCAAAATTTATTATTCTTTTCAAAATATACTTATGCATTCCATTTATGCATCATCTCATTAAAACGATGATGCATTTAATCTTTTTAGCTTAGCTTTTTCATATATTATAATATCCATCTTATATATCGCATAGTCCTTTTATGCTTTATACAGTTATATAAAAGCAAAATGAAAATTATTCTAAGCAGTTAATGGATTAATATATAAAACAAATATCGTATCCCATATTAAATATATGTTAATGGATGTATCTTGTGAAATTTTATATCGTTATACATGGGAGATCAAATGAAATTGATCAATCCCTTGCATATATAATATTTAGATAACTTCAGAAGACATTGTCATGTTGTAGAATGATGCACCATCGTCTATTTTATTGTTTATAATGACATACATCGAATTAATATGTTGCAGAATATAATACATTTATTTCTAGAATTTAAAATAACTCAAATAATTAATAATTTATCCAACTAGCTAGTTCAAGTTCAAATTTGTAACAATTTCATTTATAACAATTTTTTTATTTTTTACATAGGTTCTACTACATTATCGAATCACGTTTTTACGATATGTGCGATGAAAATTATAATATTTATTAAAATTATATATGTAACTTGTGTATACTTCGTTACAAAGAAGTAGTTCAGTATATCCGATATAGAAAGGGAGCACAAAGTAAATATTCTTATCAGTGAATGCTGGATAGATGTGAAGTACATAATACTTAAATGATTATAAACATATGTAAGTGTATATATAATATACATATACATATACATATACATATACATATATATGTAGGATTGTGCGTCATTTTGTCTTCTGTAGCTTATTCATGATCGAATAAAGTTTAATCCGTTGTCTAACATGTCTCAACAATATTTTAATTGTTCGAAACATATACATATATAAATTAGTCAAAATTAAAGAATGATGCGTGCACGGGTGTGATGTACAATTGCAGATTGATGATCTATATTCATCAAAATTTATCAAAATAGACGGGTAGTCATTTTTTGTGTCATTTGCACGTTATATTAGTATGCATTAATTTCTTTCTCTCTCTTTCTTTTTTTTTTCTTCTTTTTTTTTTTTTTTTTTTTTTTTTTTTTTTCCTTCTGTGATACATCATGTATGTTCTGTAGAAAATAATAGAGTTCGTCAGATTGAAACCTGTATGAATGTGTGCCTGTTGGTCGGTCGTGTCAACGAATTCTCCATGACCTCGGTATACATCCACTGCATTTACAAAACCAGGTAAAATGACCCTTCAAATGTTTAATACAGTTGGCATTTGATAACGATACTTTAATATCAAAAAGTTATATACTGAACAAATTACACGTTATTTAAAATTAATTGATTTATTTATTTATTTTTTTTTTTCTTCTTTTTATTATTTATTTCTTATTCGAAAATATTAAAAAAAATGAGCGTCCAAAGAGAAAGTAATGTTTGTTATATAGTTTAAAGAAAAAAATATGCAATGCAGGCACACATTACATGCAGTACTTTATTTTTTACTGCGCAACCGTATGTATCATTCATTGGTAAAAAAAAAAAAAAAAAAAAAAAAAAGAAAAAAAAGAAAAAATAAAAGAAAAAAGAAAATTATATTGGTAAAATATATGAAAGGGGGTCAACTCTCTAATGCTCTGGTTTTGTGTGCAGTGGGTGTCCGATGGATCTCCGACCCATAGCAGTACTCCGGTGAAGATCGATGGTGCTCTCCAGTTTGTACCTAAAAACACTAATCCGAAAGAATTCAAACAAATCCAACAGCAGGTAAGTAAATATATATATTTATACTATTTTATGAGATAATTCTAATAACAGTAAGACATAATATCCTCTTTCAAATTATATATTTGTACTTTTATATATTTGAGTTTATAAATTATTCAAAGATATTACATTGATATAATGAAAGGACGCATGAATTTTTTTCCTTTTATTAGATAAAAGACTATCGTAGAGCAGATAAAATTTCGGCTGGACCACAGTCGCACATATTGGAAGGTGTTACGTGGGAAGAAGCGAAAAAAATGCAGGTAGAAATTTTAACATTTATTTTTATACTTGGCTAATATATATCATTGATAAGGAATAAGATAATGATGTAGGTAAGAATAAAAAAAATTAATTAATAGATTTTTTCTAGTTAAAGTATTTTTTTGAGAAAACATCTTGATATATTATTATTTCTAAACATATTTATAATTTCATCAAAAATTCTAAATAGCAAATTATTTATTTAAATTTCCAAGGTATTAATATATAAATATTAATATATAGATATATGTATATGTATGTACGTATATAATATATGTATTTATATATTATTATTATTATTATTATTATTATTATTATTATTATAATTATTATTATTATTATTATTATTATTATTATTATTATAATTATTATTATTATTATTATTATTATTATTATTATAATTATTATTATTATTATTATATATATACTAGTTTATTATCTATTTATCAATAATTTCTATATTAATCTCTTAATTATTTTCAAGGACGCTACGATCAGTGGTACTGGAGAGCAAGTCGTTCTCGTAGGAGCAGCCAGTAAGGGTATCATACAAAGAGGTTTTCAACATAATGCAATGGTTTACAAGACACCTTATGCAAAGAATCCATTTGACGCCATTACGGATCAGGAATTAGATCAATATAAAAAGGAAGTAGAGCGCAAGCAGAAGGGTGATCCTTGTAAGCATTGAATATTTATTATAAAAATATTTTCATTTTACAATGGGGAAAAAAAATAATCTATAACGAATATTTTGTAATTAGATGACGAATCACAATCGGAATCGGAGGCATTGTCATCATTTAACATCAGTCGTGCAACACATGAATCTAGCACTGCCAAGAGTCCGATTCAATCACCGGTCTCTGTTACGTCTGAGACTGAGGAAGAGAGTAGGGACGGTAAGAGAAATTATAAATTAAATTTATAAAAAAAATTTTATTATAAAACAAATTACATTATTTATTATTATATTATTATAAAAAATATTAATTATAAATTTTATTATAATTAATATTATAAAAAAATTTTTATAATTATTATAAAAAAAAAAAATTATAAATTTGGATCTTTTTTTTACGTGATATTTTATTTTTTTTTTTTTTAAACACGATTTTTTAAATACGTTTCTATTCACACGTTGTCAGTTCAGTAGAAGATGTCAAAAAAAAAAATCGTAGTTATTTATTTTCTTTCTTATTTCTTTTTTTTTTTTTTTTTTTTTTTTTGTTACCTTCAACACTTGATAAATTAAATGAAATGTTTTTAACGAATACATTCTTATATTTTAAATTGTTATTCTATTACTTGCGTTGAACACAAGTTTTTTTTTTTCTTTTTTTTTTCTTTTTGCCATTATATTATACTTTTTGTAAATCTATTTTTACATGACTTTTTTCTCATTTTTTTTTTCTGCACACTACATATCCACCATGTAAAAACAAAACCCATGTTTATAGGCTATTCTGAGCCGCTTACTTGCCAAATCGATTAACTCTATACAACAAAAAGCGAGGAAATAATATAAATTGCTTTTTAAAATATAAATTCAAATGAACATTATAAAATGTATAAAGGCCTTGGTTGCAGCATTAGAATTGAATTATTGCAATGATTTACATTAGAGCAAGAAGGAGCTAATAAGATAGGCTTTTGGAATAAATTATTTTTAATTCGATGGCCAAAAAAAAATTTGTCATTTAATGATGTTGAATAATGGAAATTGGGGAAATTTATTATGAATATAAAAAGTGAATACTCCATCAAATGTTTTGACATTTAAATTTTAAAAAAAATTCAAAAAGTGATGTTAATCGATTTGTCTTGTGAACGGCAGCTCATTTGACGATTGAAAATTTATGAGAGAAGAACATTTAATAATAGCGTTATTCTTATATCCACAGAACCACGAGTTTTACGGATAGAAACGAAACAAGTGCCTGCGCCCAGTCAACCAGAAGTCGTTTTAAGTGACGGTAAGTGTATTTTAAATAATTTAAAAATTCACAAAGAATTAATCGTTGTATACCATGCAAGAATGGTTTGGCTGTTTAGAATTTATGACATGAAATGCAAAGTAGTATCTAATGGTATTAGAATTTTTTGGAATTGTCGCATGTTTATTATTCAATTGCATACCATGTACGATTATACGTTTGGATCTTCGTGATTATTCCCAATTAATAAGTATTTCTTGCAATAATAATAATAATAATAATAATAATAATAATAATAATAATAATAATAATAATGATAATAATAATAATAATAATAGTAAGAATAAAAAAAAAACAAACAAAAAAGAAGAAGAAAAAGTATTCTCTATAGCATGTGAATATTTTTCCTACCCCCTGCCCCACCCAACCCCTCCAATTTTGACATATGCATGTAATCGTTTATTCTTCATACAGCATATGCGACTACAGAGTTCCTCAATGAAATGCGACGTGCTGCGATCGAAGCAGAAAGTGATATTAGCAGGCAAGGTAAGCGGTTCTTAGTTAAGAGAGGTGAGGTTAAAGGAGAAAGGAAGTGTGTTGTATCAGGTAACGCATGATCGCACGTTTGTCTTTAACGTTACGAACGCATACACGCACGATTATTATAAACATCTACAGACATTTTTCCCCCCTTGCATTTAAATATATTTTGCTTTTAACACGGTTAAAAGAATGAATCTTTATGATCGCTAACGCTTGCACCGCATACATACATACACGTCGAAGTTTCTTGTACAAATTTTATGTTCGCACGCATCATTATTATTATTGTTTTACATTTCTTTTCTTTTTTTTTTTTTTTTCCTCTCATAACAGTTTAATATACATTTATATATGTTAAAGTCAAAAGGTACGATTTGCTAAATCTAAAACGTTCATCATTTGTATATATTTATATTATTTTATGATTTAGCGATCGTGCAATAAATCAAGTTTATCAATTTATATATATATATATATATATATGTATACATTTATATATTATATATATATATAAATGTATGATGTGTATGTATATATATATATACTCGTGTATAAATCAATAATTTATACGTCGTGCTTGTTGTAATGCTTTTACTTTTTTCTTTTTCTTTTTATTTTTTATTTATTTATTTTTTTATTTACTTATTTTTTTATTTATTTATTTATTTTTTTTTTTCACCGTAGCGAGAGAATGATTTTTTTTTTTTTAGTACGGGACGTATGATAATACGGAGTTGATCAAAAACATAGAAGTATTTTAAAAATGTTATTGTTTATTTTAAATGGGATTATAGAGTGAAAACAGGGATGATCTGAGAGGATGGTGTGAGCGATCCGTGATCATAACGAGGTCACAATCGTACTACTCTTGGAGCAAATAGATTTTGAACGTGGAAGAAAAGAATTCTGTTTTTTAGAAACTGAGATTCGTATGTCTTCGGACAATGTCATTTTACAGATTGTGCTCTATCAAGCGGTTGCGGCAGCGAATCCAGTGCTAGTGTTCGTTCAGGCTGGCGATCTCCCGAGCTTCATGATAATCCGCATTTAAAGGTAGTTCGCAGTTCAGTCGTCGCAGAACGTATGAAACCCATCTTGATCGAACGTTCGTGGAACGCGACGTGGAAGCCGCTTAAGACAGTTAACGACGAGAGCAATGGTAAACAAGTCGCAGATATTCGTAACAACAATGAAACGCGATTATTGAAGAATTTTTTGACTCGTATTAAAGCGAGACGCGAGTTCTTCGATAATTACGAGAAGAGAATGCTGAACGGTGGGAACTGTGCGATTCAAGGAAAAGAAAGGAACAAATTTACTCGAGCAAAATTTTTTGATAAATTTATTAACAATCGAAACGATGATAATAGATCTAATGATGTGACTCGAGGATTACTTTATAATGTATGTAATCATAATGGTGAGATCACAGAAAATGGTACAGTAATAAAGAAATCCGATGATAGAACATTAAAGAATTTGATAAACGAAAAAATATTAGACTCATCTGGATGTAAGATGGATGATGATCAAACGGATTTTTTAACTTGTCGCAAGAACGATACAAAAGGGAAGGATATAATTTACACTAACGAAAATAAATTTTTCTGGGAGGATGATGACTGTCAATGTGTATCCTGTTTATCATTTTCGAAGAAGAACAACGTGGTAACGTACGATCGTAATCATTGGGACAATCTAGGCGATGTAATAAAATGTATAAACGATAAAATTTTGCCATCTCGTGCTAGCTTGAACGCCTTACCAGTGACGGACGCATCGATGAAATATAATTTGGATTCGACGAACATGAGCTTGATCTATAGTTTGACACCGTCGAATGATATATCAATGATGGTCGGTTATGATAATAATGACGTCGATAACATTGTTAATAGGTTAGCGAACGATGATGATAAACAAACGGATGTAACAATGAAACGAGTAAACGAATCAAATACTACATCGAAATGTACATCCATGGAAAATATTCATCAGGACGATTCTACCGATAATTCGTTCATCGATTACAATGAAAAATCATCTAATAATGGATCGGATATATTAGAATTGCCAACGGGTACGATTCAGGAGTTGGAAGATTTTCTCGGTGTATCCTTTAACGAGGACATGAACACTAGCGTTAATCAAATAATAGCAGAACTCGATGTTAATCAAACATACGTAGAGGCAACGAATATAGTGGATGAGGTTATCGAAGAGGCATCTCGTATTACATTTAACATAAACGTATCCCCGAAGAGTACGATTTCTACGGAATCAAATTTGATCGTTATCGATGAGCTTGTACATCACGTGATTGATCGACACGACAAAGAAGATAAAGTTTTTCTTTCGACTACAAGGATTGATCATCAGGATTATATTAATGGATCGAAAATTTTACACGAGTCAAGTGACGACGTTATTGAAACAATTAATAACAATAATAATGAAGAATGTTCGATGATAAAATCAATAGATCTAATGACTAATTCATCGGTTATCGATAAAACTTTAATAAAGTGTACTTGTCTTGAACATCGTTGTTCCTTAGGGAAGTCAAATGAAAATGTTAATGACTCTCATAACAAAAATGATATCGATGATAATATTCTTGATAAAATAGAAAATATTTACGATGAAGACATTGACGAAAATCGTAACGTTAGATTGATAACGACGGAAAATCATTCGAAAAAGAAGATACCATTGAACGAAGAAGTTGTTCTTGAATTTTGTTCTATAACCGATCGATCGAAGAACGACGTTTTAACGTTAAATTTTCAAGTGGAGAGATCCGAGTCGGATTTAGAAAATAATTCATTCAAGGAAACAATTAATTTGCCGCGTAAACGTAAACACAGCGAGATTGAATTTACAAACGAGGAAAGAAACATTAATGTCGATTGTCAAACGAATTTGAAATTTTCAGATCACGATCATCATCACTATCATCACCATCATCATCATCATCATCATCATCACAATAAGAACTTCGAAGATATCACAGTTAACACGTATGAGGTTAAAAGTACGAAACAATATAGATCAAACAACGGATGGATCCTAACAAACAATAAAACGACGATGTTGAATAATGAGAGCGTAAACTCGAATGATATTTCATTCGATGATTCTCGGAATGATCATCAATATCGTGATTTATCTCCAATAACGGAAGAGAATAGCAATGAATCGTTTAACGAGGAAATTACCAGCATTCTTGTAGATACTTGTCCCGAGTGTTGCATCGATTGTTCATTGGAAAGATCGGAAAACAGGAACGAGATAACAACGACAACGACAACGACAACAACAACAACAACAACAACAACAATGACAACGTCATTTGTTGAAAGGGAAAATATAAACATCAGTGCCGGTGAGGAATCAATTAAATCGATGGATTATTATACTTGCAAGGACGATAGTAGCGAATACAATACGTCCGACAGGCCATCATCATGTTCAAATCCATCGAATTTCAACGATTCGGTCGATCGTGTATCCATTTCTTCGGATGCTACGTATATCATTTGTAACGAATTTGAGTCACCCTCAGAATCGCCAATCTACGTTGATTCTAAAAATTGTTTTACGTCCGTTAAGGATGAAGACGTACTATCTGCTAATGACCTTCTTGAAACGACGGAAAATGTTAAACCGATAAACTCTAAGTCAATCATTTTCTCTACGAAGAATGATGTCGAAGAACTCGCCTGTCTCGACGAAATAATTAATCCAAAAAATGAGAATTTTCAAAAAGATTCATCATTTTATTTCGATAAAAATGATACTAATGGATCTCACGTGCTTCCACGATACGAGGATTCTTCTTTGTATAGATTGGTATCGGGAATGAAACTGAATAGTATCAATTCTTTAATCGAATCCACCCACGACGATCGTTCTCTCATTTCGGAGCAATGAGAATTATCTTGAGTTTAATTTTTCAAATTTTCTTTTTTTTTTTTCTTTTTTTTTTTTTGTTCTTTCTCTTTTTCTATTGTTGGCATGACCACAAACATTTTTCTAATTGACGTTTCACTTTTACGGTTTATCTTCACTTTCTAATTTTTATCGATAAAATGTTGTAACATTCTTTTCTTTTCACGAGAAGTATAACGACAGATTAGAAATATAGTTTTGATACGTATAGAGCGATAAGATACAGATAAAGCTCGATAGTTAAGAAAAGATATCAATTTGTTTATTTACGTTTTCTATATTTCTTTCTTTTTTTCGTTTCTTTCTCTTTTTTTTCTTTTTTTTGTTTTTTGTTTTTGTTTCTTTTTCTGTTTCTTTTCTCGTTTTTTGATAGTTTAGCATGAATGTGTAACGGAGCACGTTTTTCTTTTTTTTTTTCTTTTTTTTTTTTTTTTTTTATGTTTTTTTATGTTTTTCTATCGCACAAATGTACGTGCCAATTATTATCTTTTTCTTGTTATTTTGTTTTTGTTTATTTTTATTATTATTCTTTTTTTATTATTTTTTTCATTATATCAAATTCAAGGATCTCAAGTTAATTATATTAATGTACATAGATATATTTAGTTAGTACGGAGATGCTTTATGCGTCCTTGTTTTTATGATAAGAATAATAAATTACGTTTATGTTGTGTCTTAAAACATTTACATTGATGAACAATTTTGCTTAAGGAGTACTTACTTCTTTTTTTCTTTTTTTTTTTTTTTTTTCTTTTTCGTTTCTTGTCCCTTTTAGCGAATTCCTGTGGTATTTTTTGTAATTCAAGATGGACAAATATGTTGTTGTACGTTTTGCATGTTTCGTTACGATTGTCCTTTTGCACATAGTTTTGTTACACGCTTAGAAGGATATTTTGTCATATCTCAATTTAATTCGTTTTATTGTCGACGAATGTGTAAATCGTCGAAACCATGTGAGATTTTCTTAAATTCGAATTTTCAAAGATAGCCGGAGAGAAAAAAGAAAAAAGAAAAAAAAAAACATTGCAAAAAGAAAAGAAAATGACAAAAAGTATCAAATATTTAACCTGTTAACCGGAAAATATTTTCGAGGGATAATATCGTTGAACGTGAATTCATAAAACTTATTTTCATTAGAAATAAAATAATTAATATGAAAATTAAAAAACTTCGGATAAATTAAATATTCTTTTTTCCCCTTTTTGTTATAACGAGTATATTCGTCATGAGGGGGAAAAAGTGATTATCATTTATTATTTAAATAGCTATTAAATAGTATAAACTAGTGATTGGACACAATTAATGGGGATCAATAAGTTATAAAATGAAGAATTTAGTTATACATGTGTATACGTAATTTTTTTTTTTTTTTTTTTTAATTGGAATGAGAAACAAATCGTATTTTCTTTTTTTTTTTTTTACGAAGACAAAAGTGAAATCTCATCGCGAGAGATTAACTATTCGGTTAACAGGTTAACCCTTTGTATCCGAACATCTTTTCTTTTTTTTTTTTTTTTTCTTTTTTAATCCTTTCATTTTACTGTACAGTTAAAAAATACATAATACATACTTTTCTCGAAAATCATTTAATTTGTTTTTAATCGTAATAATATTATGAAATGAAAATTTTGATTTTGCGTTGAAATAATGGCGTCATTCTGGTATCCTCCAATGCAACAGATTAATATAATAGTTCACGTAAATTTTCCTTGGTTTTTAAATAAAACAGCATAAGATATATAGTGTTCAAAATTTACTACAGATATTTATATTTGTATATATATATATATATTTTTTTTTTTAATATCTAATAAATTTTATATATATATATAATGTACACACACACACACACACACACACACACACACATACACACACGCATACACAGGTGTGTATATGGGTAATTAATGTCCCTAATTTGTTTCGAGATTATACTGCTTCTTTTTTATACGTACTACATTATAATATATCCCAACGCTTCGATCGAAATATACGTGCTACCTTGTCCTTTGCACGATCCTTGGTGAATCTGCTCAAACAAAAAGAAAGAGAGTGGAAGGGGGAGAGGGAAAAAGGTTAAGGGTCTCAACACAATTTATGGTAACGAGCTATATGAACACAATCATCTAAAAAAAACATCAATTAAAATAACACTATCCTGCATATTTGCAAGGTAAGTTGCGGTTATATCGGTACGCTTATTTATCCAATGGCTAATATTTTATTAACGTTAATTATTATATTGATCTTAATTCTCAGAGATATATAATTGAAAAATTTCCTTTTATACATTGTAGAAATTTTTCCATAGTACATGTTCAATGTGACAACAAATTTATATAATATATATATATATATAGAGAAAAATCTTTATAAAAAAAAAAAAAAAAAAAAAAAAAGATTATAGATTATCCGAGAATTAATATTTATAATTTAATTTGTGCGATCGTTTTACTTGTTTTTCTTTTTGAAATCGATCGACGAGAGTTATATGAATGTTCGTTAAAACAAAATAACTTTTGTGTTTCAGGAGAAAATACCGTAAATGGCGATCACTCGGACGCCCATCACAGTACATTTTCTCAAAGTAGCAAGGAGGTTCGTTAAATATTCATTTTTTTTATTTATTTTTCTTTTTTTTTCTTTTTTCTTTTCTTTCTTTTTTTTTTTTTTTTTTTTTAAATTTCTTCTCTCTCTCTCTCTCTCTCTCTCTAAATGTGAAAATTAATACACGTGTCTATGTTTAACGTTTAATTATGATCAGTGTGAGAAGCATTTATGGTGTTTGGCTTCTCGTTAATTTTTTTTTTCTCTCAGAGCTTTTTGAATAACAAAAATTCATTTTCTTATTCATTCATTGTCATGATGTTCACAATCAATAACATTTACATCGTGTTTCTGTCTCGTCCGTTTCTTTCTTTTTTCTTTTTTTTTTTCTCCTTTTTTTTCTCTTCTTTTTTTTAATGTCTCAAAATGCATACTTACTTTCATGCCTGCTCCATTCCAGTCTACTATATTCATCGTGGCTCCTGTGGTCATATCATATATATATCATACGGCATATTACATTCAAAAAAAAAAAAAAAAAAAAAAAAAAGAAAAAAAAAAAAGAAAACATAAATGACAAGAAAAAGACAAAGAACTATATAGATTGCAAATGCTTGCAAGCGCATCGACGTTATTGTAGGATCATCTACGACTTTAGACAGCTGTGTGAATAATTCAAAAAAGAAAAGAAAAGAAAAAAAGAAACATGCAATTGGAATTTCTGCTCGAGAACGCGGTATATAAGAAAGCCATAGTTACATGAGCAACCCTAGCTGCTTGTTTTTACAAAGCTCGAAGCTTCGTCATAGACGTTCCTTTTTCATTCTATTTTCTCTATATATCCTTTCTTTTTCCTTTTTTTTTTTCTTGTTTCCATTCTTTCATTGAAATCGCCATTTCATTGCCTATACAATAGTGCTAATATGCATGATTCGAATGCAATCGAAGGAGAAAGTTTTAGGATCTCCAAGGACTCTCTCTCTCTCTCTCTCTCTCTCTTTCTCTCTTTTTATTTATTCGACATTTTAATAATGGCTCCATAAATTCCATCATTTCAAAAATATTTGTTGTTTGTTAAAATTATAAAAAAGATACGTAGTATAATTTTCTTTTTATTTTTTTTTTCTTTCTTAAAGTGAGCTATTAAAAATTGTTGTATCTTAACATAATCAATTAAAAGAAATAAACAAATCGATCATAATGAGATTCACTGAGGGATCCTAAAACCATATTGACGACGTTGCGCATGTGCATGCGGAAAGGTTTATGGTTACGGTTGGGACCTTCCGTGTTAAGGGTTCCATGTCGCAGGACGTGAGCGTTAGCGAGGAATCGCCGAAGAAGGAGAAAAAGAAGAAGAAGGGCCTTAGGACGCCGTCATTTCTTAAGAAGAAAAAGGAAAAGAAGAAGTCGGTCGAGGCGTAGGTAGCCATAACGAAGGTTTGTATTTTGAGCATAATATTTTCAATTATTTTTTTTGTCTTTTTTCTTTATTTATTTATTATATATCCATTTAACCAAATCCTTTTTCGAATTTCCTTAAATCGTATAATCAAAATAATTCTGTTTGAAAAAAAGAATCCAATTCCAATTTAGATTCCAAATTCTATAACATGACAAGGACATATTCCTTTCATGCGTCTATGTCATATTAAATTGTCGTGTTAATATATTTCTTCCATAAAAGAAAAAGAATATGTGTAATTTATGAAAGAACGAGAAAGTCAATTTCTGAGGAATGATAGCAATTGATAAATTTTTTGATACGTTTCAAAATTTAAAAATACACATACATATGTATAAGTATTATAATATTGTTTTTTTTATCTATCGGTACATATATAAATATGCGTATAATATATAGGTATACCATTTAAAAATATGTGGACACTTTACTAATTTTAAGAAATTCGTGAAATATAATGCATATTATTATTGTTTATCGATATTTTTCGATAAACCCCATTATAAACATATATTTAATATGTTATAAGAGTATTAAATTGCAAAATTACTCATTCTTTTGGTTTAACCCTTTGCACTCCGAACCATTCTGGACATTGGCTACTAGCTACTCGGCGCTCCTTTGTGGCAGAAACGTGCATTTACAGACCCTCGTATTATTTAGTATAGTTTTGGAACTAACTAACATATTATAATAATATTGGACTTATATGAATTGATTGAAATCGAGAAATGTATATTTGCAAAAAAATCAATATTTTATTTTTTATAATTTTGTACAGAGTGATATACTTTAAAACACTCTCCAAAATGCATTGCAGACTGATTAGTGCACGTTTGACAATAATATGTTGTTTGACGCCTGCCACCAGGTGTTTTTCTATCAGAACAAACAATGCAATCTCGTTTTCTTTGTCCCACATCAAAAATATGTAGTTTATTGTCTAATCTATTGTCCGCAGAAGATGTGGATGGACGCGTTCTCGATTCACGAAAATCACCTCTCAACATTTCTTTGTGTATATCTTATAGTAATTTTACTATATTTTTATTTGATTTCTTGTGCCATTTCAAGAGAAAATTTCAGGGAAGTATGCATGTCTCAAAAAGTTGCGCTGAAATAACAAAATCAGCCATAATCACTAATCAAATTTAATGTCCCATGAGAAGGGACATCCGAGTGATATGCTAGAATTACGATGTCCCACGAGAGGGGATAGCTGAGTGCAAAAGGTTAAATGAATACAAGTTTTTCCAGTAGTTTAATATTACATTATATTCATATTCTGTTACGTACGGATGGTTTACAAAACTTTGTTATTACATTTTCTTCGATTTTTATGTTCCCTTTTCCTCGAACTATGTTTCATAATATGGTTTGCTATCATTTAAAGACATAGTTCCAATAATTCAATGTGCAGGAAATAGAGAGATAAAATCGTTCCGTCAGCTTTACATTTCTATCGATTTCAGTTCGACTTGAATACTTGAAAGAGTATGTCGGGTGCGAAAAAAAAAATGAATTAAATATAGAAATGTGGTCGCATATCATAGTATTATCCAAAGAAAGATATTCCATGAGAGAAATTGCGGAAAAAATAAGAGTTTCAAAGTTTTGCATAAGCTATAGTGTTCAAAAGTAAGATGCTACAAGAGTTTGTTTACCTAAAAAAAAATCTGGAAGGATCAGATAAAGGACCCAGGGTAAAAGATCGACACATTGTAAAAATCAATAAGGAAAATATATAAGAAGTATAGTTCCTGAGATAATTGCGGAAATTAATACGTTTAGGGATACGACAATTTCATCTTTGTGGGTCGTGTTACAGTAAAGAAATCATTGTTGAGAAAACAAAACTTCAGTGGGCCATTTTCCATAAAAATTGGACATTGGAAGAGTGGCAAAATGTATTCTGGACCGATGAATCCAAATTTGAACTGTTTGGGACCCAAGCGACGTGTTTTCGTTCATCGGCAAATTAATAAAAAATAAAACTACGATTGTGTGATATTCATCATTAAACGAAAAGGGTCATTCCGTTATTGTATGCGGATGTTTTGGCAATAATATAGCGGGAGATCTGATCAAAATCAACGATATTGTAAAGAAAGAAACTTATTTAAAGATTTTAATAGAGTAGATAATTTTATCTGAATAAGGCTTAATGGGTAATAATTTTACATTTATGCAGAATAATGACACAAAGCATAAACCTTTAAACAATATTATATATAATATGAACTATTTCAAACAATTAGAAATTATTCTAATTTAAAAATAATCGAATGGGGTCACCCCCCCCCCCCAATCACACGATTTGAATTTCATTGAAAAATTGTGGGATCACTTGGACATACAGGTTAGAAAATAATGTCCAATGTCCGAGAAACACTTTTGGAAAATTTTACAAGCAGAACGGATCAATAATGAAAGTGAGATATTAGAAAATTTAATAACCAGGATGCCAGGACTCATAAACGCGATCATAAGAGTGTACAGTGGATATGTAAATGAAAAAAAATATCATTATTTTTTTATTAATATTGGTGAGATATTTACTGAATTATTATTAAAACATATTTTTTAATATTGTGAGAAATAATATACACAAAAATAAATCAAATTTATCAAAAATTTCATAACTTTTTTCAAGCAGTTATAAAAATAAGGAAAGTGTCCATTATATATATATATATATATATTTTATATATTATACGTATATTATCGTTCATAAATATATGTATATAAGTATTATTTTATATAGTTTCCTATCTTTATAAATAATTTCAATTTAATTCTTAAATAATTTCGATTAAGAAAAATAAATAACAATGAGTGACGTAATAGACATTGTTTACGAAATATATTGATTATTATTAAAGGATAAAAATTTGAATATCATTGCTATCGTTGTTCTGAAAAAAAAAACACGATTGAAATAGAATATTTATCGAATAATTTTCAAACTACAGCGACATTATCTCTCTTGTTCATTGAACAATACAACGTATTATTATGAATAAACTTTTATATAAGTATGAAATAAGTATTATGTCAAAGCCGCGTAGATTAATGTTTATATTAATTATTATTTAGTAGTCGTAATGAAATTAAAAAAAAAAAAAAAAAAAGTTTCAAATGTGTTTTAGAAAAGTGGTTGGAATGTGTGCTGAAACAGGTGAGATTTAGCGCGCGAGGGATTGATTGCAGCATCGCTCTTAGAATTAGTCGAGCTATTGCTAGTTGCATTTGCAGTCTTTGCATTATTAGACAAAAACATATATCGCATCATCTTCTCTCTATTTTTAGGCCAGTAAAAAATGAATCCACGTGATTTTTGAGAAATATATGATACATAATACTATTATGTCATCGTAATGCATAGCATCGTGTCAAAACCTTGGACGTTGAGTAGTGATAAAAAAGAAAGAAAGAAAGAAAGAAAAAAGAAAAAAAAATGAAAAAAAAATCGTTATACGTATGTTCATTTTAACTCTCCCCCCCCACCGTTCCGCCAAAAAATGTCCCGTATAAAAATTCTTTCTCTTTTCCTATTCGTGATTTGAACCTTTTTCTTTTATTAATTAAATTCTCCTTTTGATTTTTTTTCTATGTTATCTTACGGAAACTTACATTGGTTTTTTTTTTTTTTTTTTTTTTTTATCTTACAGACACTGCCACGAAGAAAAACTTACCGTTAATATGAAGAAGCGAACACGAATTTTTTTTCCGAGCGAAGCACGAATGCTAAATATTGTAAACCAATAGGAAGGAAAGAAGGAGCATGGAAAGTCGAAGACAGGACGACCAATAATGTTAAATGATTAGAGGCCAAGAAAGACAGAAAAAAGAGAGAGAGAAAAAGAGAACGATACACATACGTTGGAATGAAAAAAAAAAGAAAACAAAAAAAAAAACAAAAAATTGAAAAGAAAAGAAAACAAAATAGAAAAACAAAAAAACAATCAAAGCGGCCGAACAATAAATCACAGCATCTTTCCAGGACACAAGACTGCCATCGCATTGTATCTACGATAAGGAATCTATAATAGTACCGTTGTGTGTGTGTGTGTGACATTTTTACGTTTTTAATTTTTTAAGCATCGCACACCGATGTATTCTATTAGCTAATATTTGATTCCGTCTCTCCCCTAACCCATTGATATAACATATATATATATATATATATATATATGTTATATATATATATATATATAGTTCATTTTTAAAGGCCATTTCGAAGGTGCATTAAACAGGGATCAGAAAGATTTTTTCTTTTAAAACAAAAAGTAAAGAACAAACGAAGAAAAAAAGAGAGAGAAAGAGAGAGAAAGGAAAAGAAAAGAGAAAAATAAATTAAAAAAAAAAAAAAAAGAAAGAAAGGGATAACAATCGCGCGCGTACGCGTTCGCTGAGAAAGGGAGGGGAGAGGGTGGTAAGACGGTAACGAATACCCCCTTCCTTCTTCGTCGTTAAGAATCAAATTAATGTTTTCTCTCCCTCCCACTTCCGTTATTATTTTATTTTATTTTGTTTGTTGTTTTTTTTTTTTTTTTTTTTTTTTAATTTTCTTACGCTTGCGCATGCAAAACGAGCTTGTGCCTTTAACCTGTTAACCGATGACGACGATTATAACTCGTGAGAAATTTTTTTTAAACGATAGTACATAAAACAAAAGAACAAGAATTAATAATAATAATAATAATAATAATAATAATAATAATAATAATAATAATAATAATAATAATAATAATAGTAATAATAATAATAATAATAATAGTAATAATAATAAATATAAATAAATGTGTGTCACTTGTTTTTTCTTTTTTTTTTTTTCACTTTCCATTAATTACATCTACATTGATAATCATTTTCTCGTTTTATTATATATTAAACGAATTAAAAAGTTTCCCTTTAATCGATGTGTCGCTATATTTTAATCGAGTAAAATGTTATATCGTGTATATATAATTTATACATTCGTATTTACAATTCTTTGAAGAATTTTACGATTAACAGGTTAAAGGAGTCACTATCATATATATATATATATATATGTATAGAATCGTATTACGAAAGTATATTTACTAAAAGTCCTATAATTTTTTCTTTTCTTTATCGTATCGGACTTCTCTTATCGACGACCAATACGACGTAACAATACATTTCGCCAAAGACGGCCCTAGTCATATTCTTTACTCGTCTTTGTCGAAGACACCAATGACAGCTTGTGCCGATTTTTGAGCTTTCGAATTTTCGGCCCGAGCATTTACTATTTTTTTTTTACATACATATATACATATATACATACATACATGAATACATAAATACATAAATACATACATATATAAATACATATAAAAATGAATTAAAGAGAAGTGTAAAAACGTTGCTTGTCGACAAAAATCGATACGATCATCATATTTTGTCAAGTCTTCTATGACGTCTATTAAAAAGGGAAGAAGGAGGAAGTGAGGGTGAAGGGGGAAAAAAAGAAGAATAAGAAAAAAAAGACAAGAAATTAATAGAGAATCCGCAAATGGCATAAAATCGACGACGGCTGCGTTTTTATCTAATTTCATTTTACGCGGGACTCATAACTTTTGTATTTCTGTTTTCATCTATTTTGTTTGTTTTCTCTTTCTAATCGTTAGCAAGAAAAAAGAAGTAATAATAATCGTCATCGTCACCGTCATCATCGGTTTGTAACTCTCGACGCGTTTACACAAACGATTTAAGAAATAAAATAAAAGATCTTCACATCATTTAATTATTTATCGGTGGGCTTTGTTAGAAGATCTTTTTTTCATCGACGAGGTTTTCGATAGAAGAGGACCGAACGATTTTTATTTTTTTTATTTTTTTATTTATTTTTTTTTTTTGTTTTTGTTTTAAATCATTGTCTCTCTCTCTTTTCTTTCTTCTTGTCCTTTCTTTCAGCGCATTTATCCTTTGACGACGGATTAACTCCATCAAAAGAAAAAAAAAAAAAAAAAAAAACGAAAAAAAAAAACAAAAAAAAAACGAAAAAAAAACAAAAAAAAAACAAAAAAGAAAAAAGTACAAAAAAAAGAAAAGAAAAAGAATAATAAAAAAAAAAAAGAGAAGAAGAGAAAAAATGAAAAAAAGAAAAAATAGAGAAAAGATGAAAAAAGTGAGGAAAAAAGTTTTATTGGACTATGTTTTTCTTTTTTTTTTCTTCATACGTACAAATTGATTTTATTTTCTCTCCATTTTTATTGTCGCTCGATATCATAACACAACGATAAGATGGACTCGCTCGTTTAACCATGAGTTAAAAGATAAGAGGCGAGTATAGATTTAAACGAATGATTACGGAGAGAGAGTTTGTTAAAGTGGCAGGGTCGTGTATTAATTATAAAAGCATGTGCAAATATATTAAAAAGGCGTTCGTCGTCGTTCGTATACAAGCGAAAACATTAACGACGGAGCTGAGCTGTAAGCTGTTATTAAGTTATTATGAGCTAGAGTAATGTAATTTTGATTATTCGATCGAGGATACACATTTACATTTAAGAGATACTGTAAATTAAATTCAATTTTATAAGACCAAAACTTATACACACATACATACATACATACATACATACATACGTATATATATATATATACACACACAAACATATATACATATACATATATACATATATATGTACATATATAAACATATATATATATATGTATATTAATCTCTTACAAATTTATTTTCAAGTTGCTATTATATGAAAATATAGACAGAGTCACTTAGCAGCGAGAAAAGTCTTCTACTGCCAGACGTAGATTACATATTTTCCCGGGCGGGCGATTCTGTTTGTTTTCTTTATTATAGTTTTAATGTAAAAGTCGATATTTCTAAGAGCCGAATTTATTATGAGAGATCGGTCGTGTTGTTTCGCGGCGTTATATGTCTTTTCTTTTTCTTTTTTTTAAATATTATATTATTATTATTATTATTATTATTATTATTATTATTATTATTATTATTATTAATATTATTATTAATATTATTATTATTATGTTTACTATATTATTAATTATCGCTTATTTGTAAAGGTATATTGTCCATCGCGTTTTTTCCCAACTCCCGCTCTTTTTATAGGCTACAACACGTATAATAAGTTTTATAAATTTAGAATTGACAAGGCTTACATATTACGAGCATTGTGAAGGCTTAGATGTTATGTGCAGTATTACAAATTATTTCCGAATTGTTTACAAAATATATATATATATATATATATATATATATATATATATATATTTCTATTTTGTAAATCTGTATTGGGATATGATTTCTGATTAAAAACGATTACAAGTTGACAAGAAATAAGGCGTTGATTTCATGTCCCAATACGATATCATTTTAAACGGTATCAACACGATGAAACTATATATACATATATATATATATACATACATACATACATACAACATGCATACATACATGCATGCATGCATACATACATACATACATACATACATACATACATACATACATACATACATACATACATACATACATACATACATACATACATACATACATACATACATACATACATATATATATATATGCATGTATTTATATACATATATATATATATATCTATATACATATATATATACATATATATATATGTATATATATATATAATTCTTTGTATATGATATTTTACCTCGAGCCGAACATTGAAATGTATATCAATTTGAACGAAACGCAAAGCGATCTTGAAACATTTTTGGTTTAGATGCATACATACATACATACATATATACGTGGATACGCGCATCCAAACTATTCTTCGTTAGGAGAGCATTAAATGAATAAATTATTTACGAAAAGTGCGTATTATTAGGTTTGTATAGTAATAAGTGTGTTGCGCAGGCTATTCGTGATTATACGCGCTTTCTCCTCCTCCTCCTCCTCCTCTTCCTCCTCCTCCTTCCCCCTTTCCCCATTCCCGCCGCCGCCGCCGCCGCCGCCGCCACTTGCTCTTTTGACCGCTCTAAACGTGGACATTTCTCTTCACGTCTTTTTGCCCTTCGCAAATATTAAAATACAAAATTATCGTGAAATATTATTTAATTGATATATAAGATTAATAGAGAAATTGAGAGAAAATGGATACGTCAATTTTCGATTAAATGATAACATTTAAAATATTTATCACACTTACGATGTAGATCATAATATTTTATAAGCTATATCCGTTTTTGTTCTTGTTTTTGTTTTTGTTTTTCTCTTTCATTTTTCTTTTTTTCTTTTTTTCTTTTTTCTTTTCTCTTTCTTTTTTTTTTCCCTTTCTCCTCCAAGCACAAGCAACAAATCCAAAATGTACTTACTTACGGCAATGAAGTCGAAGCGAGAAATCTCATTCTAATGAAGAATCGCAAAAAGGATAAGAATGCAAATACGTAGGTTGTGCATACTGTTATTGTGTTCAATGATTCTACGTTAAAAATAAAAAAAAAAAAAAAAAAAAAAAAAAAAATATAGAAAAAAAAAAGAAAAAAAAGGAAGAGAAAAGAAAAAAACCGTAAGAGTTATAAAAAATGAAAAGAAAATAAAAGAAAGAGGACTCAAAGAAAATATCAAATAAAAATTATAGCACGTAATCGAATCTGGTAGTAGAGATTATCAAAGATTATTAAGCGCACGTTATTTACGAATAAGATGCAAAGAGTTATTAATAATTTGACGATGTCAAATCCAACGCAATTTTTATTATATTAATAATTATTATGGGAATACCAAATTGAATTGAGAGTAACAATTTACGGGCTTCCGTAGAAAAAAATATTTAATTTCAGGAGGCCGCCATTTATAACCATCAGATGACGGACGATTATACGCACTCACACGCATGAAATTCATACGAAGTCCGATATAAATGATCTATAATATGTAAATCCTGTAATTAACGGGATTTAATTAAATATAACAGCCGCTGTTATACTGCCTAACGAATAAGTAAAGAAGGAAAGGAAAAAAGAAAGAAAAATAAAGAAAAAAAAGCACTCGTACCGATAAGAAGAAGAATATCCATTTTATATAAATAATCGTATATATTCAATATTCGTTGTATATATTATGGATATTCAGCAAATGCTTTGATGCTAACTCCATTTTATGGATGAATAAGTTGCAACGGTATTCCTTAGAAAATTCAAATGCAAAATGAAATCTCAAACAAGGTTCTTTGCTCTTTTTATTGTAATTTACGAAAAGAATTTCGAACAAGAAACGACATTTAGATTTTCGTGGATTAATAATAATAATAATGAATAAATAAATAAATAAATAAATAAATAAATAAATAAATAATAATAATAATAATAAATAATGATATTGATAATAATAATAATAATAATAATAAAAAAAGGAAAAAAAAGAAAATTGCAAAAAAGAATAAAAAAAAAAAAAAGAAAAAAAAAAGAAAAAATAATCGATGTAAAATAGGATAATTCAGCGTGTATATTATTTACGATCGTACGGAGTACTTCTAAGAAGCTCGAATAAACGATGGAATGTTGAAAGATATACATATATACATATTATATTATACAGAGAGAATATTTGTTCCTCGACTTTCTTTCTTTATTTTTCTTTTTTTTTTTTTTCTTTCTTTTTTTTTTTTAAATAATATGCGCGAAACGTGTAAGTACGAAATAAGAGGGAGGGAAGAAAGAAAGAGAAGAAGTGAGAAGGATTAGCGAAAAGAAAAAAGAAAAAGTAAAAAAAGTTTAATTGAAATAAAATGATATTTGAAGAAATTATTTTAAGCACTGTAAACGATTTCCCTGTCGTTGAATTTGTAACGCGATTGGATATTGTAAAAAAAAAAAAAAAAAAAAAAAAAAAATTATAGAAAAGAACGCGCAACGTCAACGTTCGTTGTCGCTTCTTTAATTAAATTATAATTGCTTTTCAATTATTACGAAATAATAAGTATCGTCGGAGTCTCTTCTGTTTGGAAAATTGGCGGAGTGCAAAAAAAATTTCGGACATAATATATATATATATATATATATATATATATATATATATATGGTGCTTTTTGTAATTTTTGAAGAGTTTAGCGCGTAAGTGTGTAGTGCATTATATAAAATGGCGACTACTAAAGTTACATGCACATCGAATGGGGCCTTTCGGATAATATGTATAAACGACCTATCCTCTATTCGATTGTAATCACGAAGTGATATCATCCAATTCTTTCGTTTATCTTCGTCGAGATGATTTATGTTATATAATAACATTGATTTGTGTGTTAATATCACACTTTTTATTACTGTCATCATCAACATCACCTTCGATTATAGTAATTATTAGATATTTTTTACTTGAAAACGTATGTGATTTTGGAAAAAAATATGTTATTGCTAATTTCATCGTTATGATCATCATCATAATCATAATCATCATCATCATCATCATCGTCATCATCATCATTATTATCATCATTATTATCATCCTCCTCCTTATCATCATCATTATCATCATTATCATAATCATTGTTATTACAATTAATGATAGCCCTTAATATATTTACCGCATGCTTATTATAGTATTAATCACGTTATTATTAATTTTGCAAATAACTTTCATTTTAACGAAAAAGAAGAAAAGATGTTAGAAAGTCGTAACGTAAAATGCATGATTTCAATGTCGATCGGACGTTTTATTAAATGCTTATTTTGACCTTCCATATTGTGAAGCCATTAATAATGGCGTTTCTTTATTAACCCTTTTGCTATGATGGAGTCAACCGGCATTACGCTGCTTCATCGTAAGTATGAGATAATTCGATTGCAAGTGTAAAGGCTATATTGCACATACATCTATCTAAAACTTAATAATTAAGCTGCAATGAAATCTACCAATCAGAAATGATTATTCCCTTCTACATTTTTCGACGTAAAACGTAAGCCATATTGATAAAAATTATCATAATAATGAAATTCTCACTGCTACGTCTAACATCCGACCAATCACATCTCTTCTTGCACTTAAAATCGATATTTAAAAGTTTACGAATGCAATGCAGTTGCCGTGTACAGATTTTGAGGTTATATATTTATAAATTGTGATTGAAATTATCAAAAGTCTTGGTTTTTTATGTTTTAATGAAGTAAATAAAAAAAAAAAAAAAAAAAAACGAAGATACGACTTCATAACGCCAGTGCTCAGTGTTCACAGAATATAATTTGAAATAGTTGCTACTTTAGGGCAAAGCGAGAAACGTGATTAATTTCTAAGAGATTCTCCGAAATTTTTCGTAAATTGTTTTTGCGAGTACGTAGTAACAGTTATATATCTTAAATAATATACAGCGACTATAAGTTTAGTTAGATTCTTAAAAATCGTATTTACGTTATAAACATTTGAGCCGTGGTACTATTGCAAATATATTAGCCGCAAACGTTGAGAAACACTGTTAGAAAATTTTTGGATTAATGATTTAGTCATGTTTTCTTATTTATTTTTACTAGTAAATAAAAAATAAAAGAATAGGTACAGTACGTAATACAACGTCATTGTTTGTTTTGAGATTAAAGGAAATTGTGAAATTATCAAAATAAAAGAATATTTGTAAAAGACCATATTAAAGGCAATATTTTTTATGTAACTAATTTCTTATTAGTCACTTTAAGCGATTTATTTCGTATGTACTAACATACACACTAGATTTTTGATGATACTTTCGATATTTATGCATATTTAATTAGTTTCATTTTATTAAAATTAACGAACAATTTGTACATATTTTAATTATTATTTAAATTAATAAATTCATTAAATTTAATATTAAATTCATTTTCATATAAAATTTAAATTTTATAATTCAATTAATTGAATTAAAAGTAATTCATATTAATTTTATAACAAAACCGTATTTTGACATGAATTATTACAAAAAAAGAAAAAAAGAAAAAAAGAAAAAAAGAAATAAAAGAAATTTTATTATTTTAACTTAAAGAAATTTTAACTTAAAAATTTTATATAATTTAATTATATAAATTAAATAAATTTTTTATTATTAATTATTATAATAAATTAAATAATATAGTTATTATAATAAATTAACATAAACCGTTAAATATACAAAATTTAATGATTTATCATTTAATCTTGCATTATTTTTATTCAATTTAATATAATAGAATATCTGATTCTAATTTATTATATAAATATGCAATTAGATCGAGTGTTTCGAAGATTTGCGAAATATAATAAAGAGCAAAGTATTTTTAAATTTTATTACCAGCAACACTTTTAATTCTTTTATTTTTAATTTTCCTTATATCGTACGAGTAAATAGTCAGACAGAATTATCAGACAAATTATCAGGTAAGGTAATAAATGATGTCACATGGACCGTTTATTTTGAAAGTGGTGTAAGTTCATTTTCTCTTGTTTCGAGAAAATTAATTAAATTATTAATATATTTGTCAATTAAAAAATTTAAGTTATTTATATCAAGTTTGGCAATGTTTCTACTGATTTATTAATATGTAATTTGATTATATAAATTTGTTTTAGGTGAATTTAACTAAAATAATGGTATTTAAAGGCTGCAAATGAACTTACACCAATTTCAAAATTAGTCAATTGTAAAAATCGTTTAATTTCAATTTTGAAAAATCAAATATCACTTAAAATATACTTCATATTAATCCAATTCTTGTTTACAAATAATGACACGATATAAAATAGAAGTAATATTTTTAATTTTAGACTATACTAACACAGCGTATATAATATAACGTGCTTAGATGGCGTTATATTATGTTCTATCTCTTTCTATTTCTATTTATTTTTGTTAAAACCAAAGCCGAAAAAAAATCCGTTTAACTATTAATTTTTCTTTTAATTTAAATTGAACTGATTCATTTTTATACTTTTTTAAGTGTATTATATATATATATATAATATATATATATATATATATATATATATATATATATATAAATAATATATATAATGTGTTTTTTCTTTTCTTTTATTTTTAATAAACTGAAAAAAACAAAATAAGAAAAAAGTCTCTCTATAAATGAAATTACAATATGCAGTATTAATACGTAAAATGAAATATATAATGTATAACGAAACAAGCTTCGATTATGTGAAACTTTTTGAAATTGTCAAATTAAATAAATATTTTGTAGATATAAAATTTTTCAATCACTTAATAAATTATGTCACATTAAGAAAGAAAATTTTAATAATTCATGTAGTACATTATAAGATTAATTTCAGATCATGAGTATTATTATATAACAGTAAATATTACCTCAATTTATAGCATAAATTTAACATATCGTTTTTTATAGATTAAAAAAAGATTTGTATACGTTATCTAAAAGTAAATATAGGATTTTAGCGAAGCAATAATGGGGAGAGGAGAGTAGAGAGGAGAATTGTGAGGACAGAAGTGTTTACAATATGCCGTCTTCCTCGAGTTTCTCTTTGACATTTCACTGTAAACCAGAGATTTCAAAAGTTTTATCTAGATTTTTAATCGTAAATTTCGAAATATTTGGCGAAAAAAAAAGTGTTATGAAAATACGTTCAAATCTATAAAAAAAGTTATACATAAGGGAAAATATTATAATAATTTTATAACAATAATTTTTTATTTACGACAATAATTATCATTTATTACAAACTGTTTATTAACATATTTCAATAACAATTAAATAAAAATAACTAAATAATTTCAAATAAAAAGAGAAAAAAAATAATAATCTTATCAATCTGAAGTGTGTGACTTATGGAATTGTTTGTTTTCTTTTAATAATATCGGGTTGTTTAGAATGTAATTTCGCTTTTTTCCCAACAGAGGCATTACTTGTATTTTTAAGCAACTAGCTTCATTCTAAATCGTATTGTTATATATTTTGACTGAGCTAACATTTGAAGTCGTATTTGTAAATAATTTTGTTTGATTCTGTGGAATTGGTTTTTTTATTAGTGTCCTATCAAATATGAAAAATCAAAAGCAGCATTTTCGGCATATTTTGCTTTTTTATTACCGAAAAGGTAAAAAATTCTGTTCAAGCAAGGAAATAGTTATATGGCACGTATAAAGAAAATATCATAACAGAACGTCAGTGCCAAAATTTGGTTTGCAGAATTTCATTCCAACAATTTTGGTATTGAAGATGTTCTGGAAGGCCAATTAAAGTTGATAAAGATAATCTAAAGATATTAATTGAAGTAAATCGACGAATAACAACATGAGAAATCGCTAGAAAATTAAATTTTTCGAATTTGACCATTTATGATCATGTGAAATAACATGGTTACATTTCAATGCTCGATATATGGATTCCACATATTCTTAAAGAAATAGATTTGCTCCGTTGCATTAATATCTGTAATTTGTTTCTCAAATGTCAAAAAAATAATTAATTTCTAAAACGAATGATAACTGATGATGAGAAATGGATTGTCTACAATAATGTCAAATGCAAGCAATTATGGATCAGAAGATATGAGTTCATTCAAAGCATTTCGAAAGCGGATATTCATAAAAACAGAGATGCTTTCTGTTTGATGAGATTTTAAGGGAATTATTTTTTTGAACTTTTACATAATAATTATACAATTAATTCGGAAGAGTATTGCCATCAACTGGAAAAATTGCATGATTTCATCAAACAGAAGAGCCAAGAATTGATTAACAGAAAAGGTGTAGTGTTTCACCACAATACCAGACCGCACACGTTTGTTTACCCATCAGTAGTTATTACAGTTTGGATAGGATGTGCCATTACACCGAAATTTTATGAAATTTCTTAAACAATAAAACATTCACTTCACATAAGGATGTCAATAATATACAATATATATATATTTTTTTTTAGAAAAAACATTATATATATATAATGTTGTGCTTTTTCTATTCTTTTATTTTCAATAAACTGAAAAAAACAAAATAAGAAAAAAGTCTCTGTAAATGAAATTTAGATATGCAGTATTAATACGTAAAATAAAACATATAACGTCTAACAAGTTTCAATTACGTGAAACTTTTTGATTACTTAGATCAGTGTTTTATAATTAAACATTAGAAGTAATTATATTACTACCAGAAAAATGGCAAAAGTTATTGAATCAAAATGGTTAATATATAATACAATAAAATATTTACATATTATAAGAAAATTGTCTTCCATTTTCATGAAAAAAACACGAAATTACTTTCCGAACAACCCAATATCATAGAGCCTTGATTTTAAATTGATTGAATGTAATTCTAACATCTCTTGTGAATGTTTATCAGTTAATTTTGATCTCAATTTGGACTTATTAATACTCATGATTGAGAAAGTTTTTTTGCATATACATATAAGTGCTTACAAATAATGAAAACTTTCGTTGAGCATGTTTGCATAATTCTAGGAAATCCTGTAAAGATAATCCTTTATAAAAATCAATTAAGTAATTGTTGCTATAAGATTTCTTGATTATGACATTTTTTTGTAATTCGATTGTTTTCATTATCTCTATAAATTTAAGATTGCCGTGGATGATTTGACATCACGGGTTGCACTTTAGGAATCCCTGCTGTAAACAGTAAACAAACGATTTGGAATACAATGATTTACTGTTCCTCTCATCTCTCCGCTACCCTCGCTCCCTTACATCTTCGTTATATTCCTAGACCAAGTAATACGACATCGATGACAGGAGGTAAAGTGTGCTTTTGAGTTCGCACGTCAAAATATATTTTTTTTTTATTAACAAAACATAGAACGTACGATTGTCGTTAATTCCTTATAAGCGTCTTATCGAGAGATTGAACAAACGACGCGTATATTTTTCTTTCTTAATCTTTTTTGTCCTTCCTATGATGGGTTTGTTTATAGAAGGAAGAAAAGATGCGACTGAGATATTGAGAGAGAATGAAATGTAAGTGCAACATGTGTAAGATAGGCAATAAATAGGACAAAGTAACGAATGTATATGAATGTGAGTGGGGATAAGAAAGGCTACAGGATAGACGTGAGAAAAGAATAGCTGAGGACAGTCTTGAGTAAACCAAGCGAAGAGTAATGGTAAAACTTTCTGGATCAATTACAGGATAAAGAAATGTATTATTATAATATATTCATTAATAAAATACTTATTAATTAAGAATAAGTGATTCGAGTTTCTCTTGTCTATATCTTCCAGATAGAATGACGAAAAATATCCTACAGATACATCTTTTGTTTTATTATTATTTCCGGCAAGTCGCAAGAGATAAAAACTGAAATATGTCCGTCGTTCTCGACGATATCACGAAAAAAGGTATAAGATTATTAAAAGATAAACAAAAAAAGATACATTTAGTTAGACGGAAAGCATGGAAATTAATTAATTATAGATGTATAGATAGACTAGTTATACATACATATATATAAAAACATATTAAGAAAACATATCTAAAGAATTTAAGTTAACATAAAAGATTCCGTAAAATACCACTCATTAATTCTATCTTTATCATTCTCGCAGACTTCATATCGAAATTTTTTGAAACACTCGGGTTCTTCCGTAACTGTTCGTAAATGGCACGTAATTTAACCTAAGTATTCTTACATTATACCGTGTTACTATAGATATTAATTTGATATTAATTAAAAATTTCTTTTTAAAAGATAAATACTTGTATAATAAATTAAATATATATTATTATTACGTTATATTATGATTGAAGAAAAACAATATTTCGTTTAATTATATAGAACAGTATATACATATTATTAGGAGATCTTAATGGATATAAACATGTTTATAGAAATACTTCATTATAGGTCTTCGTAGCTCAAGTGGTAGAGCGTTCGTTCGGAAAGCGAAAGGTCCCGGGTTCGATTCCCGGTCGAGGAAACGAAAGGCCGAGAAAAAAAATCTCTCTCTCTCTCTCGCCGGAATACCATCTTTTCTGTCCTCTTTATTCTCCTCTCCTTTATAAGAGTATATATTACATTTTCTCTTATTCTGATGAAATTGGACTACGCGTCCATTCCACCGTGTGTTGTTCGGGGGGTTACCATCTCTCGCACCCCCATCATCTTTCATCACTTTCTAGTCATTACTCTATTATCATATTATAAATTATTAATTCGTATTATAATAAATTTTCCTTTTATTTAATTAAATATTATAAATTAGTATTTCAGTAGAGTTTTATTTGCTTTAAAGATTAATAAAAAATATATTATTTGTAAAGGGTGTTTCCTTTTAAGGTGGGAGAGGAAGCTTCTCTTTTCCAAAATAAATAATTTGCATACATGTAATGTATGATTTTATTATTCCCCTTAGTGTCTTGTCTTGCCTGCCTTTCCACCATTACAGTCACAAGAGAAAATCTATATGAAACATATTTTCCTGTGACTCTAAATAAGATTCTAACTACAGACACACTCTATTTTTAGAGAGCGAAGAAAATTCATAACAACAAAACGCGGTCGGATCAGTTTAGATTTCTTGGACAAATGGGCTCTCTTTCATTATTTCTATATTCCTGCTGCTGAATGTTGAGTGTTGATTGGGCTGGCAATAATTTGATAAAAGGGGACCGATTATTGTGTTATAATTGTAGGATTTGGAGTGAATTGTATGCGGAGTGAGGGCTGGGTGTGTGAAGTATATTAGAATGAAATTCTATTTTCATCGTTGAGTGGCAGCAGTGTTGGAAGTAGTGTTAATAACAAGTGTCTGTCCGTAGAGAAAATATATATATACTTGGGCTGAAAGTTTCCTAGATAGCTCAGGTGGATAGAGCAGTCGCCCGAAAATCTTTACGAAAATCAAGCGAAGATCTAATTTTTTTCATTTTTCTATCCATTTTTTTACTTCTATGACAATATTTCTCATGAAACGTTGTTTTTATTTTTCTATTTCTTGCATGATTCTTCTTTTCGAATGAGGAGGAGGATTATATTTCTTTTTACGTTAAATAATATAGGGGATAAGTAATCACGATCAAAACGCATGGACACAACGCAACGATTGTTGTGAAGATTATGGGAAGAGTCATTACATAATTATTTAAAAACAAATTCCTGGAAATGGTTCCGTGTGGTTATATGATTTGACTTCTTAAGAATTTTGCTACTTATTTGCTATCTATTAAAGTAAAAAATTGCCTTAGCGTAAATAGTTATACAAGGTCATGAAAGTATTTCATAACGATAAATATTTGACACAGGATATTGAAGGTAAACAACAATGTAATAAGTTTTATAAGCCTATCGTTGCTTTTGATTGTTGACAAGAGCGTTTTTAAATGTGTTTCTCTCATCGGACCAGCGATGGTAGTCGATTTGGACGGAGGAAATGTCCCCCGTCTCGTCATCGTTGTTCGAGCTATAGACCCACTGGTTGCGATGAATTAGGGTAGCGATACTAGGCTGGAATGTTTAAATATTCTGCATGTGCCCCCTTTGTTCTAATGATCTTGTGATTAGAATATGACAATGGATATTACAAAGTCATTATTAGTCATTATTATTGACATTATCAGTTTTATTTGAAGTAGTCGTATACTTTACAGTCGTATATTCATATCTATTCGGAGTTACATAATATAAGCAAATTATACATCGATTTATATAATTTATACAAATGAAATAATGTATTTCCCTCGATACTATTGAAATCTTAACAACTGCAACGTAAAGCTCAAAATCAATACTTTTCAATAAATTAATATTATTGATTTTATAGCGCCGAATTCAATTAGATTAATTTTTACATCCATGCTAAAAATCTTAATTCGATATTTTGAAAATCATTCGATGGTACATAAATTATGTGAGCTGTCCCTTGCTTTGCTTGCAAAAGATAAAATTTATGTGACATGGTCGTACTGCGAACATTAATAATATCGAATGTGTAACAAAGCGAATGCTATATAAATTATCTATTTTTTCCTCAATATTTTTTGACGGGATAATTATATCGTCCAAATGTGGTATTGCGATACCGTAACAAATGTTATCTAAAATTACATTAGGAGTCGTTGGAATATAGCAGAAACATTCTAAAATCCGCATAACATTCTAGTGAAATGATTGTCGGATATGATGCTAAGAATATTCAGTTATCGGTACCTAATAATATCCGCTACTTAAGTCAAGTAGAGGAACAACTGGATACACTGTGAGATATCAATTAGTATACTATACTTGAGCTATAGGATACTGTTGCTTGACTATTTTACCATTTATCGATATATAATTTACCGATATATAAGATAGACCATGCACATTCGTATTTTTTTTTTTTATCAATTTTACCGAACTGGAAAATTGAAAAGTATCCTCTTCGATGATGTCGGTTTCCATCAATTGCTATTCGTTATTTATTTCCTGACTGTTATTGTTGCTATTCGTAATGGAATACTCAATATTGTTGATAATGTACGGATGTTGAATCCACGAATAATATATATTTATCTCAGTTCTATCGATATAAAGTATTTGTAAGATATATTTACCAATTGCATCTTCATATTTGCTAAGAATAAATAAATTTTTACAGACTAGTTCTCCAGAAAATTCTGTAAAATTTCTACATATTAGAGTCTCCCAATATAATGGGATCTGAGTTTACTTTTCCCGTCGCATTTTTCTTATCATATTTTGGAGATAATATTTGATTTATGTCTCCATAATTTCTTTCGGTTACAACTCCTGCCTGCGAATAAAAATGTACATCTTTGTTAAATATATTAATTATTGTTCTTACCTTCAGTATTCACTTCAGCCTGATTTCGATAATACTTTTTTGCTCTCAGTATTATTGTTTCGGTCATAATTCTGTGTCTTTGTCGGAACGTTTCTAATCAACATTATATCGTCTTGAGTATCCTTGTCCTCTAATGTTATTGACATCTTTCCTTGTAGATTTGATTTGCTTACTTTTTTCTCCTTGATATGTCCGACTATTATTTGAATGTTTTTTCACCACTTTTTTTACCCCACATATTCATACTCTCTTAACCGAAACATTTTGAATATCGCTTTTTGTAACTATCAGATTTTTATTAGATCACACGATTAAATTGTGCGGTATTTTAATTACCGGAATAATGATTAGACGGTTTCTTGTACTTACTGTACTTTTCTGCAAATAAGAAGATAAATAATTAGTCAGTCATGCTTATTACCGTTTATTTATCTTCGCTCGATTCCAAGTATACCTTTTTTTCTCTGAATTGTTGTTTCCTTTTGTCCATACTCTTTTGTCTGTGAATCGGTTATTTGTTATATATATGGCTTTGTCGCTGTTTTCACATATACGCAAATTTCGTATTAACAATCTTTGTCCTCTAATATTATTGACGTTTGTTGTTCGTTCGTAGATTTTATTTGCTTTCTTCGCGTTGGTAAAAAGTTCCTTCACCAGATTCTTTACTACTCTTATTTATAAATATTTAACCACGAGCACTTTACAAATATCGATGAGATTTTCACGGCTATTCGATTATCCATACATCATACAATTAACTTTGCGGTATTCTAAGTATCAGAGAAATAATTATACCGTTCTAACTATATTCTTGCAATCTGTACGTAATACAATGATTTTAATAAATTTTGTATCATTTTCAAATGCGCGTTTATCCTCCCGTGTGATATTCCACTTCTGATAATTTATTAGACTTTTCTTAAAAAAAAATAAGAGATCGTTGTAATATAATTCAACGTATAATGACTAATAATTTAAGATACTTGATTCGAGTGCTTCGTCACAAGTGACTTCACCCTGATGGCTATACCCTGTGTATTTATATTAGTTGTAGGTGTCGCTACTCGCAGTTTTCGTATTTTTCCGCGCAATTTAATTGTTATATATAGGTACGAGAAAATTATAAAAGAGTCTACATCTTGTTTGTTCATAAGGAGGAATATTATATATATTGTACCATATATACATATTCTATCACTCGTACCGTACTTATTAATGTATTAGCGTATTTCCTCGTGAGGCATGATAAACTGGTATTGTTTAAAGAACATTTTTCAGAAACTTTTTCAGAAATTTTTCAGAACTATTTTTCAGAAATAATATATCAGGCATTAGCATAGCTTCATCAGATGTGTTGTTCAATGATACGAAGTGTAAGACAAAAATTTTTCCACTTGTTGGATCGAAGAGAGTGCATAAATTCAGAAATTTCTAGGTTCGAAAATTAAGATTCGGAAATTATAAAACAAATTTTTTTTTCTCCTTAGTATTATCAGCTTTATAATTTCCGTTTTCTGCTCTCGCTGTTAATTTCTCATTGGTCGTACACCATCGATCTCACTTTCTTCTCTCTCTCTCTCTCTCTCTCACACTTCCTCTCAATCACACCCTCATTCTATGAATTGTAGCTTTTGCGGCTAATATTAATACAAATTAAGTAGCCTGATCTATTAGTTGTAAAATAAAAATTAATTATGCAACATTTCTATGGGATTGGGCAAAAAAAAATATTTTGGAAGAATTTATAGAAATATAGATTACAACTTTATATTAGTAATAATGATATTACATAGTGGATTGATTGTAAATTGCCTAGATTTATTTATTAATTTTTCGTACGAATATGCTCGACTAAGAAGTAGTAAATAAACTCCAAATTAATATTTTATATTTCTTTCACAGTAATACACTCTAAATATCGTGATAATTAAATTTACTAGCGTAAAATATACATTGTTTATATATTGTTTATGACTTTGTTCTTATCTTTAAAAGTCGTGAGTTATCGATATTTATTAAATTTTAGAAATGTAAAAATATTTTGTCTATTAAGTGAACACTTCTGTAACTTTCGCTAGTCGTCAATGTCGCATTTCTTCGAAAACAGAACGTGACAATGCAACTGTCAAGCATTCCTAATACGAAGCTCCAGTTATACTTGTGTCAGATACCGTATCAGAGACTTACTGAAATCTGTTTATTACGAAAAATGCGATGATTATAATGGCCTATTTTAGTTACTTTGTCTATGCAACGTATATCGTGATTAACTTTGATTTTGTACGTCTTCAAAAATGCGAGAGATGACAACGAGCAATGATTTGAAATATGATGGAAGTATTCGTGTCTCAGATCAAAGGATTCAATGGAGGAACCTGAGGAAAAGAACTTTTCGAAAATCATATCAGTAATGAAATACAGAAAACAAGAAAATTAGTGCAATAGCAAAATATTTGTATCTGGCATTACAATTAGGAATTAGATTAATTCAAATTGTCTTTGGGACTTTTGGAACACATTTTAAGTTTCGATTATTAATGTAGAATTTATTATTGTATAATCGAATTTACTGCCAAATATCTGCACAATCGTTCGCAAATAGACATCACAAGTCGGTTATTAGTTTTATGATACTAAGATTTTCATTATTGGATTTTGTTCGATGATCTAACTTTCACTTTCTAACGAGAGAAAGAGAGAGTGATAGAGAGAGAGAGAGAGAGAGAGAGAGAGAGAGAGAGAGAGAGAGAGAGAGAGAGAGGAGGAAGAGAAAGAAAGAAGATTGGTGTATGATCGACGGGATATATGTAGTGAAGGTGAGTACAGGAAATTGTGGAACTAATGACATTAACAAATGCATGCAGATAGTGCGATAGTAGTATGCTTCTTACATATAAGGTGACCTGGGTTAAATGCAAAGCTTGGGAAAAAAATCTCATTCTGTAATTTTCAATGGTACTTAATATTTCAATGAACACATTTCTGTCTGAGACGCATTTATGCTTTCTCCTAACCAGCTAGTGGAAAAATTACTATTTTACACTTCGTATCATACAAAATCACATCTGATGAAGAAATGCGAACATTTGAGATATTACTTATAAAAAGAAGATGTACAAGCATATTTTTTAAATCTAAGCTGCCTTGACGAGGGAATATGTTAGTAAAACAATAAGAATAATATTGTAGTACGACACAGCATGCACTCTAATGAGAAAACAAGATGTATGCTATTATTGGACATACATCTTTTCTCATTTTCTCATACCTATATATGTAAAAATTAAATTACGTAGGGAAATATGAAAATCATAAGTAGCGAAAAGTACAACTAATATACGGTGTTGTTACTAGAATTGTAGTCAGTCGTGATTAGCCAGTCAAAGCATAATAATCATGGCTGATTAATTATTTATCTTCTTATTTGCAGAAAAGCATAGTAAGTGCAGAAAACCGTCTAATCAATACTCCGGTAATTAAAATACCATATGATTTAATTGTGTGGTCTAATAAAAATCTGATAGTTACAAAAAGCGATATTCAAAATGTTTCGGTTAAGAGAGTATGAATATATGGGGTAAAGAAAGTGATGAAAAAACATTCAAATAATAGTCGGACATATCAAGGAGAAAAAAGTAAGCAAATCAAATCTACAAATAAAGATGTCAATAACATTAGAGGACAAGGATACTCAAAACGATATAATGTTGATAAAAAACGTTCCGGCAAAGACACAGAATTATGACCGAAACAATAATACTGAGAGCAAAAAAGTATTGTCGAAATCGAACTGAAGTGAATACTGAAAGTAAGAACAATAATTAATATATTTAACAAAGATGTACATTTATATTCACAGGCAGGAATAGTAACCGAAAGAAATTTTGGAGATATAAATCAAATATTATCTCCAAAATATAATAAGAAAAATGCGTCGATTGATAATTCCTCTAGAGATGAATTATGTAACGAAATGAATTTCATAAAACTTTTGGAAAATTTCGAATTTAGATAACGTTTTGTAGATACACAATTTGTTAATTGTTTAATAAATTATGTAATATTAAGAAAGAAATGATTTTTGAGATTTCAATAAGTTATATAGAATGCTTCAGATTAAAGGATGATTTCACATCATGAGTATTGTTATGATACAGGAAATATTATCTCTATCTATAGTCTAAATTTAATAAATGCTTTTTTTTAAATATTTGAAAGCTTAAGAAAAGAGTCATATACTAAATGTAAATACTGGATTATAAAGAAGTGATGATAAGCGGGAAGAATAGAGAGAAGAATTGTGCAGTCAACAGTGTCTACAATACACAGACTCTTCCTAATCCTAATGAACTATTATTTACTACTACTAATACTACTGTTCTTCGTCATTACAATCCGATTTTTTCTTTTTTTTTTCTTTCAATAATATACAATATATATATATATATATTTTTTTAGAAAAGACATTATATATATAATGTTGTGCTTCTTCTATTCTTTTATTTTCAATAAACTGAAAAAAACAAAATAAGAAAAAAGTCTCTGTAAATGAAATTTAGATATGCAGTATTAATACGTAAAATAAAACATATAACGTCTAACAAGTTTCAATTACGTGAAACTTTTTGATTACTTAGATCAGTGTTTTCTAATTAAACATTAGAAGTAATTATATTACTACCAGAAAAATGGCAAAAGTTATTGAATCAAAATGGTTAATATATAATACAATAAAATATTTACATATTACAAGAAAATTGTCTTCCATTTTCATGAAAAAAACACGAAATTACTTTCCGAACAACCCAATATCATAGAGCCTTGATTTTAAATTGATTGAATGTAATTCTAACATCTCTTGTGAATGTTTATCAGTTAATTTTGATCTCAATTTGGACTTATTAATACTCATGATTGAGAAAGTTTTTTTGCATATACATATAAGTGCTTACAAATAATGAAAACTTTCGTTGAGCATGTTTGCATAATTCTAGGAAATCCTGTAAAGATAATCCTTTATAAAAATCAATTAAGTAATTGTTGCTATAAGATTTCTTGATTATGACATTTTTTTGTAATTCGATTGTTTTCATTATCTCTATAAATTTAAGATTGCCGTGGATGATTTGACATCACGGGTTGCACTTTAGGAATCCCTGCTGTAAACAGTAAACAAACGATTTGGAATACAATGATTTACTGTTCCTCTCATCTCTCCGCTACCCTCGCTCCCTTACATCTTCGTTATATTCCTAGACCAAGTAATACGACATCGATGACAGGAGGTAAAGTGTGCTTTTGAGTTCGCACGTCAAAATATATTTTTTTTTTTATTAACAAAACATAGAACGTACGATTGTCGTTAATTCCTTATAAGCGTCTTATCGAGAGATTGAACAAACGACGCGTATATTTTTCTTTCTTAATCTTTTTTGTCCTTCCTATGATGGGTTTGTTTATAGAAGGAAGAAAAGATGCGACTGAGATATTGAGAGAGAATGAAATGTAAGTGCAACATGTGTAAGATAGGCAATAAATAGGACAAAGTAACGAATGTATATGAATGTGAGTGGGGATAAGAAAGGCTACAGGATAGACGTGAGAAAAGAATAGCTGAGGACAGTCTTGAGTAAACCAAGCGAAGAGTAATGGTAAAACTTTCTGGATCAATTACAGGATAAAGAAATGTATTATTATAATATATTCATTAATAAAATACTTATTAATTAAGAATAAGTGATTCGAGTTTCTCTTGTCTATATCTTCCAGATAGAATGACGAAAAATATCCTACAGATACATCTTTTGTTTTATTATTATTTCCGGCAAGTCGCAAGAGATAAAAACTGAAATATGTCCGTCGTTCTCGACGATATCACGAAAAAAGGTATAAGATTATTAAAAGATAAACAAAAAAAGATACATTTAGTTAGACGGAAAGCATGGAAATTAATTAATTATAGATGTATAGATAGACTAGTTATACATACATATATATAAAAATATATTAAGAAAACATATCTAAAGAATTTAAGTTAACATAAAAGATTCCGTAAAATACCACTCATTAATTCTATCTTTATCATTCTCGCAGACTTCATATCGAAATTTTTTGAAACACTCGGGTTCTTCCGTAACTGTTCGTAAATGGCACGTAATTTAACCTAAGTATTCTTACATTATACCGTGTTACTATAGATATTAATTTGATATTAATTAAAAATTTCTTTTTAAAAGATAAATACTTGTATAATAAATTAAATGTATATTATTATTACGTTATATTATGATTGAAGAAAAACAATATTTCGTTTAATTATATAAAACAGTATATATATATTATTAGGAGATCTTAATGGGTATAAACATGTTTATAGAAATACTTCATTGTAGGTCTTCGTAGCTCAAGTGGTAGAGCGTTCGTTCGGAAAGCGAAAGGTCCTGGGTTCGATTCCCGGTCGAGGAAACAGAATGCCCTTGTTGCGCGCGTTAAATTTTATACGTACCTTTTTCAATAGAATTAATATTATCCGTCCACTCCTTTCTACTTCTTCGATTCTCGATCGAGGAAATAAAATGCTTCTGTGTTTTAAAACTTTCCATACCTCGCAATTATATTAAATAATTTCCGTCCAATTTCTACTTCTTCGATTCTCTGTCGAGGAAATAAAATGCTCTGTGTTTAAAAAACTCCTTCTTCATACCTCGCAATTATTAATAATATTTCCGTCCTCTTTCTAGTTCTCCTTATAAAGAGTATTATATAGTATTATATTTTCCTCTTCTTCTAATGCACCATTGTGTGTTCATATGGGAGTCTTTCTCTCCCCTCGTCATTATCATCATCTCATCGCTTTTTCTAGTCATTGTTCTCTTTATAGTATTATAATTATATTAATTCGTATTTTAATAAAATTTCGATTTAATTAATTAAATAATATTATAATCAGTATTTCTTTCAGTATTTCATTTGCTTTAAAAATAATAAAATTTATTTGTAATGGATTGTTCCTTTTAACGGGGGAGAGGAAGCTTCGCTATTCCTAAATAAATATTCCAACAATATACAATGTATGATATTTATCATTTCCCTTCGTGCCTAGTCTCTTTCCTAGTCTTGCCTTGTCTTGCCTTTCCCCCCCCATTTACTTTACAGTCACAAGAGAAAATCCTATATGAAACATATTTTCCTGTGACTCAAAATAAGATTCCAATTACAGACACTGTTTTTAGAGAGCAAAGAAAATTCATAACAACAAACCGCGGTCAGATTCAGTTTAGATTTCTTGAACAATGGCTCTCCTTCATTATTTCTATATACCTGCTGCTAAATGGTGAGTGTTGATTGGACTGGCAATAATTTGATAAAAGGGGACCGATTATTGTGTTATAATTGTAGGATTTGGAATGAATTGTATGCGGAGTGAGGGCTAGGTGTGTGAGTACATTGGAGTGAATTCTATTTTCATCATTGAGTGGCAGCAGGGTAGAAAGTAGTGTTATTATCAATGTCCGTCCATAGAGAAAGTATTTACTTGGGCTGAAAGTTTCCTAGATAGCTCAGGTGGATAGAGCAGTCGCCCGAAAATCTTTACGAAAATCAAGCGAAGATCTAATTTTTTTCTTTTTTCTATCCATTTTTTAATTTCTATGACAATATTTCTCATGAAACGATGTTTTTATTTTTCTATTTCTTGCATGATTCTTCTTTTCGAATGAGGAGGAGGATTATATTTCTTTTTACGTTAAATAATATAGGGGATGAATAATCACGATCAAAACGCATGGACACAACGCAACGATAGTGTACGGCAACGGTCAGCGACAAGATTAATACATTAATGTATCAATATCTCCTCGTTTCGAAAACGGACATTTTTTCGTTACATAGTATTTCATTACGTATTTAGAAAACATTATATACACTTTATTTTTTTAATGCAATATTTTGTAATTCATTCTTATATATTTACAATTTACATTTTATTTATAATCACAGCAATAGTAAGAAGTACGAAAAATTAAATTAAAGGGAAATTAATCTTTATATAGATAACCTTCCGAATAGTAATCGAACTCGGTACAAAACGATACTTTCTATCAAATCTACATTTTACAACTTTTATATTTTTAAATATCATAGATTCAGACATACATGCGGATGGAGCAGCTGGCAGAAATTAAATTTATTGATATTTACGTTCTTACATTTTCACTTTATTGTTCAAACAATTTTGTCTCAAAGAGAAATTTTTTGAAACACTCGGGTTCTTCCGTAACTGTTCGTAAATGACACGCAATTTAACCTAAGTATTCTTACATTATACCGTGTTACTATAGATATTAATTTGATATTAATTAAAAATTTCTTTTTAAAAGATAAATACTTGTATAACAAATTAAATGTATATTATTATTACGTTATATTATGATTGAAGAAAAACAATATTTCGTTTAATTATATAGAACAGTATATACATATTATTAGGAGATCTTAATGGTTATAAACATGTTTATAGAAATACTTCATTATAGGTCTTCGTAGCTCAGGTGGTAGAGCGTTCGTTCGGAAAGCGAAAGGTCCTGGGTTCGAATCCCGGTCGAGGAAACAAAATGCCCCCTGCGTTGTTTAACAACTACTTAATAAAATTTACCTCCATAATGAGATTATCTTTTCCGTCATCTTTCGACTGCTACTTTATAAGAGTTTTTATTATTATACCTCTCTCTCCGAATTTTAATATTATCTTTCTCTGTCCTCTTTCTATTTCTTTATTATAAAAGAGCTTATTATTATATTTTCTCTTTTTCTGAGATACTACACCATTGTTCCTACGAGGTCTGTTCTCTCCTCCCTCGTCATTCATTTCTTCACTTTCTAGTCATTATTCTATTTATAGTATTATAATTATATTAATTCGTATTTTAATAAATTTTCGATTTAATTAATTAAATATTATAATTAGTATTTCAGTAGAGTTTTATTTGCTTTAAGAAATAATAAAATTTATTTGTAAATGGGTTGTTCCTTTTAAAGGGGGAGAGGAAGTTCTATTCCTAAATAAATTCCATCCATATTGTAATGTATGATATTTATTATCCCCCTTTGTGCCATGTCTTGCCTAGTCTTGTCTAGTCTTGCCTAGTCTTGCCTTGTCTTGCCTTTTCCCCATTTACTTTACAGTCACAAGAGAAAATCTATATGAAACATATTTCCCTGTGACTCTAATAAAAGATTCTAACTACAGACACTGTTTTTAGAGAGCGAAGAAAAGTCATAACAACAAAACGCGGTTGGATCAGAGTTTAGTTTTCTTGGACAAGGCTCTCCTTCATTATTTCTATATTCCTGCTGCTGAATGTTGAGTGTTGATTGAGCTGGTAATAATCTGGTAAAAGGAGGGACCGATTATTGTATTATAATTGTAGGCTTTGGAATGAAATTGTATGCGGAGTGAGGGCTGGGTGTGTGAGTACATTGGAGTGAATTCTATTTTCATCGTTGAGTGGCAGCAGGATTGGAAATAGTGTTAATAACAGTGTCTCTCCGTAGAGAAAGTATTTACTTGGGCTGAAAGTTTCCTAGATAGCTCAGGTGGATAGAGCAGTCGCCCGAAAATCTTTACGAAAATCAAGCGAAGATCTAATTTTTTTCATTTTTCTATCCATTTTTTTACTTCTATGACAATATTTCTCATGAAACGTTGTTTTTATTTTTCTATTTCTTGCATGATTCTTCTTTTCGAATGAGGAGGAGGATTATATTTCTTTTTACGTTAAATAATATAGGGGATGAATAATCACGATCAAAACGCATGGACACAACGCAACGATAGTGTACGGCAACAGTCAGCGACAAGATTAATACATTAATGTATCAATATCTCCTCGTTTCGAAAACGGACATTTTTTCGTTACATAGTATTTCATTACGTATTTAGAAAACATTATATACACTTTATTTTTTTAATGCAATATTTTGTAATTCATTCTTATATATTTACAATTTACATTTTATTTATAATCACAGCAATAGTAAGAAGTACGAAAAATTAAATTAAAGGGAAATTAATCTTTATATAGATAACCTTCCGAACAGTAATCGAACTCGGCACAAAATGATACTTTCTATCAAATCTACATTTTACAACTTTCATATTTTTAAATATCATAGATTCAGACATACAATAAAAATATATGAATAATATAATGATAAATAATAAAAATAAAATATAATATTTAAATAATAATAATAATGATGATGATGATGATGATGATGATGATGATGAGATAGAGAATGGAATGTAACAGGGGATAGAAGCAAAAAAAAACGTCAGAGTGTCAAAAATCTGAACCAATCTAATACAAGTACGATTAATTAAAGTACTATTACCGAGTTTAGTATATCCTGCGGACATTATTAGTTCGTTAGGATGTCATTCCTACTTTGTAGTGTGAGTACTACGTTTCAATCTACGTTTCAGTTAAGGTAACTTATGGTAAATGATTGCAATGGTGTATTTAGACGATATCATTGTCTCGTCAAAAAAAATAGGATAATTCATTTTATACGACGTTTACTTTGTTAAACTATTTACCACATTGTTGATAATACATTGATCTTGTGATAAGTGCATATCCTAATTGTCATCATCTAAACTACTAGTTGTTGCTATGTAAGTTAACAAAAATCGATATATTCTACCTAATTGTTTGTTTATCTTCGGAGTAGCAGCGATATTTACAAAACTAATGCTTCAATCTTTACACTCTCTTTGTCATTAATAATATCACTAACTTTTCTAAAGGATGTAGCAATCCTAGCTGTTTACTCGACGGAGTTTTATAATACTAACACTTGTACATCAATATCAAATATTTTATATTAGTAAATAGTATGTTTCTATTATTGCCGCTAAAGTCTTATTGATTTCAACGTGACCTAAGTTCTTTTCTTATAACTCACAATAATTATTTTAGTATTGTTAAATAATATTATATAATATTTTCGGCTACTATTTAGTAACATGAATCGTCAGGAACAAAACTTCTAATTTTTTTTCGTTACACCATATACTTCAAATTTTATAAATTATAAATATTTTTTTGATTGCATTTTCTAATTTGGTTCGAACGATCAAAATTGATTTTTCACTCCTACAATCCAATCGTTATTAATATATCATACTGTACTAACATTTTTACTAAAACCAAATCTGGAAAAAATGTGTTTAATTATCAATTTTTTTTTTTTTTTTATTTAAATTAAATCGATTTATTATTATTCTTTTTAAATGCAAATATATATATCAGGGGGAAATTTTTACTTTATTGAAAGTAATTATTATGGAAATATAAATTTTTTTATTTTCAATAAATGTCCAATATAAATACGTAGAATGAAATATGTAACGAAACATACTTTGATTAGGTGAAACTTTTGGATAATTTGGAAAATTTCTAAATAAAGAAAGATATACAATTGTTTTGCAGATATACAATTTGTTAATAATTTAGTAAATTACGATAGATCAAGAAAGAAAAATTTTTGAGATTTAATAAGTCATATAGAATACTGGAAATTAAAGAGTAACTTCACATTATGAATATTTTTATGATACAGTAAATATTTATTCTATTTATGGCATAAATTTAATACATTTTTTTTTTAATATTTGAGAGATTAAGAAAAAGTCATATATGTTATCTAAAAGTAAATACGTGATTATAGAGAAGCGTCGTGTTGTGAAGGGCAAAGAGAGGAAAATTGGGAGGCTAACAATTTCTACAATACTTTGACTTTCTCGATTTCTCCTTGAAACATCACTGAAAAACACTAAACAAGCGATTTTGAATATGTTGGTTTAATTTTACGCTTCTATACTCGTTTCTTATACCTTCGCTATATTCATAACCCAAATAAAACGATGACGATAATGGAAGATAAAGCAAACTTTTGAAATCATCGGTTCGACAAAGTATTTTTTTAAAATTTAGAAAACATAATAGATAAATTCGAGCACTATTTACTCTTTATACGCGTCTTACCGAGGTAATGGAGTAACGATATGATTTCTCTTTTTTTATTTTCTTGACAATGTTTTAATTTAACGAGACTTGTAAAAAATTTAAGCCGACTTACTTATATTATACGTGATAGAAAAAATTGCCTCTTCACGTTTTCTGTCACATACTTTTTTTAGACACTTTATAGAGAAGAAAATTTCTATATACATTTTGTTATGCTTTTAATAATAAAATTGTATATATATATATATATATATATATATATATATATATATATTACACATATTTCATTAAAATATATTACTATAATACTTATAATACTTGTCAATATGCTTTTTCTTTAGTTATTATTTTCGTCAAATTAAGTGAGATAAAATTACACGAAATAAAATTACGTGATAAGATTACGTAAGATAATATGCCACCTTTTGAAAATAGGCTCTTACTGATTCTACGACTTTTAAAATTTTCTTTTAGTTATACGTATGACAATAAAATTACGTGCATCACTATGAAGGCTACGAGTAGCGACAGATATAACTAATATACTGTGTACCCTTTAGTATTGAAGTTATTCGTGACTAGATAGTCAAAGCAAGTACATTAGATTTTTATTTATCATTATATATGTGATTATATTTTACATATAAATTCTTTTCTAATAAAAGTTTTACAAATTATCAGAATTGAGATATCAAGCAAGAGGATATATGCATGATTGGAACGTATAAATATTTTACGAAGTTCACTAGATATCGATATATATATATATATATATATTGATTCTAAGAACATTCTCAGAACGATATGATCATTATAGTTAGAAGCCGATAGTTAGAATAATAATTGAGTTGGTAAGTTATTGGTAGTTCAATAGATATAAAAGGAGCATCGTTTTTTGAAAAATGTCAATTAAATATTTATAAATATGAGAAAAAAAGAAGATGTTAAAGGAATATTCAAGAAACTTTTGAACAAATCGAAGAGAAAGAAAAGTAAACAAACTTGATCTAAAAACGAACGACAATAAAAGACATGAAAAACATTAGAGGACAAAATAATAGACAACGAAACATTGTTGATGTGAAAAGCAGCGACAAAGATAAATATAATCGATAACGATCGAGACATCAATACTGAAATCGAGAAAAATATGGCCGGAATTGTGTGAAGGTGAGTCAAAAGTAATAAATATAAAAAGCGAATTTGACCTGAAAAAAAAAGTTTCTTTGTATATATATATTTCATCCATATTCTTTACAATTTATTAGTAGTAGGCATTAAGTAAATTATTGTATCATATATAGTAAAAAGTAACACCTGGACGATGTCTCTATCAAGACAATATTTCTATTGATATAATCAATTGATCTAATATATTAGTATTGTTTTTTAATTATCAATATCGATTTTTATCAAATCTCTAAGATGTATTTTTTGGAGCCTTTGAAAATTGTATTCACTATAAATATTGCTAGCAGATTAATATATGATTCCATTCTTCTTTCGTAATCGCTTTATCTTTTTTTATCACTTCTTGTTTATCTTTTCTTGTAACGTAGGAATATTTAAATCTTTTCTTATTTCTTCATTACATTATCCACCATGAAACGTTCACGACTGTGCATAGTATAATAGATTGTTGTACTTTAAATTTAACTGTGTATCCCATAGTGGTGTTGTATTTATTCAGATGATTTTAATTATTGTTTTATAGATTTGTAGTTTACTTTCTGTGTTGAATTTGAATTTTTGACCGGTTAGCCATGTTATTTGTCTCCTTTTTCATCGAATTTCTTCGATTTTGATAGTGTTATACTGTTTCCATATTACCTTAGGAATCCAAATGAAACCTCATATAATTAATCATTTTGATTAAGCGAAATTTTTGTATTGTTTCTTTTGAGTTTCGACTAATTTGTTTTTGATTTGGTTGTTTTTTTTAAAGTAAACAAGACGTGTTTGCACTTTGTATTTACATTGATTTTCATCCTTATTGCATAATCATTCTTCAGGAGAGTTAATTTGTTCTAATAATATATTACTTGTTTAAAACAAATGTGTCTTAATGCTTTTGAATACAAGGAATATAAGGCAAGATAAAGGAATATTTCTCGGACATACCAAGGAGAAAGAAATGTAAACAAATTAAATCTATAAACGAGCAACTGAAGTCAATAACATTAAAGGACAACGATGGTTAATAGAAAAACTGAACAGAAAAATATTGTAATGGTGAGTCGATCAAATAAGTTTTTAAAAAGAAAATGTGAGTACACACAGAATTCCTAAATACATTATTTAGTAATATATAAATATATAAATATATAAATATATAAATATATAATTTAGTAATAACGGATGACAAGTGCATGGCGATCTTACTTGTATTAAATATTAACAGTGGAGGTCTCATAATCAAAGAAAAGACATTTATTACACAGAAGGACCGACAAGATATCATTTTATTGAAAGATATTAACATTGAATTTTCTGAAGAATAAAACAATAAAATCGTAAGTATTTTGAATCGTCTATATTTTTTATATAGATCTTTTTAACAAGTAGGTTATACCGATATTTCCAAGAAGAATGGCAATTACTGATGGATACAACATCGTTACATTATCCACTATATTAAGTATTCCAACAAGAACAACAGTAAATAATAAAGCAATGGATGGAAACCAACATCATTCAAGAGAATGATACTCAATTTTTTAATCCGGTAATGTTGGATCAAAAAACAAAACAGGCTATAAACGAACGTGCAAAGACTACTCAGTATAAATCTTAAAATAGTTGAATAACAATATTCTACAGTGATAGTAAAAAATTAATTGAACGGACTATGAGATATAAACTATAATACTACAGCTAATTTAAGTAGCGGATACTATCAAGTAATGATTAAAAACTTTTATTATATTATCGCGTTTAGCACATCCAACCAACATAATCAATTTACTAGAATACTATTCGTATTTTCTAATGTAATGGTTTGTTCGGAAAGTAATTTCGTTTTATTTGTGAAAATGAAAGACAATTTTCGTATAAAGAACAAATATTTTATTAAATTATATATTGGGTATTCTGATCCAATACCTTTTGCCATCTTTCTGGTAGTAGCATGATTCCACGCTCATAAAATTTTTGATCTTTGCTGGCAAAAAACTGATCGAGGTGGTTTTTGGCCTCCTCATTTGAAGTGAAGGTTTAACCGTCCAAAAAATTTTACAGTGACCGGAACAAATAATAATCCGAAGATGCCAGATCTGGAGAATATGGTGGGTGTGGCATTGTATCCCATTCAAGCTGTAAAAGCTTTTGGCGAGTGACCAATCTCGTATGAAATCTCGCATTATCTTGGAGGAACTACACCTTTTCTGTTGATTAAGTCTGGCCTTTTCTGTTGAAGTGCATCATTCAGTTTGTCCAGCTGATGACAGTAGACTTCCGAATTAATCGTCGTGTTATTCGGTAAAGTCTCAAAAAAAAACGATTCCTTTAAAATCAAACCAAACAGACAGTATCACCTTTTTTTGATGGATATTGGCTTTGGAAATGCTTTGAGCCGGTTCATCTTTTTTACTCCATGATCTCTTGCGATTGACATTGTTATATACAACTCACCTCTCGTCCCCAATAATGATGCGCTTCAAAAATGGATCATTTTCGTGACGTTTGAGATGCGAATCACAGACGTCAACGCGATGACACAAATTTCTCTCCGTGAGGACACGGGAAACCCTTGAATGCTTCGAGGTTAAACCCAGGCCTTTCAAGTGGTCATAAAGAGTTAAATTTAATAAATTTAACCTTTTACCGATCTCACGTGCTGTTATTCGCCGGTTTGCATCAACTAATGCCTTTGTCGTGTCTTTATCTGCTTTAATCGGCCTTCCAGAACGTGGTGCATCTTTGACATCAAAATTTCCGGATCGAAGTTTTGCAAACCAGTTTTGACACTGGCGTACTGTCAACACATCTTCTCTATACACATCGGTTAATTTCTTTCTCGCTTGAACAGCATTTTAACCTTTTCTATAGTGAAAAATTAAAATATGACAAAAATGCTGCTTAGTGCTCACCACATTTAAAAGGGCACCAACCAAAAGCTACTGCGTAGAATCAATTGGACTTTTCATACACAAGCTTTGCTATATTAGTTCTCAAAACATATAATGATTATGCGGTTTAAGTGTGAAGTTGGGTGCAAAAAAATACAATTAAATCCTCTATCGGGAAAAAAACGAAATTACTTTCCGAACAGCCCAATACCTACCATATTCCAACGATTGTCACTGTATTTTTATATGCGGTATGATACTGCAGTAATATCAGCATATTCTGACAATATCATTATTCCATCAAAAATCAAAATAGATAATTCTATATAACTTTTGCTTTATTACTATATTTTCTATATTATTAATAGGATATTGAGTTGCTTATTTAAAATCATAATTGCCAAAAGATGAATTAGTTTTGATTAAGATCGACATTAATGACTTGCCATCGGTGAAAATGACAAATTATCAAAATATAAAGTTGTGAAAGTAGAAAACGATAAATATGATACGGTATATTGAAGGAGAACAACAGAATAACAAATTTTTTAAAGTTATTGTTGTTGTAGATATACAGATTGAAACCTATAATATTTAATGAATTATATATTTTTTAAGGTCTATGAAGTTTCGTACTCCATGATAAACATTCTGTTATATCTGGATTTATCAAGTAGTCGCAAAATTTTTGCTTGTTTTCACGCTAGATCCCGATACTTTCGAAAGTTTATAATCCATTTGCTTTTCAACGTTATCTTGCATCAAGAACATGTGTTTCAAATAACAAATGAAATGGTGAGGTGCATATATTTCTATATCATATACAATTTAGATATAGTTGAAATATATTCAGAAATTTAAATCATTCATCTCTGAATTCAGAATATTTCTGTAAAAGAATATTTTTCCAAAAGATATGAAAGACTTGCTAACGGTAAGTTGCAACTATCATTTTGCAGAACTCATCGGTCCAGGAACGTCTTTAACATAAGCCACATTTGATGTAAACTAAGACCTTACTATTTACGGGGTTACATTTTAAAATCTTATTTTTAACCTTACTCTTTACAAACAATAATATAAAAAACATCTTAGTATATTTCCTAAAACTAAGATCAAAAAAAATATACAGTCATTAATTTCTTTTCAATTTATATTTGAATTGATTTGTTTTTATACTTTTTAAAAATAATAAATACATAAATATATGTATATCTACGTTACATTCTTTTTATTTTATTAAAATGAGTTATTATAGAATATAGAATATATTGATTTATATTTTTAATAAATCAGAAAAAAAAATCTTTTCATAAATGAAATCAAGATATATAGTATATCTAATAAGATAATACATGTAATGAAATAAATTTTGATTACAGAAAACTTTTTGGAAATTTGAAATTAAACAAATTTGCGTTTAAATAGTGACATAAAGAAAAAAGGAATTTTTACGTTTTCAAAATATCACGTAGAATATTACAAACTAAAGTCTAATTTGAGATTATGAATGAAATATTACTTTTGATTATAGCATAAATTCAATATATCTTTTTCAAAACATAAACATTTACGGAAAAGAGTCATGCGATTCATGTCTATCCGTCTATGCATTTTGATGCTCCTCAGATATATATATATATATTACACATAGTTTACCTAAACAGATTTCTATAATATTTATAAGATCGAAATTTTACATATTTGTTTTATTTAATTATTATTTCAGAAAAATTGTTTGATATAAAATATAATGATACATATAATAAAATAATAACATTTGAAATTGTATTCGTTGCTTATGAGGATGTTAGAAAGAAAAAAAAAGCAAATATAATAAGGTGAAGAGTAAACGTAAATTTATTAAAAGATAGATTCTATTTACAAATGTACGTACATGTAGATTAGAAAAATTCTGTTTTAACATAATGCACTTTATAAAAGATCACTCTCTAACTGCACCTTTATGACTTCTTCATAAAATCTTCAGAAACACATGGGTTCTTTCATAACTTTTCGTAAATCGCATGCGACTCAACTGTATATCGTGTATCTATATTAATATAATACTGATTACTATAATACTGATACAAAATTTATTGTTAAAAGATAAACATATATACTAAATTGAATATATTACTACATTAAATTACGATTACAGAGAAATAATTTTTCTTTAAATGACATAAAATTAATACAAATATCAGGAATTTATTTCGTATATAAACGTGTACAGATATAGGTTTAAATGGCTTCGTAGTTCAGGTGATAGAGCGTTCGTTTCGTTTCGGTTTCGCGGAAAACGAAAAGTTCTTGGGGTTTTCAGTCTCGATCGAGGTACCATGGCTTAAAAATTTTCTTACAAAACATTCATTTCTTGGTGAAATGGAAATTTTCTTTCCATTGTCTATCATCCCCTTTCTCTTATACCTCACCGGTCATCTTGTCATATAGTTTACTTACAGTTCACATAAAAGGGATATAATATATTATATAGTTTATTATTTGTGGATTAACTAATATAAAATACAATGGTTCTGCCACCAATGCACTACTATCTGCAGTTATGATAACATACAAAACTGTGTAAAACCGTCAACGTATGGAAAATACCAATCTTTTCATGGTTTTTATCCTAATAACCACTCAACTGAAGCAATTAATAACAAAAATTAGATATAAACTAGCATTAAAATCTTCTGTGAAAAATACCAAAACAAGAGAAAAATGACACAATCCAAAATGTACCAAATTTGCGGCTATACCATTGCAAATTGTTACACTAGTCCAATCTGCCTTAAATGTGCATGACAGCACTTTACTAATGACTGTGTAAAAAACAAAGAGGAATCTCCTAAAATCATGAATTGTATGGATACAAAACGGGTTAAATAATTAGACCAACACTAATATATGCTGCTCTGGTATAGTTTAGCACGTCCAAAACAACTCTCAAAGTACTAAAAATTATCGAAAATACATATACTATCAAATATATAGCATATATAGATGAATATGGAAAACAACTACTTGTTAGTTTCAATAAGAATTAACTTAAACACAATAATCTAACAGTAAATATAATTGAAATCAGAAGAAATAATGCAGCATTCCCAATTAACCATAAATTTCCTTATCAAATCTTCTGAAGGTTTTTTGAAAGGAACTCATAAACATGTAAAAATTAAATGAACAATTAAATTTAATGCCCATAATGGATCTCGAGGAACCGAAACTTCAGGAATTCTTACAAATGTATATCTCATAAATAGATAAATATTATATTTCATAAAATATATAACAAGTTATTGTCTTATAAGAAGGAACAGCTCCTAAATTAAACTTGAATATAAGATAAATACGAACTAATTATTATTACGAAATATTACAAGTACATAGTAAATATACATATATATTTTTATACTTCATTTATCCTTTTCGTATATTGTATATTTGTTCTATTGTTGTTATTATCAAGTCTATATTTTTACAAAATAAAAATGTTTTCTCCAGGATCCACCAGCCCGAATTTGACAGCCGGCCGCAGATAAAAATTTATTATATAATACAAAAGTACAATACGTATTACATAAGTACAAAAATATCTTCTTTAACAATAGTTATTCGTCATGCTTGATGGGGGAATGTGCTGATATAATAATAAGAATAATGATGCAAATGCTTAAATTCACCGTAATAAATCCCGTCATGAGAAAACAAGATGTAAGTGCTTATTGATTGTACTTGTTTTATGATTGTCTTATAGCTACATCTATTTAACAATCAAGTTACGCTGGTCACTACTAGTTTCGCTAGTAGCGAAACGTAGAACTAATATATAGTGCGTAAATCAGAGTCAGAGTCAGTCGTGATGCGACAGTCGGATGAAGCAGTTTTGTATTAGCCCTTATACTTTTCATTATATTTTATATATTAATTCTTTCTTAATAAAAGTCTAACAAATTTTTTAAATTGCGATGTCAAAACAAGAAGTTACACTCGTGTTTAGAAGATCTAATAATTTTATGGCAATACAGTTCGGTATATAATATATATAAATGACATAAACGCGGTTAGAACAATGTAATTACTACTTGAGTTGTTAGAATATTGGAAAGTGAATTGTGTGGTATATTGATAGTCCGTTAATCATAAAAAGAGCGTCGATATTTGAAAAATACTGGTTAAACATTTATGAATATGAGGAGTAAAGAAGATGATGAAGCAACATTCAAGGAACTTTGACACACCAAGGAGAGAGGAAAATAAACAAATTAGATCTACGTACGAATAGCAATAGACATAATTAATATTAAACTACAAAGACAATCGATATGAAATCAACGTAAGATGTGTAGAGACAAAAACTGAAAGAGAGTACACAAGTATGGCCGGAATTGAAAGAAGGTGAGCAAAAAGTAATAAGTACATACAATATGTATCTCGCATATTATTAAAAATTTATCAGTAATAGAAATTAGATAAACTCTTGTATTGGTGAAAGTAGATGGTCTCTTCATTGGAACAACGTCTCTATTGGTAAGATAAATCGATATATTCGCGATGTATAATTTTATACCAAGTCTCCGAGCTGTATTCTTCTGTGGTTATATCTTCCCAGGGTATATTGTCTATAAATATACTTTTATAACTACTGATTGCTTAAATTGTCTTAATCACATCTTGTGATATAATAGGAACTTAGAACCTTTCTTATTTCTTCATTATTTCATCTACCACACAACGTTCAATATAGTGCCTATTATAATAGATTGTTGTGCTTCCAGTGTATTCATTTCTAATATTCCATATATCCATATGATGTTGATTCTTGTTTTATAGATTCGTAATTTGTTTTCTGTGCTAAGTTTCGTTTTTAGACCGATTAGCCATATCATTCGTGTTCAATTAATTATATTTGACATATTTTAATACTGTTTCCACATTAATTTTGTATCCAGATGAAAATTATTAAATGCAAATTATTTAACCTTTTCTGTTTGCAAATTTTTTGTATTGTTTAATTTGAATTTTTGCATTTGATGTTTCCTCGAAAAGAATGTGATATGTTTGTACTTGATTGTTTTTATCTTGATTTTCTTTTATTTTTGCATATCCATTTTTCAGTAGAATGGGTTTGTTTCTATAATATATTAGTTGCTTAAAAGAAATATATCTTAATATTACGTAGCTTCTGAATATGGAGAGTAAAAGAATATTCCGCGGATACATTGAGCAGAAAGAAATGTAAACAAATTAAATCTATAAAAAAGTAACTGAGCTCAATAACATTAAAGGACAACGATGTTCAATAGAAACGCAGTGTTAGTAAAAAAAGTAATGACAAAGATAAAGATACGACCAATAACAACGGAGAGAATAATACTGTGAGTAAAAAAATATGTATGGAGTCAAGCTAAGGTGAGCAAACGACAATAAGCATGATTGACACAAATATTTCTTTTTAATCGCAGGAAAACGCAGTTGAGGCACAAAATTTTTAAGAAATAAAAAAATATTGTGCGAATTCAATTGGATTAAAGTAGATCTCGATCTGAAGCGATTAATTGAAAATTAGGACGAATATACGATTTCTGTATGAGAGGCCTGATCCTCAGCACTGAATCCTTATGATACAGCACTGAATCCTTATGAATTTGTCGAATATGGAAAAGTGACAATACAGTGATGCTATAATATCCTCCTGAGTCCAAGATTATTTGCGTAAAGGCACACAAGAAAAATAAGATATGTATAAGAGTATTATTATAAGTTACATGCTCGCAAGAAAGCAGGCAAGGAAACGAATGAATAGATTGTAAATAGTGACAAAAAACATACAATTCCAAAACTATTTTTAACCTCTAACAAGTTACTATGCGAGTACAATGATTTCATAATAAAAAGCGTAACATCCATAAAATAGGACTGATATATCAAGAACGTGTTTAAAATATAAAGGTCATATAGTTAGTAAGTCCACAAAACCGAAGAGTAATGTACGTTTTTAATATAATCAAATATGTCATTATGTGAATGTTTGTATAGAGGGAATAGACGTATCTAGAAGAAAATTTCGAAAAGTTAATAAGATTCGAATACGGCAAATAAGATATTAATAAGAAAATCTGAGTACAAACCAAATAATAACAATCAATCTCTAGATATTTACTAACAACTGATGATAAAAGCATGATGATCATACCTTTATTAAATATTAACAGCGAAGATTTCATGATCCACGAAGAGACAGTCATTAATCGGGGATGACCAATAATACTTAATCAGAAATGAAAAGTTAACAAAGAACTCATTACATTGAGAGATAGATTCGATATCCACATTACATTATGAAGTATTTTACATCAGGAATGATAACAAGAGCAGGAAAAAATACGACAACTGATGGAAGCTGACATAACCGAACAGAATGATTCTCCATTTTTCAATCCTATGATGGTCAATAAAAAGATGGGCGACATATAAGTGTCCATAAACTACTAGACGGTAACTCGTAAAATTGTTAAACAACTCTTGGGAAGAAGTAGAAAATCAATTGGACAGACTGCGAGATATCAAGTATTATACTATACTTTATTTAAATATCTAATGATTATCATGTGTCGACATCAGAAGCTATATTGGTAACTATTAGAAACCGATGGTTAAAAAATCCTAGTATATTACTGTTTTAAGCATATTCGGCAGATTTTATCAGATCATTAGAATGTCATATGCTTTGTAATGAGACCACCGTGTTTAATCGACTAAAAAGTAACACCTATACGGTGTCTCCTTTGAGACATCTCTATTACTACGTCTCTATACTGATTCTTCAATTTGAACAGGGAACCTTAGCGGAATGTTCCAGTTCAGTTTTTATTTTAAGGTTTCTATGAATTATCTGCGTTTTCGTTACACAGGGTTGGTGATCTTTTATGAAGGATAGATTTGTTACAGTATGTGATTATTATAAATAAGCGGTCAGAGCTAAGTTCTAAGCACGAATTAGTTTTATAGTGTGATCGATTTAAATCTTTTAAAAATCTTGTAGAAATCTTCCTAATTAAGAGTTTTATTACAAACTAATGACCATTAGATAGGTTCACCTAACGGAAGGATGATCAGATTAATTTTGTATAAATATTCATTCCGTATATTAACTCGTGAAGGTATTATATCCGATTCCCAGTTCGAACGCTTTAAGTTATGATGGTTTGCTGCAATGAATTTCGTATCTATTGACAGAAAGAGATTGCTCCACTGATCTCTTGTGATTCTTAGCTTTAAAATGAATTATTATGTGTTTTCGCAGTAATTGTAATAGTTTTAAAGTAATCACATGATTACTATGATTTATTGTCCACATGGTATTTAATTTCATTCTTGTGTAAGTCATCATTTGCTTTATTTGTCGGATGTTTCGGAAACTAACACAATATTGATTTTATGCTTATATATCAATGCTTTTGTATCTTGAATCCTGTATTGTAAATTATTGGTATTCCAAATTGCTAATTTTAGTTTTGCATTTATTATTTATTCATTAGTAGCGTATTTGTTAGAAGTTGAGAAATTATGAGTATTTGTTGCATTTATTGCTTTATAATGGAATTTTATTTCATTATCATTATAGTTATGATTTCAATATTTTTAATTATTTGTTTTAATAATTCTCTGATGTACAATATCTTCTTTGTGATCTTCTAAAATTGTTTGTACTTGTTTAGTACAAACGTTTCCTTTTGTGATCTTCTGAAATTGTTTGTACTTGTTTAGTACAAACGCTTCGTTGATTTGTTGTTGAAACGATTGTGGATATGTTATTTCTGTTGACACTTGCAATTTAATACATAAAAAGCACCGTTTTTTAATACTTTTTTCTCAGCCTTGGAAATTATTTCAACAGTTTTCCAGTTTGATAAATTATATATCTCTTAGTCTATAAAAAGTTTTACTCTCTTCCATAAATAATCAGTTTAACATCGTTCTGTCAAATATCTCTATTTGTTCGAACGTTGCTATTGTTCGAGAAAAACTCACTTCCTTGTCATTAGAGTTCACAGCATAAATATTACACAAATATTTCCTCTTTTGAATTATCTATTCCCTTTCATGTACGTCCTAATCTAATTCGAATTTATTTATGACACCGTAATTCATGTAAGAATTTTTTATTTTTATCAATACTGCTTCGTTATTCTTTTGCGATTATTTTTAATTTTGATTTTGTAATACAATTATCTTCTTGAATTTTTAGTTCTAGTATTATACTCTTAGTATTATACTTGAACAAATATACTGTGATAACTTTCATTCGCGCTATATTTGTTAACACGCCTCCATATCACGATCTTTACGGGATCCTCTAAGAGAATCCGCGTTCTTTTATTAATTTTCGGAGTTTCTGTGAGCGGTTTTTTACAGCAGCCTTAAACAGTATCTTGTGTCGCCAACCTTATTCATCGCGACCAGTGAGACTTTAACTCTGACGACAAAGAAGTTCATCGGTAATTCAAATGGCAGAGCATTAATTCGAAATTCTGTGTAAGAATGAAGATTTAATATTCTTTTCTTTCCCTTTTTATATTTCTGTGATATTTCTCTGTCAATATATTCAGATTTAAAGTTTGTACGAGTTTAATAAAATATGTGCTTGTACATTTCGATATCATCTTGAAATCGGCAGGTATTATAATTTCCTTACCATGTATCACAATTTACTGGATTGGTACTTCTTGCGATTGTAATTAGTAAATGACTGTAGGTAAATAGAGATAGAATGTAAGCGTAGGAAAATATAAAATTTTTACACAATATGTGAGAGTAAAGAAATTATAGGATTGAAAAGTGATGTTTAAACTTTGATAGACAATTATAAAATCTTCTAAGAGAATCCAATTTCGTAACTCGATGTTTTGGGAAAATTAAAAGCGAAAAGATGTTGGAAAAATCTTGACTAATTTTAAACTTATGACAAATCGAGGTTGTGTAGCGTATGTTCGTTAAGTGTATTAGATCTGTCCAAAAACATTTCTACTTAAGTGATACATAGGTAAGCTATGATAGAAAAGAAGTAGTCGGTGACTTTTATATATAATGGAGGGTACATTTCTGAATGCAGTTAACAAATTCCTGTCTTAGATGACAACGATAGGTAGGTGATATATAGCGATGATATGGCCTTTAATGTAGTCTCTTTTGGAAGTCACTACCACATTCCAACTCTGCTTTCCACGAATTTGCTTGTTTGCGAGAAATCCTATAGAGGATCTGTGACACTTTCTCAGCTGCACATTTAATTAACAAAATATTTTTAGACTTTTGGAATTTAAATAACAATAATAATAATATTAATATTTAATGATACTAATATAATATCATAAAAAAATAATAATAATGGTGGTACAGCGCTTACGATATATAATATACCTATATATGACCCTTAATTTGAAGAAGAAAGCAGTTGATTCTAACTGAACTTGTGTTTTTACATTTTTAATTTCCTCATATCTGTGTAACAATTAAGTTGCGCGGGTTTCCATGAAGACCCGAGACTAATGACACACATAAGTAATATACACTGTATCCGCTGGAATTGAAATCAGTCGTGATTAGGCAATCAAAGCCTACGAAATTTAGTTCCATCAATCAAAGATATCTTATTTTTCTATATACCAATTTTTTTTCTAATGAAAATCTATGAAATTATCAAAAGTGAAATATGAAACAAGAAGCTGCACTCGTGGTTGGAAAGTTCGGAAATTTTACGTACTTCGCTACATAATATATATATATATATATTGTTAGATCAAGATTGGAACTCATGTAGTTAAAATACCGCATACTTTCGTGTGTATTAATAGTCCTATAGTAGTAATAAGAACCTCGACATAAAAAAGTGTGGATTAAACAATAGTAATACGATTAATAAAGGAATATGAACATTCCATTTACTAGAATGTACCGAGGAGTAAGAAAAGTAAGCAATACAAATCTAAGAACGAACAACAAACGTCAATAATATTACAAGATAACGATCGACAATACGAAGGTTGAATTGATGAGAAAGGAGCAACAAAGAAACAGACATAATCAACAACAAAAGAGACACAATATTGAAAGAAAATAAGTATGTAAGTGATCGAGCAAAGGTAAGCACACTGTAATAAGTATGACTCACCCAACCATTTTTTTATTCTCAGGAAAGGCAGTAAAATCATGACCTTTTAGAGAAATAAATATTATCATATTAACTTAGTGTTAATAAAAAAATCTGAGGAGAAACGAACTTACTACAAATAATCCCAAATAGTTAGTAACAATGAACGATTAAGGCATGTGGATTGTACTTAATAGACTATTATTGGCGGATATCTTGTAATCAACGAAGAGATTCATTACGCAAAGAGATATGATAATTTTTAACAGGAATAATGCAAAGAAGTAAGTGTACACAAATGATATAATATTTAAAGGTTTTAAAACTGAACTTTCTCGGAAACAAACGGATAAAATCGTAAGTATTTTTGACAAATATAGAGATCTAATTGCCAAATGTCTTTAATACACAGGTTATACCGATAGAACAGAGATGAATGTAACACTGATGTATTTGACATCCTTACACAATCAATCATATAAAGTATTACATCAAAAACTGCAACAATAGCAGCAAATAATGCAGCAACTTATGAAAGTCTACATCATCAAAAACAGTAATTAACTGTCTTTCTCGCATATTCGTGATAATACCGCAAATTCTTGGTAGCACTGAATTTAATTTCATAGAAATTTGGAACTATATTTATTCAAAATTCTGATTGTGATTTTTGTGTGACTTTTATGTGACATTTGTCGTCTAATCGATAAATCGCCGGAATTCACGAAATCGTATACTCCTCTTCGTAAACAAATTTTGAACTCATACTGTCGTATTCGTAAAGCTAAGCAGGCTGTCCGTATCCTTCTTTATTTTGACCGTCTACAAAATTTTCTTTTCTCTCCTCGGACTGTACTTCATGTTACTCGTATATTTACGACCTTTCCTCCTGTCATTCGTTTGAAACCGTGTGATCTATTTCAAAAGTAAAATTTCCCCATGATTTTTAATGGACAATCCGATAGATTCTAAAGTGCCGATAAAAAAAACTTTCTTCTTGATTAACCAATAATATTTGGATTTTAACTGGAGAATTACAAACACGTACTAAGACTGTTATATTAATAATTGAACAATTATTATCAATTATTATCATTAATAATTTTCATTTATACTAAATGTATACATTCTGAAACATGTACGTTTGATAGCACTAAATTTAATTAGATTAATTTGTACATTCATGCAAATTAAAAATTCCGATTGTGAGTTTTTATGTGACTTTTATCCGACGTTTGTTGTCTATTCAAGAAATCATGAGAATTCACGGAATCAAATAAACCTCTTCGTGACCAAATTTCGAATTCGAGCTGCCTGATTTGTAGGGAATCTCGTTATCCATGGTGTATTTCATATCCTATCATTTCTGTCAACGATTTATTCTAATTATCGTAGTAAATTTACTCGTTCTACGTCATACATTATATGACCAAAATCCATATATTTGCCAATAAATCCATACATATTGAGTTTTAAAAAATTGCGTTTCTATATTTCATATGCGGATCATTTATTAGATTTACGAAATGATGAGCTTATTCAAACGTACCAATAAATGTTGTAGTGTAATAGTTTGAAGTCAACAGTTTTAAATCTTTTTTAATTTTCATTATTTTATCCAAGCTAATCTCAAAGCTTACCAGGATTTCCAATTGATTCCGATACGCCGCTACTTGTCTTATATCTCCTTTCTTCTCCTTTTCATATCTAGTCGACCATTTTCCAGTCATGATTCGGAAGGAGGATAAATCCTGATAAAGTCGGCTTGTTATCATAAAAAATAGAAAAAACCAACTACTACTTACAACTATAACGTAAGGCACATTACGTAGCATAAGGGGTATAATCTGAAGCCATACTCTCAATGCTGCTACATTTTGAAACCTTATTTCTCACAGACAACGATATAAAAAACATCTTAGTATATTTTCCAAAATCAAAATGAGGAAACAATATTATTAATTGTTAATTATGTAAGGAAAGAATTTGCACTGATTTATTTTTACAATTTTTAAATCACTTATATGTATATATAACAATATTGTACATTTATTTTATTGAATCAAATTGCATATTATGGAAATGTCGATTTTTAAAAACACAAAAAAAACCTCTTCATGGAAGGAAATCACATGAGGTTTCAAAGCAGGCCTCGAGAGGATACCCACAAGGATCGGTCCTCGGCCCTTCCTGCTGGAATTTCATGTTCGACCAGCTCCTTAGGATCCTGGAAAAATCCTCGGAAGTCAACGCAATCGCGTACACGGACGACCTACTCGTCATCGTAGATGGAGACTCCAGAAGACTCGAAGAGAAAGGAAATCGCATGGTTAACATCATCACCGTATGGTGCACGTCGGCGAAATTGACAATCTCCAAGGGTAAGACAGAAGCGATCGTCCTTAAGAGCAATTGGATAAAAAGGAAATCCATCGGCAGAAGGGGAGGACAACGTCCGGATAGAAAGCGAAAAACGGCGAAAAAGACCGACTAACGAGTAGGCCTCCCACCATAAAGATAGGGAATAATAATATTAAATTTAGGAATTCAGTTAGATACCTCGGAGTATATTTCGATAAAGGGCTGGGGGTTACGACACACTGCTGTTACCTCAACGACAAGGTCGGTCCATTGTTCGCAAAACTAGGTAGGTTAGCAGCTAGGGAATGGGGACTCCGCCACTGCGCCCTCCGAGCGATTTATCGAAGCGTGTTCACCACTACAATCACATACGTGGCAGCAGGATGATCTGATCTCTGTGTGGAAGGGGATCTGAAAAAGTTAAGCGCGACCCAGCGATCGGCCCTCATCTGCGTATCGCACAACTGCTACAGAATCACTCTCTGTCGTAAAAACGGAACCCCCGATAAATCTCCAGTTACTGAAACGAAGGAGACTATACGACATTAGGAAAAATAGGTGCACCGAGACAGCTACGTGAAAACTGAAAGGCACAAAGATTAAGCGCGCGATAGCAAGACAGGTCGATGAGGAAATCTCAAGGGTTTGGCAGTCTAAGTGGGAGAACTCCTCCAAAGGAAGGACAACATACGCGTTTTTCCTGGACATCAAGAACAAGATGGGTGCCCGTTTCGTCTCTCCTAATCATTTCACAAGTCAGTTTCTTATAGGACACGGAGCCTTTAAGGCCAAGCTGACGTCGCTGAACATCACTCCAGAAGAAGCATGCAAGTGTGACGAAGAGGACACGGTTTCGCATCACATCGTCGACTGTCCGATTTTCGAACCCCAGAGGGTGATTCTGGAAGAAATTCTCTGTGAAAAGAGTTAGCCGGAAGCAGCGAGACATCTTGTCTCCACGGCTGAGGCCTTCTCCTTCTTCGCGGAGTTTTGCAAAGAAACCCTCCTCATTAAGGGTTATTAGTTCATGAATCCTGTTCAGCTGGGATTGTCAGAGTCCTGGTGATGGGGGGAGGAGCCCGTAATCTTCTCGGGTTAACCCACTCCCGAACAGGCTAGGGTTGGAGATGCTCGTACGCATCATCCTTTTTTTTTCCACCACCAAACTCTCTCCCCTAAACCTGGTATCCTACCAGTCCCATCCCATCCTACAGAATGAGTGCCAAGGATCGTGGTACTGTGAGTGGCCCTCCTCGTGGTTCCCCGTAGGCACGGCTGTCATCAACGTGATGATCCTTTGCTGCGAGGATGTGGGTCGTGGCTAAACTGCTCATTCTGCTCGCCGGCAGGAGTTTTGGGTTTTTCCGAATCCGATCTCTTTGTTGTGGTGGCTGCTGTCTGTAGATAGTTCCGTAGCGTATGCCCTAATGGGCGAGGTAGCATAGGTGCAGGCATCCTTCGGGTGTCCACCTTTACAATATACAATGTATACCAAGTTGTTTTGATCTTCGCTTTCAGTACTATCGCATACATTTGTAGCATTTCCTGTCGTAGCCATACTATTTGGCTGAAAGGTTTGATATAAGTGGTTAGCAAATGTCTTGGCTTGTTCCATGTATGTCTTTGCTCAAGATTCGTCTGGTTTTCGTAATGCTGGAGTCTGCATTATTGGTCTTTTTAATTTTTTTGTTGCCTTCCAGAGTAAATTATTTGTATCTTTATTTGGCGTAAGGTTTAAAAGATATTTGCTAAACCCGGAATTACAGTATTCTTTTATCATTATTATAACCTCCCTTGTGAGTGCATTTAACTACCTTTTATTTTCTTCCGTTTTATGCCTTTCCCATTTGTATTTAGCTATTCTTTTTTGTTTAATTTTTTGCGAAACATAAGCTGGGTATGAACAGCTTATTTTATTTTCTTGTATATCAGGAGTAAATAACCATGTTGATTCTTGAATTATTCTTGTTATGTAGTACACAGCATTCTCGATGTGTTCCGGTGTTTTTAGAGGGGTTTTGCAATTTAGTTTTTCATCAATAATTAATCTAAATTTATCCCAGGCCGTATTTCTATTGTATAATTTGGGTGTAGTTTCTATGTGGATTGGTTTTTGTAGAAATTCTATCAGTATAGATGCGTGATCAGATTTAATATTTTTTTTAATGATAATCGCAGAACCTCCATGTGCTTTTCCCGATGGGTGCTTGGTATCATATATACTGTAGTATGGTATATTTACATAATTTTTAACTGTAAGGTGAGTTTCTGAAATCGCCATAATATCAATGTTATGTGTGTAGTTGAAAATTTTGAGTTCTTGAAATCTTTGTTGTAATCCATTGCTGTTCCAAACAACTATTCTGATTGATCCATCCACTATTTGTAAGTATTCAAGAATTTTGTTAAGAAGTCTAACATGATGGTTATTTGATGTGTTTGTTGCTGTAACAGTGATGTTTCTGTTGAAATCATGTCTGTTATAAATTCTGTATTTTTAGCAGATTGAATTAAAAGTTGTTTAAGTTCTGTATATTTGATTCCAGGAGAATTTTTTGAGCAAGTAGGAGGTGCTATGTTTTGTTGTTGCGAGGTCTATTTGGCTATTACTTGTGCATAGGTTCTATTATTCTTGTAAAAGTGTTTAGTATAGTTTTGCGAAGTGTCTATTTTTGAATTGTATTCTGTGGTATAAAAAATATGGTTATTGTTAGTTTCAGATAGTACTCTTCGTCTTAATGGAGGAAATGTTTTGTGTGTAATTGTTTAACTACCAAACAGCCTTTATAACTTGCTGGATGATTACCTTGGCAATTAAAGCACCTTGCGTTTACTAGTTTATCCTGTTGTGGGCAAAATATAGTTAAGTGATTGTCTTGTCATTTAACACAAGCAGGTAACCTATTGCAATAATTCTTCATATGACCGTATATTTGGCAGCGATGGCATTGAGGTATGTCACGTTTCGGTCTTGGCGGTTCAAATATAATTAATATGTTGAATAGTTTTTCTATGCTGCATATTTCCTTGTTATTATTATTTGGTTCAAGTTCAATAGCAAATAGAGAGTATTTAATATCATATTTAACTATATTATTAATCGTCCTAATAACGTGTTTGTGGTGCTTGAATTCGTCAATGATTTTCTGTAAATTTTTTTTTGGATGAATTCCGCATAGAATTACCTTATAACTTCTTTCAGCTTTAAGTTGATAGGTGCGAAAATTTGCGTTTTTGCTTTTTAACGCGTTTATTATTTTCCTATAGTGATCCGAGGATGATAACTGGATTTTTATCTGATTATTTTTAAGTTGCTTTAAAGTAAAATTGTTGTTATCTGCTTGTTGCTGAAGTAAATCTAATAACGCTTCAATGACTTGAACCTGAATGTAAATAAGAGGAGGTTTATTTCCCTCATTTGTTTTAGTGTTACCTGTTGGTGTAGCATCGGTTCCAGAGAGGATACTATATGCGTTGTGTGTAGATATATCTTATGGCTACATTATGGATTGATGAAACGTGCGTAAATTTGTCATATCTACATTTGTATTAGATTTCCTCTTTTTGTTAGTAGATAGGGACTCAGTTCGATAGATTGAAGTGTTAGTGGACGTGTCGATATTCTCTACTTCGTTATTTGATGTGTTATCCGTATGGAGCAGGTGTCTCCCAATTTGGAAATTTTTAGCTTTATTGGTGGCATATATACGATATACTTTTACTGTCCGTACTTATCACCGTGACAAGATAATACAAGAGGTCGTTAATGTACATTATAAAACTGTAAACAATTCACGAGCGATAGGAAATACGTCTATACCGTATCAAGTTAGCAAGCAGACTGTCCACTTAAGTAACTCTACTTTTTGTAATGTTGCCATTGGTATGAAAAAACTCACTTCCTTTTCGTTAGAATTTATCTCATAAATATATATAATCCTATTTTCGTTTTTAACTATCCAATATAGCATATGCGTTTTAACCTGATTTGAACTTATTTATAATACCGTACTTCGATGTTCTCAACATTTTTTTATTTTACCGGTATGAATTTGTTATGAAAGTTGGTATTATTAAATCTTGCTTTTGTAACTCAATTATTAAATTATTACTTACTAAGTATTTCCTGTGGAGCACGACCTACAGGTTATGTTTACAAAAACATTTTTACACTTTTTTTATTCGAAAAATGTATCAAACGTTCATATTACTCTTCAAATCATATGTGACGTTCTGTCGTCCAATCGAAAAATTATCGAAATTTACGAAATCAAATATGCTTTTCTATGATCGAGTTTTTAACTCGAGCAGCCGCATCCGTAGGAAAGCATGTTATCCATCGTGTTATCCGTTTGCTTGATTATTGTGACCTACTTCACAATTTCCTCCTCTCACTTTCGCTCCGTACTTTACGTTGCTCTTACATCAACCATCTCTCCCGTCTCATTCATTCATTTAAAACTCTGTAATTTGTTTCATAAGCAATATTTCCCCAAGTTAAGTATCCTGGACATTCCGTCGGATCATAAAGAACCAATAAAAAAAATTTCATCTATATTGGACAATAATGTACTGAGTCTTATTCGGAAATTACAAACACATGAATTAAATCTTTTATGTAATTGTAATAATTAAATAATGATTTTAATTGATAATTGTCAACGAGTTATCTATATATGACAACATTGACGATTCCCATTTTAGAAATGTTGTACCTGTAATGAATTATTATCTTATCAAAAATGATATATAAAATATTTGTTTATTGTTTTTAATAATAACCGTTTCCCAAAATAATATTATTACTTTTATTTCGATATCTATTAAATTTATATTTCCTAAAACATTCACTGATTTTACACGTTAATATTATTCAATTTAATTAGATTGATAGATTGATTAGATTTTTACACCTGTCCATTAAAAATTTTTATTGTGAATTTTTCAAATCGTTTGATTGTATTTAAATTATAAATGTACAATTTTTGCTTTTTTCGTAAAACAAATAATAATTACGTGATGGTTATATTACATACTATCTGAGAAATTATTAATGAATGTTATATTGTTACGTCTGACGCCTCTCTTACACTTAACGAAAAGACGCACATAATTTTTTTCCCCTCGTGCTCACCGTATAAGGAGTCATTTTCACAATACTTATGTATTCAATTCAAGATATTGTTATTCATAAGACACAAAATTAAAAGCTAACGCTATTATACGTTCACTTCCTGAGGATTATTTCATCGGTTATTTCAACGTTCACTTCCTGAGGGTTATTTCATCGGTTATTTCAACGTTCACTTCTTGAGGGTTATTTCATCGGTTATTTCAATGTTCACTCCCTGAGGGTTATTTCATTAGTTATTCTCTGAGAGTCATTCTCGACGATTATTTTGGTTATTTCGACATTTACTTCCTGAGGGTTATTTCCTCCCGTGTGTTATATAGGGTAGTTAACTTTGTCCGCGATTATACTTTATAATTTTGTTATACTTTAATAAATTCAGTTTTGTTCGAAGTCACTGTGTATATTTACTTGAATAACTCCGGTTGCGCGTATCGAAATCATTCGAGATCCTTCTAATCATCTTAATTCAAACCTGTAAGGTTTCTTATCTCTACAATTCGGGAATCGATTAATTAAGCAAACTCTCTACCGCGTAGTCGACAAATTTTCTTACGTGGTATCCTTCCACTCCTTACTATTTAAACTTAACACCTCAATATTATACTTTCGTTAGAGATGCGTACGATTCGCACAAGCGAAAGATAACTTCCTGTTAAAACCTCTCACTAGTACAGCGCACGAGTGAGTCCTGAGTTATCAGCCTTTCTGCTAAAATCTTCACGAATGTCGAGAACACGTCGTGCCGGTAGGAAGTATCACTTGCGCGTGTCGTTACACGGTACCCACATGTACTTCACCGACGTCATCGGGATCCATCAGAACAAAGAAGCCAACAAGGAGAACGAGGTACCTTACCACCTCATCTCGATCACGTTCGACAGGAAGGCTATTCCAGTATCTCATTTAGCACCCCATGAACCGCGAACACCCAGGTATTTGAAAATCAAAGCACAATTCACGAGGATCACTGAACAAGGTAAGTACATCCATTAACAGATCTCTGAAGTGCCATGTCTCGAATCATTTTGTGTGTGCTTGTACCAATACTGAGCCAAAAACTGCACATAGCAGGTAAGAGCCAAAAAGGTATTAATCTCGCGACAAGAGTTCCTTAGAAAAATTGTAATATATTTTTTTAAGGCCCGTACTGAGCGGGACGTAACATCATTTCTGGTGACAGCGGTGGGATACATAAATAGCATACACATAAAATGCCCAACGACAAAGCAAGTCGAAGAGAATGGACGCATCTAACGATAGAATGGAGATGCGAAGCAAAATTAGGCGGCCGACCGAAGCCGAATACGAAGAGATATTACGACATATTCGCAATAAAGAAGACCAGCTCGCGGAACGCGAAGAAGCACTCATTAGAGCATCAGAAAACGTACCAAAACCTGAAATGGACGCATTAATGACAATCTTACAAGAGATTCACTTCATGCGGAAACAGACGAAGGAATCTCGCGAATTAACCTATAATTACTCTGTACGCGAAGCTATGATTATTGTGCCGCGATTCGACGGAAAGAATATGCCTGTAAACACTTTCATATGTGTTTGTAGGAGAACACGAGAAATGATGTCCTCGACTTCTAAAATCACAGCTACCAAACTTATGATCAATAAGTTACAAGGCATAACATACACAACTATCGACGACCATGATATAGAAACAGTAGACTGTCTGTATAATAAATTACAAAGGATACAGAACATATTGTAAAAACACAGAACATATTGTGTATTGCCTGTATTGTAAAAACTTCGGACAAGGAATAGAGAAATGCCGAAAATAGAAATGGCGCAAACAACAAGTAGGAAACAGCAACCTCCCTCTGTTGAAGAACGCGACCTCGGAAGCGACCGCACAGTTGCGTCCAGTAAGAACAGTGAAAGTGGACGAGTTTTCCACGTCCGCATAATCAAGTTAAAAAATGACCCGAGTATTCCTTCTGTCGCCATAGCTTCCAAGAACCTGAAAGCAGAAACAGAATTTTTAGTAAATACGGGATCTGAACCAAACATCTTAAAAATAGATATGGCCGATGACGATTTATTATACGATGACAAAATAAAATTGAGCGGAATTATTAAGAAAACAGTCGTTACGTACGGCTCTTCCACCATCGATATTTATAGCTTCCCCGTGGAATTTCACCTCGTTCCAAACTCCTTTCCTATCCCTCATGGCGGCATAATAGGCTCGGATTTCTTTAAAGATACAACAAAGATTAATTTCATAAAAGAACAAATATAATGATGTGGAATGACTATGCCCTTCGTTAAACCTAGAGAGATAGTCATTTTGCCTCGTACTAGTAACATCCTAATTAATATCAAGAATAATAAAAATAAAACGGGCTATGTAGCCGCAATCGATTTTGGAAAAGAAATATTTGCAGGAGGAGAGCTTTAGTTACAAATGACAACGGCAAAATTCTTATAAAGATTTTCAACACGAATGAGAAAGACGTTAAAATTACAATACCAATCGAACTCGAAGAATTCGAAACAGCCGACGTGAATCTCTTATCAATCCTAGGCATAAGAGCTCGTCTACGACGTCTCAGATTTCAACGATTCAATCAAGCGATTCTAAGGGAGAAACGCATAACATTACGCGCTCAACCGCTCCAATCTCATTTCCCTACTCCTAAACTCGAGACAAGTGAACTCGACATGCACTTCACATCTCCCCCAGGGCGAGATAAGGATGCCGAAAAACTTAAACAAATATGCCTCGCACATACGATCGAGACAAAGAGAATCTCAGCTATTACAAAGGTCGTCAAAACCTCTCGTCCTTCCTCTCCTAACTTCTACCACGGGACAAGTCCCAATAAATTCGAAGAACGTTACGCGAAAGTTTTGAAAAATATCTAGCTTCGCTCAATAAAGAAAAAAAGGAAACGGCACAAATCATGATAAAAGATTCATTAGAATTATTCCATTTACCTAGAGATAAACTCACGTTCACCAACACAATAACCCATAAAATCGAGACCACAGATTCTATTCCAGTCTCCATACGACAGTATCGTTTTCCTCCAATCCACAAAGAGGAAATAAATAAACAAATCAAGGAGTTACTGAAGAATGACGTCATCCAGCCTTCACCATTGCCCTATAACTCTCCTCTCTGGATCGTTCCGAAGAAAGCCAACGCGGACGGTAACAAGAGATGGAGGCTCGTTATCGACTATCGAATGCTGAACGAGAAAACAGTTAAGAACAACTATCCCCTGCCCAATATTACCGAAATATTGGATCAATTAGGGAGCATCAAATACTTCAGCACTTTCGATCTCGCTCCAGGCTTCCATCAGATCGCAATGAATAAAGAGGACGCACCGAAGACGGCCTTCTCGACACCATACGAGCATTATGAATTCACGCGGATGCTCTTTGGCTTAAAGAACGGCCCGTCGACCTTCCAACGCCTCATGAATTCGATCCTTACGGATTTACACAGAAACGAACTTTTTATATATCTCGATATTGGCATATATTCCAGCTCTCTCACCGAACACATTAAATACCGCAAGCTATGCGATCGTTTAAGACAAACAAGACTGAAATTACAACCGGAGAAATGCAACTCCTTACAAAAAGAGGTAGCTTACCTAGGGGCATATCATTATATGCCCCTATATTCACTCCGCCGGAGTGAAGCCGGATTCAGGAAAAATAAGAGCGGTACGAGATTTTCGTGTACCCAGAACGATATAAAGAAAAAATATAAAGCAGTTTTTAGGATTAGCAGGCTACTACAGACGGTTCATATCAAATTTCTCTGCCATCAGTAAACCATTACAAACAAATTTATTAAAAAAGAACGTAACTTTCGTATGGAAAGATAATCAGGAAAAAGCATTCAAGACATTGGTAAATTTACTATGTGAGGAGTCGGTAACTACGAAATCTTTCGTTGTTACAACCGACGCTTCAAATTATGCGATCGGAGAAATCTTAAGCCAAATGAAAAAGGTAAGAATTTGCCTATCGCGTATACTTCCAAATTACTTAATCACGCGGAACAGAATTATTCCACCATCGAAAAGGAATTACTCGCGATCATTTATGCCGTAAATTATTTCCGATCTTATCTTTATGGCACAAGCTTTTCTTTGATAACAGATCATAGGCCGTTAGTTTGCGTGGCAATCGGCGTGTAATACACGCCGATAGATTAAAACTCAATAAGATAGTTTAACTGCAAGCTCGATAAGTCGATATCATGGAAATTTGCAACACTTACTCACGGTTTCAGTAAGCGCAGCATGGTGCAACAGTTGCTCTCCTTTCCATGAGGACGATCCCCACCACTTCGATAGTCGATAAGAACTAGCATACAAGCAGCGCAAAGTGGACTGTCAGTATCTGTCGTTCTTCGACGTTCTACGAGACGAGTTAACTATAAAATCTTCAATCGAAACCATGAATATTCTTTTTATATAATACTTAGTAAGAGTAACAGTGGCCTTAATCGGATATGACTAACTTCATTAACCAACCTTGGTCGATCATCCAAGAACATTTGCAGCAGATTGGAAAAATAAGCAGAGCAGGTGTTTGGGCCCCCCATAATTTATCCGAATAGAACAAAGCCAACCGATCCATCACATGCAACGTATTGCTTCAACGGCACCATACAGAACCGTCTTTTGATCGCTTGATCACTGGATACGAAAAATGGGTCCTATATGATAATTCAAAACGCAAAAGACAGTGGCTCTCTCCAAATGAATCACCACGAAGTACTGCAAAGTCGGGTTTACATCCCAAAAAGGCGCTTGTGTGTGTTTGGTGGAGTATACGCGAAATTGTTCATTTTAAAGTGCTGAAACCTGGACAAACTGTTAATGCAAATCTTTATTGTGAATAATTTAATCGAGTGAACCAATCTTTAATCGAAAAATATCCGGCGATTGTTAACAGAAAAGGCGTTATTCTGCAACACGACAATCCAAGACCGCACTGTGCAAGACGAACCTTGGAAAAAATTAATGAATTGGGGTGGGAGGTACTACCTCACCCACCATACTCGCCCGATATCGCACCCTCGGATTTCCATTTATTCCGATTGCTACAACATTTTCTTAGTGGCAAAAAATATGAAAATTTGGATGATGTCCAAAATGCCATCTCGAGATATTTGATTCAAAAACCAATTGATTTTTATCGGTCCGGCATTGAAAATTTGCACACTAGATGGCAAAAGGTTGTTGATAACGAAGGTGATTACATTATTAATTAAAAATAAAAACTTATTAAAAATTTATTTATTTGAATTTAATTTAAGAAAGCGAAATTACTTTCCGGTCCACCTAATATAATTAAATGCATTCCAATAGAAGTAAAAATCAGACAAATAGAAGAATGCTATGGGGAATTACCCATTTCCTATCGCAAGGATTCATACTTTCTAGCACCTAAAACGCGCATCATCTTAAAGCAAGCATCGCCGAAGGATTGCAACGAACTACTACCAAATATGTATAATTTATATGGCACCTGGTATAGGGTCATACTTAAATTAATGAAGTCAATATCTCCTTCGGTAATTAAATCCTTAACAAAATCAAAATGGAGATACATCGATCCCGAACATCTTGGAATGAGCGGAATCTATTCCAACGAAGATTTAAATAAACTATAGTCATACATAATGGAACGATTAAAGGATAGTGAATTCGAGGAGTAAAACAGATATATTAAGAAATATTCCAGTAACTCAAACATATTGAGGAGTAAGAGAAGAACGAACAACAAAAGTCAACAACAATAATCAATACGAAGGTCGTGTACCTTTTTATTTGGAGGAAGATGCGGTAAGCGCATCATATTTATGAAAAATAAGTAAAATATTATCAACATTCGACCAGTGTTGATTGTTGACGAGAACATTTTTGAAAATGCACTTCTCGCACCGGACCAGCGATGACAGTCGATTCGCACGGAAGAAATGTCCCCATCTCGTCCTTGTTGTTCGAGCTATAGACCCACTGGTCGCGATGTATAAGGGCGACGGCGTTCGGCTAGGATACCGTTGTAGGTCGTCAGCAAAATACCGCTCGCCAGGTTCCCGCAAATTAATGAGAGAATGCGCGTTCTTTAAAGGATCCCGTGAGAAATAGAGAAGTAAATGCGCGATATTATATGTTGCACGCTATGTAAATCTCACCGTGTATTTGATCAGATGAATTACAATTGTTTATGTGTCTCGTGTATAATGTATAGTTAGTTGTAGTGGTTGATTCTGAAAGAGACTTGAGAGTTTAGACGTTGTGAGTCTGAAAAATATAACTTGACTCCTTAGATGTTGTGAGTCCAACAGCTGTAACTTGACTGCCTTTTGGTTTCTTTAGAACTATCCACGCAGACTAAAATGAGATTGGTGAAGGGCGGAGTTTAAAATATGGAAAGAGAAAGAATAAATGGCCATTGGTCGGGGATAGTTCGTTGGAATGTTTAAACATTCCGTGTGTGCCTTCTTTGTTCTAATGATCGTGTAATTAGACTATGACAATGGATATTATAAAGCTAGAAATCAGATAACTCTTAGCTTATCGAGCCTAGGCTTTTACTTTTACTGTTTTATTTATTGGCCGGGTCAACACATTATCGAAACGCAAATACTTTACTAAGAATGCCTAAGCTCAGACAAAGGTGGTCATGTGTTTTTTATCTATGCGTTTTGTTTAGCTAATAGCCGATAGGTTTCCAAGGATAATTGTTTCCAATGGTGTTATATGATCCTTAAGAGAAAGTACCGTGAACAATGGAGAGATCCACTTGTGTGTCAACAATAGAGAAACAGTACAAAACATGGTAGAGTATTACTACAAGCAGGTAATAAACATGTCAGAGAAGGAATCAGTCGAATGAATAGTTAAAGGCCTAAGAGGAACCTCTTTGAATGTATGCAAAACCTAGTCAACTACTGACCAACTTAATAACCATTTACTACGCGAGCAATCATATCATAATAAAAAGTATAATACCCATAGAAACAGAGCTGGTATGAGAATAACGTGCTTCAGATGTAAAGGTGACGATCATACAACTAGTAAATGAACAATACCAAACAACACTAAACCATATTTCTATGGATTCTAATAACGTGGATTCTTCTCTCACGGATAATACTCTCAAAACATCACAAAGGATTTTACTTGGATCATATAATGTGATGATAATACGTCGTAGTTGAGTTTTCCTACCTGCGCGTCGTGTCCTAGACATGGGAAATAAGAAAGAAGTTCTAAACATAAGGATTGGGAGTTTCGGAAATATTATCGTGCGGGTTATAGCAGTTTATGAAGGAACGTATAAGATATCATCTGTGTAGCTCGTTCGCACTTGTAGCTATTTATAGGTTTCATAAAAGCAAATAGAGGATTAAATGATTGATTAAGATTATGTATATGTGTATATATAAACTTTAAAGTTATATGTATTCTAATAAGGTGATTTTGTACAGGTGAGTTACAGAAAGGTATTTTGAAAATACACAGAGTTAGATTTAGAATCGCAGGTAGTAGATTTAAGAGAACACGTCTGTTTTGGATTTAAGACTACCGAATAGAATTAAGAACTAATGAACTAAAAATTGAGCGTAAATACAAGTTCAAAAATGATTTCGGTGTTTAACCCTGAGTAGCCTATTGTAATTCCTTAAAATCTTTATTTGGACTGTTCGAAGGAGCGCTTATATTGATATAAGAGCTGCTTATATAGAAGATTATACCCATTATGGTCACTGCGTGAAAGGGTTAATAATGCATCATGACGATCTCGGGTAGCGGATCTACATGACTTGTCGCCAGTGTAGTGGGAGATCCTTATGCCCTAGCGATGTTCGTTCATCTTTCGCCGAAAAATGGTATGCAATAATATGACATTTTTTTCTTTTAATGCAGTAAACTGTTCTAAGAGATCTTATTATGCTGTACATACTCGGTGTCCTTATAGTAAATCTTATATGTACATACATGATCTATTAATTATATTTTATATTTTATATTTTATATGTATATTCCCTATTAATTACAACGACGTTTATCAAAAGATGACTTCTAATATACCAGATACAAGATTAACGTGACAAAATTAACGTAATGTTAAGTCCTTGAATGTAAGAGTGCTGAAGGATGTAACATTACCTATATCATAATTTTACATAATTTACGAATTGATAATTATAAATCGAATTATACAATAATGGAAACAACTAAATATATAATAATGTAAAATAAAAGGTATATGTAACAATTAACCTTTTGTATCACAAACAATTTGAGAATGTGTTGGTAACCAACTGCAAAGTGCTTTAATCGATAAATGATGTGGATAGTGACAATAGTCATAGGAGCTGAATGCCTTTAAGTTCCTGAGCAATATAGCTGGTCTTAGGAATGCACTGGGTTAATAATTGCTATTAATAATGTTTGTATCTATTAAAAAGTAGAATAATGGAACTATAAATAGAGAAAATTCATATAAATGAATTTTTAGTATGTACATGTAAATTATTATTTTATATATCATTAATCAGTTCATCCATTTTTACCAATTTAAAAATTAACAAACATAATAAATAATAAATATAAATTAAATTTTCTGTTGAATTGTACTTGAAAACAGCATAAACTTACTATCTACTTACTTATTATCTTTATAAATAGTAAACGACTGCTTAATGTAATTTTGTATAGTTTTCATATCGAGTTTCATAAGTCGTAATGAAAAGATGAACCGATTAATGATTCGAGTTCTGAAGTGTTTTGCATTGTAATGCTACCAGTAAAATGAAATTTCATTAACATATTAAGGATTAAAAAGACATTTATGAAAATAAAACGAAATGTTTTGAAAAAAATGTATTGTTTTTATTTTTTCTCCTTTTCTGTCCTTTTCACGATCACATTCGCATATTACTCACGTATACATGTATATATTGTATACCTAAGTTATATAATAGAAAGATAAATATTGAAGGATAAAGCGAAGGATAAATCTTCTTCTTTGTTTATAATTGTCGCAATAAAGACAAGGATAAAATATATGTTTACATATCTATCATATCTACATATTATCCTTACAGTTTATAAAAAGCACAATAAAGAAACATTACAATAAAACACTACATAAAATCCTCAAAAGAATGATATAGCATATTTGGATTAACAAATAATTATATTTCCTTGATTAATTCCATTAATAATTAGTACGATAAATAAATGGATAATTACTGAACATAATACAATACTATATTTATTATAATATAATAATATGTTTGTTAATTTCCAGATTAAAAGAAAATTATATATGCAAGTAAAATATTTGCGAAATATGATACAAAAGACGATAATTTTCGAAGATCCGTATAACATAAATAGTAATATAATTATATTATTAATTATAAAATTTTATTATTAGCTACGCTTTTAATTTCTTTATTTCCAAGTTGAAGGTCTAAATACAACAGAATTCCCAAGCATGACAACTTTGTTCGTATTTATACTTTCTTTTCTTCTGCCAGTACACATCAATCCCATTACCTCAATAATACGAATGAAGTTAATTATATCAAGGTGAGTTTTGTTTATTTCCCTAAAAGATAGAGAATAGCTAATCAATGATTGCATGAAAATAATTTTTCCGTAAATGATATAGAATTTAATAACGATAATATATAAACGCGTTTATATAAATACATCTGTTATTATATTAGTTTATGTGAGAGAGAATTTAAAAGCACCGTTGTCCTTTGAGAAAAATGAACCTAATTTTAGAGTAAAAAAACCACAATTAGACGTCGGTTTTTTATTCTCTCTTGTGCAAACTCCAACATTTCTTGTTTATATTTTAAGACAGCTCATTTGAAAAAGTAATGAGGTTGGTAATCGCGTAATGTAAATAACCTATTACTGCTGGCAACTGCCTAGGTGGCGCTAGTGTCTGCACTTTTGTCCAGTTTCGATGAAATTGGACAATTTCATCACACATATAAATATCGTATAATGTACCTTTCTAAATATTACATCTTTTAGTATCGTTGTTTTTCATGTTTCGATGCCGTGATGTTCTTTAGGTTAATGTCGCGGTGTGTAATTCCGTAGGTGAGTTTAACTTGTAGAAATCCACTTTGATCAAGCTTAAATAAATGGTAAAATATTATTTATTCACATAAATAAGAATCAATAAAGTCAAAATCAGCTACAAATTCAATTATTTATTTATTTGTGTGAATACATATTTATACATAAATCAGACACATATATTGTTTCTTATTGTTGTTTTCTTCTTATTGTTATCCTCTAATTCTTCCTTAAAAAGAATATATAGTTATATTTTCAATGTAGGAGAACAAATACAATGAAGTTCAACAAATTAGTATCTTCCTCACGAAGGAAAAATCGTAAACGTCACTTCACCGCTCCTTCTCATATACGTAGAAGGTTAATGTCTGCACCTCTTTCAAAAGAGTTAAGACAAAAATACAATGTACGGTCCATGCCAATACGTAAGGATGATGAAGTACAGGTTAGTTAATTCAATATAATATACTTTCAGTGCTTCGATAATTGAAGGTTAGTTTTATAATATTCTATTGATGACTCTATTCTTTATATTTAAATTTGTTTAATGTATTTATTAAAAGTTATATTGCATATGTTTCTTAATTTTTTCATATTTTTTATACATACATGAATAATTTATTCGATTTAAGAATATGATAATGCTTGTTTTAGAAATACATAGGAATGTGTAACAGAGCTTAAAAATTATATTGGTATAGAATACTATCATAATACTAAACCTTTTATTCTCCGACTAAATTATTAAAATATTATAATTGAAAATAATATAATTCATAAGTTCCTTTTTCATCATTTTTAATCATATAAATTTTTGAAACATTGAAGCAATACATTAATTTTATCATTGCATTCGTTTTGCTTTATTAATATCACTTTTATAATAAATCCTATTTTTATTTTAATATTTTTCTTATTTGCACAATATAAAATGAGAGCAACTTGAAATCATTGATTAATTGATCTATAGAACAGTTGTAATATAAAAGATTAAATACAAAAATATATAGATAAAGAAAAACTATTTAAATTATTTTATTCTATTTGCTTTATATTATTAGTGTTATAATTTATTTAATTTTCAGGTTGTTCGTGGTCACTATAAAGGCCAACAAGTAGGTAAAGTCGTGCAAGTATACAGGAAAAAGTTCGTTATATATATAGAAAGAATTCAAAGGGAGAAAGCTAATACAGCGAATGTATATGTTGGTATTGATCCTTCAAAGGTAATTTGACAAATTTTCATGATATTATGTATATATATAGATAGATTTATGAAAGCACGCAATGACAGATGATGAACTAAACCATTCTTTGAGAATCAGACAAATAGTTACACTTCTGAATACATCTTCAAAGTTCTTTTGAATATGTGCTCATTTGTTTTCTTGGTCTGGTTGCTGCAGATCTATTGGCACTGATTGATATTTATTTAAATAAATTATTTTTCTTATATTTATCTTTGTATTTTTAATCTAAATGTAATATATGTTTTTTTAGACCGTAATTGTCAAGTTAAAAATGGATAAGGATAGGAAAAAGATTATAGACAGACGAGGTAAAGGTAGACTTGCTGCTTTGGGTAAGGATAAAGGTAAATATACAGAAGATACCACGGCTGCCATGGAAACTTCGTGAATACTAAAAAAATATATTGTATTTGGTACAATAAAATACTAAACTTAAATGAAATCAGAGACATCATTAGACAAAATTATTCACTAACTAATTAAATAAAGTGGAACACGATTATTTTCCAAACTGCCGTAAAATCATTAAAATTTCCAAACTAATAAAAATGGGTTTCTGTTGCTTGATTAGTCTAAAATTTTACACGTATGATTTCCTCACTTTCTTTTTATGAAATTCTTAGAGAATATTGGTCAAACGATCTTCAGTTTGTTGTAGTGTTTTCAATCATAAAACTTCATCACTTGTCTTTAAAATGAAAATTCAATAGATTTCCATCATATTCCCATAATAACCGAGTAATATCTATTAGGGCGATCTTCATATCTCATTTTTATAGGTAACGCAATTTTTCACTATCCAGGATTAATATTTGCTTCATGTCGAGACAATATAGTTTTAGATAATGCGATATTATCAATATACACTTTTATTATCTTGGATAGATATGAAATTAAATTTTCTCGCCAAATATTACAATTTAAGTGACATTATCCAATAAAATAGAAAGTTTAAAAATAAAAACCACTCTAATATAAAATTTTATTACAATAAATTCTGCACCTATCGCCGGTTACATTTTATTGATAATAAACATAAATAAAAAAATAATAAATAATACATTTTATTAAATTATGATATCAAAAAACGAAATTAATTTTTTAGCAAAAATCCGCGTAATAAACTTACAGAAAATAAATTTTTTCATAGTTTTTCAAAACGTAGAGAAAGACTTATTGAATTTTTATAAAAGAATGTTACTAAACTGTTATATCATTGTTTCTAATTATAATTTTTTTTATTGCATATATATAAATTACAGTTACTTCTCGCAGAATTAAAAGTATTTCTCACTGAACGAATTTCTATACTTTTGAAGAAAACATTCTTTTCTTCTTCTTACGTAAAATTATATTTTACTATGATAATGATTACAGAAACTGATTCGCGTTCAACAACTATTTAGATAATTTGTTTCTGACAGAGAATACCAAACACTCATGTCTAAGATATCTGGTTTAAAAAAGTAATAAGGCTGATAATCGAGTAGTGTAAATAATCTATCACTGTTGCCAACTGCCGGGACGGCGCTAGTGTCTGCGCTTTTGTCCAGTTTGGATAAAATTGGACAATTTCATCATACATATAAATATCGTATAATATTCCTTTCTAAATATTAAATCTTCCAGTATCGTTGTTTTTCATGTTCCAATGCCGTGATGTTCTTTAGGTTAATGTCGCGGTGTGTAATTCCGTAGGTGAGTTTAACTTGTAGAAATCCACTTTGATCAAACTTAAATAAATGGTAAAATATTATTTATTCACATAAATAAGAATCAATAAAGTCAAAATCAGCTACAAATTCAATTATTTATTTATTTATGTGAATACATATTTATACATAAATTAGACAAACATACAGTGTTTTTTATTGTCGTTTCCTTATTATTATCCTTCAATTCTTCCTTCAAAAAAAAAATATATAGTTATATTTTCAATGTAGGAGGATAAATACAATGAAATTCAACAAATTAGTATCTTCCTCACGAAGGAAAAATCGTAAACGTCACTTCACCGCTCCTTCTCATATACGTAGAAGGTTAATGTCTGCACCTCTTTCAAAAGAGTTAAGACAAAAATACAATGTACGGTCCATGCCAATACGTAAGGATGATGAAGTACAGGTTAGTTAATTCAATATAATATACTTTCAGTGCTTCGATAATTGAAGGTTAGTTTTATAATATTCTATTGATGACTCTATTCTTTATATTTAAATTTGTTTAATGTATTTATTAAAAGTTATATTGCATATGTTTCTTAATTTTTTCATATTTTTTATACATACATGAATAATTTATTCGATTTAAGAATATGATAATGCTTGTTTTAGAAATACATAGGAATGTGTAACAGAGCTTAAAAATTATATTGGTATAGAATACTATCATAATACTAAACCTTTTATTCTCCGACTAAATTATTAAAATATTATAATTGAAAATAATATAATTCATAAGTTCCTTTTTCATCATTTTTAATCATATAAATTTTTGAAACATTGAAGCAATACATTAATTTTATCATTGCATTCGTTTTGCTTTATTAATATCACTTTTATAATAAATCCTATTTTTATTTTAATATTTTTCTTATTTGCACAATATAAAATGAGAGCAACTTGAAATCATTGATTAATTGATCTATAGAACAGTTGTAATATAAAAGATTAAATACAAAAATATATAGATAAAGAAAAACTATTTAAATTATTTTATTCTATTTGCTTTATATTATTAGTGTTATAATTTATTTAATTTTCAGGTTGTTCGTGGTCACTATAAAGGCCAACAAGTAGGTAAAGTCGTGCAAGTATACAGGAAAAAGTTCGTTATATATATAGAAAGAATTCAAAGGGAGAAAGCTAATACAGCGAATGTATATGTTGGTATTGATCCTTCAAAGGTAATTTGACAAATTTTCATGATATTATGTATATATATAGATAGATTTATGAAAGCACGCAATGACAGATGATGAACTAAACCATTCTTTGAGAATCAGACAAATAGTTACACTTCTGAATACATCTTCAAAGTTCTTTTGAATATGTGCTCATTTGTTTTCTTGGTCTGGTTGCTGCAGATCTATTGGCACTGATTAATGTTTATTTAAATAAATTATTTTTCTTATATTTATCTTTGTATTTTTAATCTAAATGTAATATATGTTTTTTTAGACCGTAATTGTCAAGTTAAAAATGGATAAGGATAGGAAAAAGATTATAGACAGACGAGGTAAAGGTAGACTTGCTGCTTTGGGTAAGGATAAAGGTAAATATACAGAAGATACCACGGCTGCCATGGAAACTTCGTGAATACTAAAAGAATATATTGTATTTGGTACAATAAAATATTAAACTTAAATGGAACTTTTTATGCTATAAATTTTAAATTTATTAAACACAGGATATTTTGTATGTAATTTACATATCTGAAATATTTATTTGACATTTTTGCGGAAGGTATTACATAAGCATGACTATTTGCATGGTCATCTATACCAAATCAGACATGCTTATTTAATCTCTATAGCAAAATAAAAATGACTACATCGCTAATAGTAAACATAATTTGAAAAAAATATTTCATTCGGTTTAAATCAAATTATATATAATTCTCCTTTGGGTTTTTAAAATATATTTTAGGTTAATATTTATAATGTTTAGATATAAAAATATCTATAAATGAAAAGAAAATACATACTAACTTTTTGTCAAATATTGATAATGACATTGATAAAATATCAGTTAATAATGATGAAGTCATATTAGTATAAGACTTTAAATCAATCTTATTGTCAAGTAATTTTGATAACGGAAGTAAGGAGAATTATATTGATATGGATGGTATATAAAAATATTAGAATATATCTTCTATTTTTAAATAGGTATTTTGTATATAATTACACTTATATCAATATTTTCATTACTAAATTCTTTCCTAAATTTGTGACAAAATATATACAAATATATGAACAATTATTATAATAATATATGTCTTACAATTACTGTACAATAAAACAAGTGTTTATACAACTCCAAGAAAATATAGACAGTTTATAAAAAATATAAAGGACAGTATTCTATAAAAAACATTATTAAAGCACAGAAGATGGAAAACGTTTGTATATAACATCTTATAATATATACTGCAAATATAATTAAAATTGCAAATTGTAAGACGAACAACCAATGTGTGTAATAGAATGTAATAAATACATGAAATGTATATTATATAAATCTTTAATATTCTTTTATTTTATAAAAAATCAAAAAATGAGTTGAAGATTTGTGCAATATCTTATAAATCGTACATTATTTAATGTATATCAAATTTATATGAAAGAATTGGTAAATAAAATCTTTTTGTTAGTTATTTACAAATTGTTCAATTCCAAATTAGAAACTAGTTGCAATTAAGTCGAATATCTTTGTAATCTGTAATTTTAGTCTTGAAATAGATACTTTTATTATAGTATAGATACATTTTTAGTCCAAAACTGTCACTGAATATGACACTAATTTTTTATTTCTACATTTGCTCCCTTAAAATCACGCACGAGTCGGCCAAGAGATAAAAAAAAAACATTAAGCAAATATCTACGTTATCCATTGAAATTTTATTGATTGTATTATACCGAATTTATCAAAATTATTTTTTATAAAATATAAAATATGTTTTATAATTTATTATCAGTAATGCGTAACAGCATTATTATTTTGTTTATACCAATAAACATGTAATGTCACAAAAAAGTCACTAAACACTAAAAACCTCTAATATAGATTTAGTTTAGATCACCACCAAGTGTTATCGACGTTTTCTTCTACACTTTTAGCTAGCGTCATCTAGCAATTGTCAAACCACATTATTCGCAAACATGTTTATTAACAGTTCGTGACTTGATTGATCATTAGACCTTTAGAAACATTACAGGTTATTACAGTTATGAGTATAATGGTTCGAAAGTTTATCATGTGTCGAAAGGATTCGGTAAGTCGTTGATTAACAATAGTTATTTTACATTTATACAATCTTTATTTTCATATATATTTTTGTATATAGTTTATAAAGCTATACGAAAACTTACATTCTGTCTATACATGCTTATAAAATGGCGCGTTATTTTTCATCATCGTAACAGACGAAAAGAAATATTTATACTTATCGAACGATTTATATCCATTTCTATAATTTACATCACGTCATTTATTTTATTAATTTTATTTTTCTATTTATTAAATGACAAAACTGCCTTATTATCCTTACTCCTATGTATATATATATATATATGTATATATATATATATATATATATACACACACATAATAAATTAGAATAAAAATTTATGGATGTGATAAAGAAGGGGAAAGATAACGACAAAGGCATGTTGCGCATATGATATATAATAAAATACTACTGTCATGTGTGCTGTTATATACACCTGATTTGAAACAAAAGACATTAAAGATAAGAGCATACAATCGTATTTTCTTATTAATATTGCATCATAATTTATTTGAAGCACATTTAAATTCTGAACAAAGTCAGTTTTTTAACCCTTTGCGGTTGAATGCCGCTGTACAAGTGATATCATATTTCTATTCACTAGACTGAATGTCGTCACGATTTCGTCGAATGTCGACGAAAAATAATTTCGTTATCGATACTGTTATTAGATATTTTGTTTCAATTTGGCAATACTTTGTTGTTACTTTGGTGTACACTATATAAACCCGTTATTATAATGAAACATCTAGATTTTGTGAAATTCCTCATTGATCAATTAGTAGATGATTTTCAAATGATAAAAAAATCCTGGAGGACGAGCTTACAGAGGGGTAGACCTACAATGGTTAGATGGAAAACTTCATTTGTACTGAAAAGAAGTATTGTATAGTATATTCAAATAGAAAAGTTCAATGAGGAAAAAAAGAAACTCGATTATACTACGATACTTGCTCTTGTAAACCTGGCATACATATTGGGAATTGCTTTGAGAAATTTCACACTCTGAAAAAATACAAAAATTAAAACATGTTTGTGTATTCTAAAATAATAATTATTATTGTTTTTTAATAAACTCTAAAATTCCATTAAATAAAATATTTTTCAATTAACTTTATATATTTAACGCTTTAATACATGATATCGCTTTATACAAAAAGATATTCGATCCAGTGAGAAGTTCACTTGAAAAAGTCCTTGATCGCAAAGGGTTAAGTATATATATATATATATATATATATATATATAATATTATAATATAAATCTTATATGTCTGCGCAAGATTTTTTTTGTGATGAACTATTTTATTCTTTTCCTTTATTAAATACTTTTATTTATATACTTTTGTATGAAAAAACGATATAATTTCTTATATGTCCTATTTTTTATTTTAATTTTGTTCGTAAATGTAATAATCTTTTTTCAAATGATTTCTATTCAGTTTAAGACGAAGAAATCCTCTAATATAATTATATTTTTAGAAAGTAATTTATCACTAAAAAATCTATAATTTTTATAAATTGGAATATTATATTTATATTGAGAGATGCTAATTAAATATTGTCATTTTTGTTTAAAAAAGGACCATATGGAAGTGCTTAAAATTTGAATTGAAGTCAGTCAAATTATTTGAAGATTAATCGTAGTTAGAAAAAAGGACAAGCTATAGAGAAATGGGTTCATCAAGACAGCAAGATCGATCTCTAAATGCAGGAATATCTCTTCCACAATGGATGAAAGGAAAAATAGACAACAGGTTAGTAAAAAGAATAATTATTGTTTATCAAGAATGCGTTATTATATTTTAAATAAAAATTTATTGTGTGCGCGTATATATATATATATATATATATATATATATATATATATGTATGTATATAGATAGATGTATATATGTATTATAGATTATAAAAATTAGAATATTTCCATTTTATATATTTTAATATAAAATAGTATAACAAATAGAATTTAATTTGTTTGAAGAATTTTTTATATATACTTTATTTCTCTTGGCATTGTCAAAAATGTATCTGGTAGTATATACAAATCTTGGCTCACAAAGTAGGCATGTGTCACATGATCTTATATTTTTAGACACTTAACTCTAATAGGTAATATATCATATCTTCTAAGAATTGCTATTAAAATTCTCTAATTTATTTTACAAGTTTTTTCTTTGCTAGTATTATAGATTTTATAAAAATTATGCAGTCGATATACCACAGTTATATTGATATTTTGAATATGTTTAAACATATGCTCTAATATATATACCTTTTCATGATTAATATTTATTGAATTTTATAGTTATACTAAAAATAAGTTAACATTGTAAATAATATAGAAAAATAAAACATAAAAGGAAAAGAAGAAGAAATGTAACATTAGTAGTACGTGATACAAACTTATAATGCAATTTTCTATTCATTTTTATTTTCATAGTAAATTATAAGCACGTTGATTATTTTTACATACTAATGATCTATATGTATATACATTTTCGTGCGCACATGGCATTTGCGCACACGCACGTGCGTACATAAAAGTATATCGTTGTGTGACTAATTGATTAACATAAAACGACTGCCAAGATATCGGGGACACAGCGTAACGTACAGTAGCAGCGTGTAACTCGTAAAAACTCTCTGATGAATTAGATTTAGAATCATTTAGCTTATCATTGAATTGTTTAAATTCTTGTAAATATTTATCTTTTTATTTCTTCATTTTCAATTATTCTTAATATGGAATTTTAATATGATTTAAATTTTGAAAGTAGATCTTTAAAGTGAACCGATAATTATATAGTTATATTCAAATAAACATACATGTTTTTTATCTCAATACTATAGATTCGACTTTGACGAAAGTGCATTCAGTCCACCATCCCACGACGAAGGTTTTTTCTGCATACGGTATCCAAAATCACAGAATTCTACTAGTACTACTCAAGATTTTAGATCCGTTAAAAAGGTTTTCAATGATAATACAATTACAACTTCTACAAATCAAGTTACATCCAGTCAACAAACACATTCTAAATTCAAAGAAGCGAAAGAGATTGATTTTAGTCAGCATCCATTACCTTGCCAACCATTTGTTCCAACTGCAATCAATAAAGGTAAGTATTTGAATTTCTAATTTTTTATTGTTATTATTTTATTTTAATATATATTTTTTTAATTTATAAAAAATCTTAAAAATGTAGTAAATACAACATTAGTGGGAAGTATAAAACCAGCTAAATCTCAAGGAACTGATGATGGATTTCATGGTGAACCAGCTCTCTGTGGCAAGTCCATAGTTCATGTAGCTAATCAAATGATGTCTAATAAGTTTAATAAACCACATACTTCTGTGGCAACAGTCGAACAAGAATTAATTCCAAGAAAGGGTAGTAAATCTTTACCAGCTACGCCATTAGCTTCACCGATCACCAGTCCAGATAGTTCACCAAAATCACGCAGAAAGAATCACTCAAATCGTTATTTTACTGGAGCCTTTATTCCTGACCGAGATAAATATCAAGGCAGCTGGATATTAGCTAGCATATTGGGTCAATCACGAGAAATTGTAACCTCAAAAATAGAAGAAGAACAGGACAGTGGCATAGATATTGCTCCACCTAAAATATTGAAGAGAAAAAAATCTATATCCTCACAAAATCTTACATATATTGGAAAGGATGAAAAAACTTCGGGAAAATCATCTTCCCAGACAAATATTTTGCAAGCAAAGCCATCAGAGTTAAGAGAAATGAATTTTTGGTCTCCTACATCTATGTAAACTCGTTTTTATCCATAATATTTCTTTGATTACAAATTTATATACTAATCGATTATGGTATGTATATAAGATATATAACGATCATTGTTTCTATAAATAGCAGTTTCTCTCTTTGTGGATTGATATTATTGTAAAGACGAATTGCTATGGAAACAATGCTATTATGACCTATAGACAATATAGTTCACAGTATTTGATTAACAGTATGTCCAAATTTGTCATTGAAGTGTGAAATTTTCTAACTTATATTAATAATATCATTTTCTATTTCTTGCACAGAATATTTGTCTAATCAACATTATTAAAAAATCATGTCAAATAATATTGCCTTCTTTATTCCCATTCGAAATGTAATTCTTATACAATGTTTAGAATTTATTAAATATATTATGGGATACATTACTATTTTAACTCTTTTCTTACGGTGGAATTGGCCGCCAGTATGCTGCATTATATGAGACAATTGAATCGCAAGTGCACATCTTACTGTAGAACGTAACGTATAATACTTTGTCGTATTGTACAAATTATCAAATTTTCATTCAAGTTATGTGAAATAAATATAAAACAAATTATAAAAATGAATATACGTCAGAAGAAAGTTGGTTACCTTAAAGATATAAAGATGTGCTACGTTCATTCAGAATTCTTAATTCAGACAGAATTTTGTCGGCTGATTAAATCACCTTTAGTAATGAAAGGGTTAATAAAAGCAAGCAGTTATATTTTATTTACTCTTATACAATTTTATTTATTGACCTTATAAAAAATTAAGTAGATCATATTTGACTAAAAAGTTAAAACAATAAAGGAAGGTAAAAATATTTTTATTATTATTATTATTATTATTATTATTATTATTATTATTATTATTATTATTATTATTATTATTATTATTATTATTATTATTATTATTATTATCGATATTATCATATATATATAATATTGTTTATAAATTCCCCTTTGTGCTTTAAACGAACTTTCCTGTACATATTTGAAGTCTTGATATTGTAAGTTATTACAAAACTTATTTTCAATATTAAGCAATTATAAAACTGCTTATCTGTAAAGTATATTTCTTTGAATATAAATTAAAAAATAAAAAGGTAAGTGTTACTATTCATTTAATTTTAAAAGTTATATTGTAAATTTGATGTTTTTAAGCATTGATAACACGTTTAAATTCTCAACAAAGTTATTAAATATAAATAAAGATAATATGATAATAAATATACACATACATATACATATATATTACTATTGTATTTAGAAATATTTGATAATGTTAAGACGATTTCAAATTGCAGGCTTTTGCAGTTCAATGCACGAAATATGTTTTAAACATTTATTATGAAAATATTAAAAAATTTACGTTGGACTGATGAAGGATAAAAGACGAAATTAATTTTTATGGATAATAAAAGTGATCTAGGGAATCAATTATATATGTGTCCTATGGATATGAATTAATCAATTCAGTGCTTGACATCTCAACCTTTTTTTTTATTTATTTCTCGTTGGAGCGTTACATTCTGTGACACGTACGTATATGTATTAAGTTGTTAATGCGATCGATATCGAAGGTCGACCAGTTTAAGGTTGTTGTGCCGATATCTTTAGAGAACCTTGACTGCTCCCAATCCATTAAGACCCAAACCGTTGAGACCAAGAGGTGCGCCTAGACCGGCAGCTAAGGCTGGTCCAGCAAGAGCAGTTGTCAATCCAGGAGCTAATAGACCGGGTGCGGCAATAGCGGCAGTAGTAAGAGGTGCTGTTTATTGTTGTGATTGTTGAGAAGAAATGAAAAGGAAAAAAAATAACATGGATTAATTAATGTTATATGGAAAGAAGCAAGAAAAAAAAGAGAGAAATTAAATTTGTGCGTTTTAAAGAAGTGCAAGTATTTGCAGAAAAAAAAAAGAAAAGAAAGAAAAATACATCAATTGTTGCAAGCAAAGATCGAACGGCTAAAAAGCGTCTCGAAGTATAACGATTACATTCATTCTAGCGTCTAGCCGTCTATAGCGCCTAGGAAGCAGATCGATAAATGCGTAACTTTTATTGATAGTAATGTATTACACGATACAGATAGATCAAGAATTAGTGTGAAAAGAAAGGAATGATAGGAGAAAAGTGCTATCTATATTCACGGGATGCGACGTCATTTACAAGAATTCCACGAGATATAAAATCTGTTCCATTGTCAAAAAGTGTAGTACGTAGTGCCCAATCGCGGAGGAATGTTTTATTATTTTTGTTTGCATGCGTGAGTGCTTTTAAAACATATTAAACGAAAACGAAAAACGTAAATAGGAAGAAAGTTACGAGCAAACAAAATAAAAAAAATAAAAAAAAAAAAGGAAAGAGAGCGTCATCACCGTATTTCTGCCTTGCGGTTAGATACCTGCAAGAGCAGTATTTGTTACTGCGAGCGCGGGCGCGGGCGCGACAGCAGCCGTCACGATTCCAGGATTGTTAACGCGGACGTCCGCTTTCCTGACGCTACTGAACGGCGTATCGACGCTCTTCGAGTACGCCGAGATAGCAGCTAAATTACCGATACCCCGAATAATATTGGAAGAGGAGGTCGCAATTGTTGGTACGACCGCAGCAGTGGACACCGGTAGAGATAAAGCTGCAGCTGGTTGGACAGCGAGTGCTGCAGGTGCGGTAGCTGCTAGCAAACCGCCCCCGATAACTCCAGCCCTGGCGACGGCCATCAGGCATCCACAGATTACCAAGAACTTAAAAATTAACATTATGTTTAAAAATCTTATTTTATTTAAGGATCATTTGATAATGATCAATTGATCAGCTAACGTATTGCTAAAGTATTTATTAATTAAAGATTTGATCTGTTACAAATATAAAAGATTAAATCAGAAAGAAAGAAGTAAAATTTATTCTTAAGGATACAACAATAATTTTTATTGTTTATATTATTGCGATTGATTAAAATTTAAGTATTTGATAGAAGCTTATTTTAAAGATTATACTTTATCATATGTATAACTATTAAATTAGAAATAAATAAGAAGTAAAATTTATTTTTAAGGATGGACAATAATTTCTATTGTTTATATTATTTCGATCGATCTAATGTTATGTATATATTTGAGAGTGGCTTACCCTAAACATGATGTCGATAGGTAAGTACAGCTCCTTACTCTTCAAGAACAAGAGAGGAATTGAATGCATATTGTAAAGCTGACAGTCTATTTATACGGGAGCTCTTGCAAACCTGTCTAACATAGTTCATATATTTTTTACCCGAAAACTTGGTATCATATATCTTAAGATAGTAAGGGTATATTCATATTATCGAGTTATTGCATCATGTAGCATAGAGACCAGTTATACCACCGACCACAGTATCGGTCAATTTTACAAAGATGCTATTGCAGATGTTATATATTTTGAGAGAGAAAAAAAAAAGAAAAAAAAGGATTTCATTTAAAGTTCTCTTTCTAAATCTCTTAATCATCTTTTATTTGCGTTTACTTATTTTTTTAAACAGCTGCACTGATATATTCTATCTACATTGAAGTGACAGCTATCTTCTGCTTTCGTTTCCCATTATTATAAATTTTGATGACAAATATTCTCAATGTGTTTCTATTGTAAATCATTTGTCGTCAATACAACGTTAATGCTTTGTATATTGCGCAATTGATATAGTTTCAATCTATGTAATACTTTAGAACAGGTATATGAATTCATAATTGTCTGATGCAAGCTTGTCTCAAATTGCGGCTGATCCATTTCTTTATCGTGGTACACGTTATAAAATTACAGCTGTATGCGTAACTATTCCTTCCAATAAGTTGTACCATCCAAATTGATTAATAACATCGAATCTCATATGATTTAGAATATAAAAAAATTATAATAAAAAACTTTTAATAAAATATGCTAAAAGCAAATAAAAAATTTAGGTACGTAAAAACCGGTGAATATTAAGTGGTAAAGAACAGGTTTAAACAATTTAAACTCATTTATATTCTAATTCTTTTTAGAAATTAATTAAATCTATTGACATTAGTTATATATTGTATGCCAACGTTACATTTATTGTTTGGTTTTATGTCAAATGTTTTTTCTCAAATAATTTCTTCGTATATGTCATACCAACGTTTTTAATTTCTATGCTTTATTTCATGATATGTTTTATTTCATGATAATTAAGAGTTCAATTGAGATTATAAATATTGGTAATTAGTAAGGATAGTAATATTATTTTTTATATTAAATTTATCTTTATTTTTCTGTTGTAAGTATAATAGATTTCAATATGGGTATCATATTCAAATATAATAGTTTCGTATATCGTCAGGCGGCGCTACAAGTTATATATACATATATTAATCCCATTGTATGCGGCAGTATAAGGCATATTTTCGGACATAAAAATAGGTTAAACAGTTAAATGAAGTTTTTTTATTTCTATGAACATTAAATAGGTAAATACCGTTTTAACAATAAAAATTTCAATGTACGTCTTTAATTCATCAAATCATTAATATAATCTTGTAAACGTCATAAATCGTAATATGTCTGAGGACAAATTTATATTAGTGAATCGACGTAGAAGACGTAAAAAATTCGAACCAGTTTTTAGAGAACGATTATCGGTTACAGAATCCAACGAAATTGAAATTGATAAAGAAATGGTAGTTCGGTAAGGCGTTACAGTTTCCGCAAAATTTGTTCATATTAACATTTAATAAAGTTAATTAACCTCATTTTTATGTTGATTTTTTATATGTAATTTTACAGAAAATTATTTGACGCAGTAACCAAGCTCAAGCATAGTGTATTTAAGACACATATCTTATATAATGTCACGAAAGTTCTAAAGATTTTAAATGCCAATAAAATATTTGAGATAATCTGTTATGGTTTAGGGCAGTTTTCTCAATATAACTCTTCTAAGTATCAATTAGCTTTATTATTGTTATTAAAAAGATATTATAATTGTCAAGTATCTTTATATGATCCTGCATTTCTTACTAAGGAGATTGAAATTCTAAAAGAATTAAAATTAAACGTCATAGAAATCAATGAAGAGGGTAAACGTAGCATTAGCAACAATGTCACATTTATTTATATGCCACATTGTCCAAGACAGTTGATAAATAACTTCTTGTATTCCAATTGGAACGAAAACTTGAGTAACTGTATTCTATTTACTAATAGCTTTTCAGATATAGTAGAGAAAAGTTTAAAATGGCATTTAATGAAATTTGCAAACTATGTGTTACGTATTTACCCATACATGACAGAAATTAAGTTACAAAATGATTTTGAATACACAGAAGTATTTTCTACTACTAGTATTCATATTTTTACTAACCAAAGCTTAAGCAAAGTATCATCTAATTTTTGGATAGACAAAGAAGATCCTCATTATCAAGAAAAAGATATTGAATTTATTACTGTAAATGAAATAAATAGACCGTGTTAAATTTTATCTGTTTTTCTTATACATTTTGTAACTTTCATTAATCATATTTTCAGATACTGTACGATATCATATGTTATATATCGATATTATACAGTGTAATTCCTAATAGAAAGTTGGTAGTATTTTTGTATTTAAAAGTAAGAAATAATAAAACAATTAATTTTGCTTTGTCATTTTTTTTGTCTGTGTAGGAAGTTCAAGTACAATGAATTCCAATGTCAAGATTATTCGTGCTTTAGCACAAGAATTACGTCATATTTCCTTCAATGATAAACTGAAAGATAATATTACAATGCAATATATTTTGGAACAAGCATATTCCCATAAGGAAACCTCAGAAGTTCTTTGCAAAGCTCAAAAAGAATTGAAGAACTTAGCTGAAACGTACCTTTGTTACTTGAGATCGCAAAGAAAGTACAAAGAGATTAAAATGCAATATACTGGTAAAGGAGAAAGAAGTATTAAGGAAACAGCAGATCTTGTCGGTTTTAAATTACCACACGATCCAAAATAAAGACATACATTGGTAAAAAACATAATCAAACTATGTATGTAGCGTTTGTACAAAGCTTTCTATTATTTTATGTAGATCGACAAAAATACTTTGCGTTGAAAAATATACATTGAACAAGAATTGGAGATTAGAAAATTATAGTAGAGAATGTACTTAGATTTTTCAACATTGCTTTCTAGAGAGGAATATGTTTTCATAAAATGTGTAGATATATATAAGTACAACAATTTGCTTAGATAGTATATTAAAAAATATAGTACCAAAACTAGTATATTAATTAATATATCAAAATTAAAAGTACATTTGGATATAGTCGATATACAGCTAATGAATGATTTTATCTGACAATTAAGTACAAAAATGAAAACAATTTTATTTTGTCATTTATGAATATTCCTTGCGAATACATTTGGCAATCGTTGAGAGTTGCATATTACTGGTACCTTCATAAATAGTTCCTATCTTTGAATCTCTAAAATATTTTTCTTGAGGAAAGTCTGTAGTAAAACCAACACCTCCCATAAAGTCTATGCATTTTGCTGTTACACGTAAAGCTGTTTCTGTAAATAACAATTTTTATAAATTATTTAATTTGTCCTACAGATAATATATTTTAAATTTTATTTAAATAAACAAACAAACAAACCAGAAGCAACTAGTTTTGCCATCGCTGCTTCTTTTATAATACTTTTTTTAGCATCTACTAATCTGGCTGCATTATAAACAAGTAATCTGGCACTCTCCAATTCAGTTGTAACTTGGGCAATTTGATGTTGCATAGACTAAAAAATTAATGAACATTATTAACTAATTGAATTAAACAAATTCATGGTAATACTATTCTTACTTTTATTTGATAATTAAAGATCTTACCTGAAATGAAAATATATCCTTGCCAAATTGTTGCCTTTCTAAAGTATAGGGTATGGTTGCATCTAAACACCCTTGTGCTATACCGATCATCTGAGCCCCAATACCAATACGTCCTTCGTTCAAAAATTCTGCTGCATATTTATAACCATGTCCAAATTTCCCTAATATATTATCTTCAGGAACCTAATAAGTTATTGTTGTTGAAAATATAATATCCTTTGATCATATTTTTTTGTTTAAAATATTGTTTTTTACTTACTCTAACATTTTCGAAATGTATCATACAAGTTCCTGATGCTTTGATTCCTAATTTATCTTCAGGTTTACATATAATCAGTCCAGGTGTATCTCTTTCCACGAAGAATATCGTAATACCTCGATAACTCTATAATTTACGATCAAGTAAGATATTAGTCGAAGAAAATAATGTGACAGTTAGTACACAATTTATGTATATATTGTGTAAATATACAACTTATAGATCGGACGAATGAAAGTTATAAACTAAGATTTAATACTTAAGATTAATCAGGGATAATGAAATTATATCGTAGTAATAATAAATAGAAGATCGACTTTCCCATATTTGTGTATATACATATAATAATTATATCATACAACTAGCACTTGAAGTTATTAAATCTACTCACTGCAGAGGTATTAGCATTTGCAAAAACTAAAAATACTCTAGCGATGTCCGAATTTGAGATCCACATTTTTGTACCGTTAAGAATATAATCATTTCCATCTTTCTTCGCTTCGGTTTTCAAAGAAAAAGCATCAGATCCTGCACCCGGTTCCGTAAGACAAAAACTTCCTGCCTAAATATTTATAAAAATTATGCTATATAATATAAAATTATGCTCTATAGGTATTTATTTCCTTCGAAATCAATTTATATATTTATTTAGTATATTACTTAAATTATATCACTTACGTAATTCTGAGCTAACGTGGTCAGATACTTCTGCTTTTGTTCTTTTGTTCCCACTTTAATAATCAATGAATTGACCAATGTATTATGAATGTCAACGAGAGCAGCAACAGAACCATCAACTTTTGCAATTTCTTCTACGGCTAGAATCGTTGTCATAAAGTTACTTCCCGTTCCACCGTATTCTTCTGGAATTTCTATTCCCATTAACTACGGATAATATGGAGTAAACTATATATTGATTTTTAGTTATAGTAAATAGATAAAGCTACATTTTCTTATCGTAATAAAACAACAACAAAATTTAAAAAAGAGAAAAATTATTAAAGGAAAGATAATACAAATATTATTTACATAATATCAAAAACATTAACTTACGCCATTTTCAAAAAGTTTATTTAAGACGTTGTCGTCTATACGTCCCTCTTTTTCCATCTTTCGTACAAGCGGAGCTATATTTTCTTTGGCCAATTTAGCAACTACGAAAAATTATAAGATAAAATGTAGAATTAACAATATTCCAAAAGGTTCAAAGTACAATATCGTTCTATTATCTTATTACTTATTGTACGAAGCGTTTAAAACAAAACGTTACGAATGTTTATCTCGAAAAAATAGAATTTTTTAAAAATATTTTTCAGATAAGAGTTATCCATTTTCTAAATGAGAAAATGTGGCTTTTTAATAATTTTTTATTTTTTATTTAATGGGAGGTTTCAAAGTAATTGAATAAAGAAAAATATTTTCCATAATATTTTTTCCTTAAAATGACGTAAGCCTTGATAAAAAAAAAATGCTGAAACATTTTATTTTGAACATATGATATAGTATTTATTACTATTGTTTACATATATATATAGAAGAAAAATCCTTCTTTCGTAATAATGAAAGCATATAAAGAAGATATTATCAGAATAAAATGGTGATAATATCCAAAAATTCCAATATCAATTCCTATGATTCTTTGATACGTCAACATTCTGGATTTAAAAGAAGTGATATTATAGCACAGTATTAAAAAGAATCTGAATTTAATACTCACCAGTCTCTTTCATCATAAGTTCATCATCTGTAAATTGGGTCAGAGGTCCAGGACTGTAGTTGCATTGTGAAACGTACGCATGTATACATCTTCTTTTTATTAATTTGCGAGATATCTATTAGAGATCATATTGTTTTTCTTTGTTTAAAATACTCGATAATTCTTTTTAATTGGAAATAATAAGTGGAAATAGAATAAATGGAAATGTTACTATAAAGAAATAACATAATTTATCACACACATTTGAAATAAATAAATGATTTGTGAAAAAAAAATCAAAGGATTATAATTATACAATCGGAGGAGAAATAATAAAGGAAGAAGAGAATGAGAAAAATCGTTGAATGCCATTGTGCGATTTACCATTACCACAAAACGATTTAAAAAAATCGAATATCCGATTTTAATCTTAATTTCCATTGCATAAATCGATTGTAGTAAATAGAAACATTCTTGTTACGGAAAATATGCTTCGTCATGATTACTATTTTATAGAATAATACAAAGAAATTTTTCATGCGAATATTTTATATGATTTCTAACGAAATTTTATTATGAGGATAATATTCAATATTTAACATTAATACTTTATTGACTTATATAATAAGCTATTAAGTTAAAACTTTTTTTCTTTGTTCTCTTATTTTATGTTTTTAAATATTACATATACATTAATAACATTATTAGACTATTCTAATTACTACACATATTAATAATACTATTCGAAAGTTATGGCATAATTTTAACAGATGGAACTAACCATTTTAAAATAATCTAAAATGAATTAAATTTCTCTAAAAAATAGTGACTGACGATACAAAAATTCCTACTCACGTACTTGACGAAGAGTTGATCCAAAATTCATTGTTGATAGAGGCAAATATTCAAATGTTTTAATGTCACTTGTTAAATAGTTTATTCTCCTCTTATATTGTTCGTCGATTGCCAATGCTTCGGAAGTTACGTTAACACTGAACTTAATAGTCTAACGAATATATAGTATCGTATCCTTATCCCCCCTTTAAAACAAACCGGTTAAGTGTCTTGATTGGGAAACACATTCTTATATAATAAGAAAATAAAATTTCAAGAAATAATATTTTATCTTTAATCGTCAAATTATTTTATTTGACCGTTTTTATAACATACATTTTTATGTAAGTTTATGTATTATTTTATTTGTAAGTTATATAGAAATGCACGTTATTTGTTCTCTTATCAGATGTGAACACAGATGTTTATGTAGGTACTTGTCATCAGAATTAAATTATAGATACTTTTCAACGAATTTAACATAATCTGAATTACAAGTGCCTCTGTGTGAATTTTTAAAAGCTTTTGAATCAATGTTAATGAATTTTCTATATACTTACAGATATATATATAAAAAAAAAACAAAGAGATAAACAGCTTCAAAAAGATATTTTATGTTTATAAACGTGGGAATTATTAACGTATAAATATATATTCGAATTTTTTTCACGAAGAATTTATTCTCAAAGATGTAATTTAAATTATATATATATTTACATGCATAAACATATATTTTATATTTTAAAATATTGTCTTACAACAGCATATTTAGATCATTAAATTGCTTACGTCAGTTCCGATTTCATAAATAATATCAATATATGTAGTATCAATATATGTAATATCAAATTATAAACATGTTTATTTAGTGTGAACTTGAAATATTGATAGATCATTATTATGTCATCATTAACATGTAAAATAACAATATTTACAAACTGATATGTTAATGAACATTGTTTTAATCAATCGAATGTTATCGTTGATATAAAAATTACATTTTCATTTCAAATGAAAATACATACTTGTACTAATATTTTTATTATCACTTCAAATTAATAATTATTCAATTTTACCGCCATTGTATATATCGTACTTACATGATGCTAACAGGTAGTTTACTACGTGAAACAAGAACATAAATAAAGGTCCAAAGCAGTAGCAGCAAATAGAGCCTTCAAATGTTCAATGCATTCGTTAATTATTTGACTAAGTGAAAATATAAATAAATATTTTTATCTACGCAATCATAGAAATATGTTTGTTTTGCACATGATACAATATTATACTATTTTATAAATATTTCATAGTATGTACATAACCTTTTAGCATACTGTCAAAACACTTTAGAAATTTTAAAACGTCTATATATTTTTCTTTAAAGATTTTTATAATGTCGTGCAAGCAGTTTTAACAATTTTATATTTAAAATACGAATATAATGGGTCGAAGTCATACCCCGTCGCCTGGAAGACGACGTGATCGTTCCAGGGAACGTGACCGCGACAGAGATCGTCGAAGACGACGATCTCGCGAAAGACGTCGGAGGTATGTACAAAAATGGTAAGAATAATAAATTGATTTTTTATCATTTTTGTATTCGATAAAAGTTAATATAATGTCGATTCCATCGTAGATCTGCAGAACGTGACAGAGTAAAATCAAGAGATAGAGATAGAGAACGAGATCGTGATCGAGACAGACATAAACGATCATACAGTAGATCTAGATCTAGAGAACGAGACAGACCTAAGCCTAGAGCCAAATTATCTACGGCAGAACGTCCTGTTATCACAGGTATAATGAGGATAAAAATAATTTTATAGTAATAATAAAAACATATTTTTTCTATATTTTATGTAAATATCTGTAATTATGGTAAGCGTGATTTTTCTTATAGAGGCTGATCTTCAAGGAAAAACACCGGAAGAACAAGAGATGATGAGAATGATGGGTTTTTGTGGTTTTGATACCACCAAAGGTAAGAAGGTAGAAGGAAATGATGTAGGCGCAGTACATGTTATTCTAAAAAGAAAGTACAGACAGTACATGAATAGAAAAGGAGGTTTCAATAGACCACTTGATTTCGTGGCATGAATATCTCAACTTTTTAATTTTCCAATTGCTAATATTTTTTTTAATTCAGTTCTTTATAATTAAGAACATATAATTCTCTTATATCCTCTTTCTTTTGTTTAAAGTTTTCACAACATGAATAATTTATTTCATTGAGAACATACAATGTATGAATTAATAATGCGGCAAAAAAGTTTATAGACACAGTTTAAGTACATTCTTGCTCTCAATTATATTTTATATAATTAAAAAAATAATAATATACATTTTCATATCAATTATAAAAATATGGAGTTAAGTTTTATTAAATCATACATACAAAAGTAAAATTAAGATATCTCATATGATTCTCTAATACTTGTTCATTTAATAAAATTTATCAAATTAAAAAGCCTCTAAAAACTATTTATGATTCAGTCAAAGAATGTTCTGTTACGGATGATGAATTATTATCCAAATCATGTGTAAGACTGTTATTTATATTTGTGACATTAGTGCATTGCGTGCTTAACTATTAAATAGAAAATAAAAAAGTAATTGTTAATTATTGATGAATTAACAGATAATACATGATATAATTATTTCCTTACCATACTGACATCTATTTGTTCAAGAGATTCTGTTAATCGTGAATCTAATATTCGGAAATCACGTGTTACGCTATGTTTGATATAATTTTCTAAAGGTACCTAATAAAACAAAAACCATTATAAATAATTCAGTTTATAAGATTCTATAAAAATAAATTTGCATTTTACCCCTGTTTTTTTTGCAAGGAGCAGTACTTCTTTACTAAACTGTTCAATCTCATAAACAACACGTGGTATTAATTTAGTTTCTTTTAAAATATGATTTTTTTGTATATTTGTATCTGTCTTTAATCGTTTTTTATCTTTACTTTGACTTTCCTATACCAATGGAATTAATAAAAAATATAAATATGAAATATTATGAAAAATATGAAATATTAAAACTTTTATATATACATATATTATTAATTTTTGAATATTACGTACCTCTATGTGGGTTACTAAATTATAAAAAGTAGATTTCAATGGTTTTCCAGCTAATTGTATCACCTGAATAAACCTAAAAAATAATAATCAAAAAGAAATTTATAATTTATAACAAAATTGGATTATTTATAATTTGTAACAAACTCCAAACCCTCACCTAACATCATGAAATGCTGCATTTCCACTGCTCGATTTATTATAAAAATATTTAGTAAGTTTACTCAATATGTTATACAATTGTTGTAAGTTCTTAAATATCGAGTTGGTAGATTGACCTGGATCGATAGATATGTTGGCCAATGTATAAAGTATTTGAATGATATAAGACAATTGTCTGCATAAACTGCGTTCTTTTTCTACTAAATCTTCTGCATCTATTACGATATTAGAGAAATATTCATTACTAAAAATCAATCAACATTTATTAAATAAATCAATACGTACGTTGTTCATTATTAATATTAACAACATTCATTATTGCAAGTTCAGCTTTCAAACGTTCTAAAAACCAAGACACATTATCTAATTTATTTTTTATGTAATGATTAAGTACGCTATAAGCTTGCACAACTGTATTTTCGTTTATAATGTTATATTTTTCATTTTTTGATGTTTCAATCTGTAGTAAAGATACGTGTAAGAGAAAAAACAAAAAAATTTTATTTAATATTTCAATTCTATAGATTATAATTAATGTAAATGTGTAAAGTTAACGAACCTTATGTATCATACCCAGTTTCTCTGATGTTTCCAGACAAATATCATTTAATATTTCTCCATTGTCTTTATCGCAGTCTTCTATCCATAAAAGGATTTGAAGGATCAAAATAGCTGCAGAAACACCGATGCCTTCCATTTGTGAACATTTACTGATCCATTCAAAAATCTATAATTTAGTAGTTAGTTAACACAATCGAATGAAACATAACATAAATATTTAATATAATGTTATTAATAAAATATCATATGTGAAAATGTTAATAGTAATGTGTTTCTACAAACTTTTTTAGTATTTTTTTCATGAAAGTTCAATTGATGCACAAATTGTTGTATAATTTCTAAAAGTATTAATGACATTTGTTTATAAAATTCAGGCTCATCAGAATCTTGATCAAAAGAAATTTTCAATGGAGCTTTGAAAGACAAAATAAATGTTTCCAATTGCATATTAAAACTTTCCATTGGCTTTTCATTACCTAATGACAAACAAAATATTTAAGAAATGTAAAAATAAAAATGTAAAAATAAGTTAAGCAAAAAGACATTTTGTTTTTACTTTTTCTATTGTAGAAAAATACATACACATACTATAAATAAATTGTGGCAATTGAGAAGAAAACTTTGAACATATTAGACAACAATATTCCTTAAAACACTGTAAAGCTAATAACGTTCCCTGTTGATCATCATTAAATGCATTTCTAAATTCCAAAATTACATTTTTATAGAGTAATCTATAAGAAAATAATTCTTAAATTAGTACATGCGAGATAAAACTAACACAGAAAGTATTGCACATATTCAATGTTCTTACTCTCCAATTTTATGATATACTTTTATATATTGTTTTTTGTGTTTTTCAAAGTCTGGAATACTTAATAATATTATTGTTTGAAAAGTAGAAATGCAACTTTGTAAAATATAATGATAAAAGTCTCTATGTGATCTTAAAATCTTAGCTTCATCATTGTCTGACCACTTGTCTCTACAAAATAACAATGTTAATGCTTGATTTACTTTCATTTCTTTTTTTAATAAAATATATATTAAATATTACTAACAAATAATGTAGTTCCAAAATTTTACACACTATGTTTAGACTTATATTTCCATTTGGCAATTTTATAATATCTGAATAGCTTTTCTTCTTAAATGTAGTGTTATTTGCATCTTTATTTTTTTTATTTTTATTTCCCTTCTTTTTTCTTATATTCTACAATAAGCATAAATTTAGCATATAATATATATTATCATATGAAGAATATGACATTTATAATTTAATATTCATCGTATAAAAATGCAGCCAGAAAATATTGATATTATTTTCAAAATTACCTTAATAATGTCCATTAATCTATTATATCCTTTAAAAAGACCATATATACTTTTTGCTATATTTTTACTTTCATTAACCCAGGAATTAACTCTGAATGATATTAAAGATTCATATATGCCTATCATTTCTTTTAAATTATGTAATTTTTGTTGTGATTTTGGTGTATTATCAAGTAAATTCATTGTATCATCCTATAAGATTAAGAATTAATATTATTATGCACAATTCTTATCATTATAAATCTTATTCCTTTAAATGAATAATTATTTGTAAAAACTGCTTTTAACCAAAGAGATATTCATACCAAATTTAAATGTTCCGTTTCTGTTCGTGCCATCCTTATACACAGAGACTCTAGAATGATAGCAACTTTATTTAAAATTTCCCAATCTTCTAAAGCTGTTTTTACATAAATTGCTTGTAATACAGAAATCAATGTGGCTATAGGCTCTTTTGGAACAATTTGTATATCGTTTATATCAGCACTTAGATCAATCTTTAATGGAGGTAATACATTTTCATCTATTTCAAAATAAAGATTCAATTGACCAAGTAATATTTCCACTATGTATTCCGATAGTTCAGGATTCTTCATTACAACTTCATATAATCCTGAAAAGAAAATATATTATTACATATTATGCACATATATACATACTCTTTATATTTATGATTACTTTATATTATTATATATATTCTACCTTCATATAAATGTGATCTGACTTCATATTCTTGAGTAAAACACTTTTTTAATATATTTAATATGTCAACACATAATCTTTTATTGCATCCATAATTATTTCCTATATTATTGTGATTTTCTAAAGTTACCTAAAAAATATAATAAGATTTAATACAAAATAACGTTATAACATTATAATAATAATGCATTGATAGATTTTAATTAGAAACATATAATAGTCTATTCTTTGTATTTACCTGAGTTAATATGGATGTCGAATTAGATAATGTGATAGACATGGAGGAATTTCTAGAATAATCATTTGAAAGATTTCTTCTAGAATTCATTTTTAACATTTTTAATAGTTCAAGAAAACCAGTTACTGCCATTTTACGTGTACATATTCCTTTTCTATAGAGAGCCTTTCTCAATGATAACATAAGATTGTCTTTTACATTAGATGAAACATGTATCAATGGCAAAACTGCGTAAAGAATTTGTACAGCAGCAGTACCAGGTACACATAGCAATTGATCAAGAAGAGTAATTATATAAGTCTGAAAATCGAGCACATTCATTGCTAATTTAGAGCACATATATGCCAAACAATCTGAAAATAAAAATCAACAAATCATTTATTATTATTCTGCAATATTGAAAAATATTTTTATATTACTTTCTTTTTTTGAAATAAAATATCATACCTGTGTACTGCGATATTAACAAACCACCTGCCACTATTTTATCAGTTAATAATTGAAGTACTGATCCACATATCTCATGTCTTTTCTTCATTAATCTTTGAAGTATCTGTATACCAATGCTATGTGTTGGATATTTATTAACTTTTCCAATTGTATGTTCTGTATCCATAAGCACAAATCCTAACTCCATAATTCCTTTTAATACAACATGTCGGTCTTTATCACTAGAATTAATTAATAGAATTAATTAATAAAAAAATTTTATTTTATGTATTCATAGGAATATATATATATATATATATACATATTCTTGTATATATATGCATACCTATTTGCTATAACTTGATCTATAATATTCATAATATCACAATTATTATTCATTAAAGATTTTAACCAAGCACTATTCTTACATTTTTCATCATCTTGCATTTTTCTTAAAATCGTCTGATGAAGCATTTCAAAAACCTATTTTTATACATTTTTGAAAATTTAATATGAGAGAGAGAGAGAGAGAGAGAGAGAGAGAGAGAGAGAGAGAGAGAGAGAGAGAGAGAAAGAGAGAGAGAAAATCCATTTAACAACTTTGATATCAATTCATAAATAATTGAAGCATAAAGTTTTTGAAATTTTCAATAGAAAGAAAATAAATGTATATATCATGCAATAAAAAGTATTTACTTGTTACCTGTTCTTCATGTACACTGGAGATTATAAATATTGTAGATAAAATGAAAGGTTCTAATACATATTCTGGTACTATAGAAAATTTTTTAAATGCAAGTATCAAATCTTTTATACATTTATAATGTAATTGTGAGGCATGATGTATGTGAAACAGTACATTACTTTCTGCATCTTGTATTTCTTTTAAACTTGTTGTACCTATAAGTATAGAAATATACATATAAGAAACTCATAATATATATATATATATATATATATATATATATATATATATATATATATATATATTATCTATAAACTTTTTATTAAAAAAATATTTAAAAAATAATACTACTTACTAATATCGTCTAAATTATTCTCTTTTTCTTTACTATTTGCATTTGAATAATACGATGCAAAATATTTACGCAGTGATACAATCAAATGTATACAACTAGAATTACTACATAATCTAAGAGTCTGATATACAAAAGGCGGTATTTCATTTAAAGCAATCATGCAAAGTTTATGACACAATGCAATAATTACCACATTCAGATCTTTTTTCTCCAGAATCATGTCTCTGTTAAAAGGAAAATCAAATTATAAAAAAAAAACTATAAAAATATGCATATTCAAAATCATATGTTATAATATTACTCCTTTGTTTGTTCAAATACTAGAACTATTAAAAAATAAAAAGAAGTTAAGATTAATTTAAATTACATTTTCTTTAAAATTAATAAATTTACCCAAACATTTTCGCTAGACATGGTACAATGCTAGGCTCCCATTGGCTGTTACATATGGATTTAACGATAAGCGTCTTATATTCACTTCCAGTGACTTCTGAATTCATATAATCAATATATTTTTCTTGTTCTAAGATTTCTAATAACACCGGTAATAAATCTTTCCAACTAAAATATTTATTATTTATTTATATTATTACTTATAGTGTTTTGTAATTGTTATATATTTGAAAAATATTAGATAATAAGACAACAGTTTAAAAGATAAATATCATTATACCTGTAGAAGTTATCTTCGTTTGAATAAATGTTAGAAGTAGAAAATTGTACTAATTGAATTAGACAATTCTTTGAAAAATTAGGAAAATCCATAGCTATAAGACTGATGATTTCTTCTGCGTGATTACTATTAATTTTAGCACTTCCTAAAGTTTTTAGTATGGCTTTCACTACTTTTAATTTGTTTTCAGAAAATTTGTCAGCATTACAAAATGCTTGTAGTATTTCATCCAGTACTTTTACTATATCTGCGCTATAAATTTTATCACATAATACTTTGCAAAGCTGAAAAAGGAAAGATAAATTTGAATGTTTTCTAAAAATATAATTTTTTAATTAGTACAATTATATATGTATAATATTGCTATCATCGGTAAATTGATGTTGATGATTTAATATGCTAAAGAAATTAATATTCTTTTAATCCTGAAACGAGTTTTATTCGAACTAAATATTATTTCATTTAAAATAAAACTAAGTTATTTCTTCTTGACTCACTTCTTCTATATTTACATTCTGTACGAATTTGTGTAATCGTGGTCGGTCTTTCCGACCCATTAGATCTTGTAATTTCGCATACATATTTGTTCTGTTTTACAAATTTATCAAATAAATTTATCCATTAATCGTATAGATCTATACGATTACTAATATTATTTACTACCGATTTGGAAAATTTTAAGAAGGTTATATTCACTCTGAGAATATTTCCCCATTGTCCTGCACATGCAGAGAAAGCGTTATATTACTCGTAGCGCTATCTGAAGAAAGTAGTATATTTCATATAAAAAAAACGGTAAGTTTAATATAAAGAGTAAAAAATATATATGTTCATACATATAGTTTATTATATCGTTAAATAGTATTAAACTAATTGAAAAAGTAATACATCAAAAAATTCGCCATATATTAATATCTTTTTACATATATTCTATTTTCTTCAGGTTAAAGCAAAAACATATTAAAATAAAAAAAAATAAAAATGTAATATTATGTTAAAAGGTATAATAAGTATTAATATAATTAAAATTATCATTATATACGTATCATTAAATACGTCATTCGTATTATTTACAACAGGAAATCAATATAATGACGTTCTTAACCATGATAGCGAAAAAGTATATAGGTGATGTTAGAGTAGATTATGTCATCTCATGTATTAAATGACGAGAAATATTAAAGGAGAAGGAATAGTGACGCGTTAGGTAAAGGAAACTGACGGTAACCTTATAAGATCATTGAGACTTGTGCAGTATTGATTCGTGGAAGGTAAACGCTATGTGAATGGCCTCATTCGAGAGAGAGAGAGAGAGAGAGAGAGAGAGAGAGAGCGAGAGAGAGAGAGAGCGAGAGAGTGAGAGAGCGAGAGAGAGAGAGTAAGAGAGAGAGAGAGAGTGAGAGACCGAGAGAGAGTAAGCGAGAGAGAGAGAGAGAGAGAGAGAGAGAGAAAGAAAGTATGTTACAAGCGAATACTTTAGATGTACATATAAAATACTGCTCTCTCTTATTCTCTCACTTTTCAGTTATCCGAAGATGGAAGAAAAGTATATTATAGAAATATTTTTCTTTCAAGTTAAAATAGATATTTTTGAGTAGGACGATTAGTACATTAAATTTTCTAAGCAGTTGCATGGAAAAGGGAAGAGAAGGATCGGTCGGTTGCACTCCGTCTGAGTTTAAACTAGTTATAACCGTATATACTATTTTTAGACGAATCTTGAAATGTCGTAGAAAAGAAATACACTTTTCTACTAAGAGAGGGTACGAGTTCTAAATTTATCTGCCCCTTAAGTCGTCGACCTTGCATGAACGATCTAATTGCATACCGTCAACGTAAAAGCGATACTCATACGTTTTGGAACATTTAATGGTGTTTGAATAATAATTTATTATACCCTAATAAAATATTATAAATACATGTGTATACATATATACATATATATAAATATATTTATTTATTTATTTATTTGTACCATATATACATAATTATATATATACATATAAATATATATATTTATACCACATATTACTTATACTCATTTATATATACATATTTATTTATTTATTTATAGTATATATAATCATAGAGATAAAATCGTGACCTTTGTGATCTTCGATCAAGAATACATCTATAAACGATTATAATGATGATGATGATAGACAGGAAGACAACACTAAGGGAGATCTAATATGCTGTATAAGGTTTATTGTTGCATAAGTGTCACGAGGCAAACCGGAGCGCATGCTTCGTCGTAGCCTAAAACTGTGCGTGAGCCAAGAGTATAACAGGCAGATTCGCACAACGGCGCAATTTGTGTTTAGAGGAGATTCATTACCAGCTTCGTCTAAACTTTCACATACGGTTCGATTTTTAGTATTGAGATCGAACATTTTTTGTTTTTATACTCCTTTCTTCTTTTTCTTTCTACTATTAAACTACTTGTTTATTTTACATCCTCTACAATTTCTCGCACAAAATGGTAAGTTATGATAAATTTATATGCACTAATAGTACAGGTATCTCGGTATGAATTAAAGAATCTTAATAAGACGTTGATAATAAAATTGAAAAAGACGAATTTATATGTTGCCATCGTGCGCTCTAATTGTTTTAGCGCGAGTGCATTTCTATTCACGTAGGACAAGCAGGAGTTCAAATTGGAAATGCTTGTTGGGAGCTTTATTGTTTAGAACATGGTATACAACCAGACGGGCAAATGCCATCTGATAAAATGCTCGGCGGAGGAGACGATAGCTTTAATACATTTTTCAGTGAAACTGGGTCGGGTAAACATGTGCCTAGAGCAGTGTTCGTTGACCTTGAACCTACCGTTGTCGGTAAGCGAGAATAACGAAAGCAACGAATAGGCATCGAGCGCATATAATATGGATCGATCAAATTATAATCGCGATTTCTTTTCAGATGAAGTACGAACAGGAACGTATCGACAACTTTTTCACCCGGAACAATTGATAACGGGTAAAGAAGATGCCGCAAATAATTACGCTCGTGGCCACTACACAGTCGGCAAAGAGATCGTCGATGTTGTTCTAGATCGTGTGAGAAAATTAGTGGATCAATGTACTGGACTCCAAGGCTTTCTTATATTTCATTCGTTCGGTGGTGGGACCGGCTCTGGTTTCACCTCTCTCTTGATGGAACGACTTTCGGTAGACTACGGGAAGAAGTCTAAATTGGAATTCGCCATTTATCCGGCACCGCAAGTTTCTACAGCCGTAGTAGAACCGTACAATTCGATCTTGACTACTCATACCACGCTCGAACACTCCGATTGCGCTTTTATGGTTGACAACGAGGCCATTTACGATATTTGCCGTCGTAACTTGGACATCGAGAGACCTACATATACCAACTTGAATCGCTTGATCGGTCAGATTGTTTCTTCGATCACCGCCTCATTACGATTCGACGGTGCCCTAAATGTCGACCTAACTGAATTTCAAACAAATTTGGTACCATATCCAAGAATTCATTTTCCTCTCGTAACTTATGCACCAGTAATATCGGCAGAAAAGGCATATCATGAGCAACTTAGCGTATCAGAAATTACGAACGCCTGTTTCGAGCCATCCAATCAAATGGTAAAATGTGATCCTCGAAATGGCAAATATATGGCTTGTTGTATGCTCTATAGAGGCGATGTCGTGCCCAAGGATGTTAATGCAGCTATCGCTGCTATAAAGACAAAACGTAGTATACAGTTCGTTGATTGGTGCCCTACAGGCTTTAAAGTAGGTATTAACTATCAGCCTCCCACTGTTGTACCCGGCGGCGATTTAGCCAAGGTGCAACGCGCAGTATGCATGTTATCTAATACAACAGCTATTGCCGAGGCATGGGCACGACTTGACCACAAGTTTGATCTGATGTATGCGAAAAGAGCATTCGTTCATTGGTACGTCGGCGAAGGTATGGAAGAGGGTGAATTTTCAGAAGCACGCGAAGATTTGGCTGCTTTAGAAAAAGATTATGAAGAGGTTGGTATGGATACAGTTGATGATAATCCAGAAGGCAGTACTTGTCATCTTCTTGACAAGCGTTTTTTCATCGTGCAAGGCTTCGTCGCTGTCAAAGGTCACGGCCGGTGGATTAGATGGCACTGAAAAATTATGGGATGAGCGTAGGTCAGCAAAATGATTTACGAAATTCCATTTAATTTTAAGGCTAATATTATAATAATAATTAATATAATTAATTAATTATTTAGTTGCTTCTAATAGAATTTAAATATGAAACAATTCGTTACGACTAGAATATCCGTAAAATTTTCAGTATCGCTTCGAAAAACGCTTCGGATTACAAGAGGGACGAGAATAAGAATCCAATAAGACGAGATTTGCCAGCCTCGCCAGCAGAGCTGTTGAAACCAGACAAATTTCTATTCTACACGTGCAACGATCAGGGGAACATGATCACGAAGCAAATGAGTTTACGTGAGATACAGACTCTAATCGCAAGTGGAAACGGCGGGCACGTTGCGATGGAGATATGTGATCCTCATAAATCTGGTGATCTGTTGAATGGAGAAAAGAAGGTAAGACGGTCTTGTTGATATATTTACACTGAAAAACGGCATTATCTAATTTTTTAATTTTTTAAATATTATGATACAAATAACAAAAAAATTATCTTATTCTAATATTATCCAAGTTAAAAATTTAATATAGACGATCACCAAAGACGACTTTATTGAAATGGTTACTTTTCTAATTTTTCTTGATTCGCAGGTGATGGATGTAGTTGAAAAGGTGCAAAATGTATTAAAAAGTGCATTGGATAAACCATCGACTATGGCTGGTTCGTTATCAACTATTCCAGAATACGCAAATGCCGAATGGAGTAGCATTTTACCTGGTATTCTGACCAATAGCGATATCGAAACTGATCCTACATCGGAAGAACCTAATTACGTAGAAATTACAAGACCTGATTCACTTATGCAAGAGATATCGGAAACTTCGTTGAATCGAGAAACTCAATTGTCTACGTTAAAACCTCCGATGTTAACTAATCCAGAAACATCTGAACAATTGGTCAATGGTGTCATTTCAACAACTAGCAGCTTCCCATTAACATCAATCATAAATGAGAATAATTTTTCGACGATTATTAGTTACGGCGAAACGAAATCTCCAGATAAATATACTGAGAAACCAATGATTCCAGTACCAGTGATCACTACCGAAGGAAAACCATTCACCGATCAGTTAGAGATAATCGATAATTCGATGTATCAAACATCGAGTACAAAATCCACTCTTGAGTTTTCTGACATCGTTCACTTGCCAATGGAGGAGATGAATAATGCAACGATATTCGAAAAAGTTCCAGTCAAGGTTTGGGACGAATTGGAACAAAACGTGACCTCTGACGAGTCGAGCATTAGCCGAGTAACGGAATATGTACCGATTTTGACTATGTTGGTGGGATCAACGGTGAACGACTCATTTATCCAAGCAACGAACGAAGTGTTGTCATCCACTGGAAATGATATAACGAAAAAAGTAACGGAAGCAATGTCATTGGAAACATCGACTGTAAGAACGAATACCAAGATTAGTCAATCTGAAAGTGTCACGATATTATCTGAAAACACGATCACCGACACGGTCACGCCAACTGTTATTACGCATGCACAAACGGAATCGAATGAACATTTATCTAAGAGCAATATTACCACGCAATTTTTCGACAATAGAAACGTAACGATATCTGAAATATCGGAAGTAACAACTCCTCCCGTTCTTTTAATTTAAGATGCGACAATACTTAAAAGCAACTCGATGTATATTGTAGCAAAAAAATAATTAAGTATTATAAAAAAGAAGTTAGTCAAATGCAATAATATAGATTGCGACCTTATTATCATTCGTAATTATTAAAAAATAATTTTATAAAATATGCAATTTTTCTGTGGTGCAATAGAAAAATAATAATAGTTACATATTTAGAATAACCAAACTTTCTAATGGAAATATCAAAGTATTGAAATAAACGTAAAGTCGTAAGCATGTTAAATACGTAACTTTTGTAATCATTACAATGGAAAAATTGTATTTTTTAATATAATCGCCTAATAGTTGGAAAAACTAATTATTTACAAAGTTGCTTTTTATACCCTAAAACTTGCTATTATGACTCAGGACAATGTCAAGACAGTCTTCTTATCGTGTCAACGTGACAATAACTGTTCTTAGCATAAATTATATCAAATACATCAAAGTAAATAAAACTTATTGAAATAAAATTGATAACTACAATATTTCATATAATATCAATAAAGTGCATACCTTTGCTTTCTTTCCTGTAATAATTTAACTTCCTACGTTGATATTAATTACCGACTAAAGGTAAAACGTAATGATTAAAATTAAATACTTTTTACACGAGAATATTTTACCTGTAACCAAACTAATTATAAATGGAATGAAAGAAAAAAAAAAAAAAAAAAAATAAAACAAATGATTCATTGTTTTTTAAATTGCTTTTATTTTTGTATCTTTCGATCAAATGCTGTGGGATTGAACATGCATAAGGAAAAACTTGTATGCTCTATAAGCAAACGAAAATTTTTCTGTTAGATACGAATTTAATATTCTTCAGCACCTTCTCCTTCACCTTCAGCAGAATCCATACCAACTTCCTCGTAATCCTTCTCAAGAGCTGCAAGATCCTCACGTGCTTCGGAGAATTCACCTTCTTCCATACCTTCACCAACGTACCAGTGAACGAATGCTCTCTTGGCATACATAAGATCGAATTTATGATCGAGACGTGCCCATGCCTCGGCAATGGCCGTCGTGTTGGACAACATACAGACCGCACGTTGTACCTTGGCCAAGTCTCCACCGGGTACGACAGTTGGTGGCTGATAATTTATTCCAACCTTGAATCCAGTTGGACACCAATCAACGAATTGAATCGTACGTTTGGTTTTGATAGTGGCAATAGCGGCATTTACATCCTTAGGTACAACATCACCTCTGTATAACATACAGCAAGCCATGTATTTTCCATGTCGTGGATCGCATTTTACCATCTGATTGGCTGGCTCGAAGCAAGCGTTTGTAATTTCTGCAACGCTGAGTTGTTCGTGATACGCCTTTTCCGCAGAAATAACCGGTGCGTATGTTACCAGCGGGAAATGAATTCTTGGATAGGGTACTAAGTTGGTTTGGAATTCAGTTAAGTCGACGTTGAGCGCACCATCGAATCGTAAGGAGGCAGTAATCGAAGAAACAATTTGACCGATCAAGCGATTCAAGTTGGTATATGTAGGTCTCTCGATGTCCAGGTTACGACGACAGATATCATAAATAGCCTCATTATCAACCATAAATGCACAATCGGAATGTTCGAGCGTGGTATGCGTAGTTAAGATGGAATTGTATGGTTCAACCACGGCGGTAGAGACTTGAGGAGCAGGATAAATAGCGAATTCTAATTTAGACTTCTTTCCATAATCGACTGATAATCTTTCCATCAAGAGAGATGTGAATCCTGAGCCGGTGCCACCTCCAAAGGAATGGAAGATGAGGAAACCTTGTAATCCAGTACATTGATCTGCCAGTTTTCGGATACGGTCTAGGACGAGGTCAACGATTTCCTTGCCAATTGTGTAGTGACCACGAGCATAATTATTAGCAGCATCCTCCTTGCCCGTGATCAATTGTTCTGGATGAAATAGCTGACGGTATGTGCCTGTGCGGACTTCATCTAAAATTGGATAATGATACAAGTTAAAGAAGAAAATTTATAAAATTTAGGTAAAAATAGAATAACAACTAAAAAGAAACAAGAAAGAAAGAAAATGATTTTTGATTAATACGTACCAACAACAGTAGGTTCCAAATCAATGAAAACTGCTCGTGGTACATGTTTGCCTGCGCCAGTTTCGCTGAAGAAAGTATTAAAGCTGTCATCGCCACCTCCGATAGTCTTATCGGAAGGCATCTGACCATCGGGCTGAATGCCATGTTCCAAGCAATACAGCTCCCAGCAAGCATTACCAATCTGTACTCCAGCTTGTCCAACGTGGATTGAGATACATTCACGCTAAAGAAACATTAAGAATTGTAGAAACTCTAGATCGTATAATAGTACTATGATATTAATCATTCTCTATGCTTGTGATCTTATATTTACTTTTTAATTATTTTTATTTTTCTATCTTCTACATCTTTCTTTAGTCATCTTTTTGACCTTGATGAAAATTATATTCTAATTCATCATAGAATTATTAAATTATAATTCAAAATAGAAAACTAATGGTTGCAAATTTATATTATATTCATGAAAAATAATAAAAACGTAAAAGATATGGAAACATCGAAAAGAATGGATGAATTCACAATGGACGCCATGAGAATGAGTCATCACCAAACGGAAATACTAAAATGGATTTCATAGCAAATGTTTGAAAAAATTTATAAACGCATATTTTAATTATCAATAATACTTATAGCAATATATTTTATAAAATAATATATTCCGATTAATGCACACAATATCGTATAATAGTAAATGAACTATGATTATATTTTTTAAATAACACGATAATCCTTTTACGATATTTTATTTCTTTGAATAATACAAAGCTTAGAAAAATGAAATAAGGATCATAAAAAGTCAATAATTAATTAAAATGATAAAGGGCGGTGCCGGCCGGCAAGTAAAACAAAATGGCTACCGAATATTTTTTCGAGAATATGACGTGACACGATTAGCAAACCACTTCGATTAAATAAAAAATTAATAGATACGGTTTTATACACTTACCATTTTGAGATTTTAAAGTTTTCGTTGATAAAAATCTAAGAAGAATTCGTCAGACTTGGTCGGTCGATAGTTGGCGAAAGCAAGTAATGAAGCCTCAGCTAACAACTAAACGACAACTTTCGTCGAACACCCAACGAATAATGCGCGAAGATGCGCCGCGGCGGCTCTTTATACCATCCGTGATCGACTGTTATAGGGTACGCTGATTGGTTGTTGCTATCCTCACCACCTCTTGCGATTGGTTAGAATGAAACCGCAATACGCAACGATAAGCGTTGCTAAACAGAAAATATAGTGCGACAAAATATAATCGATAAATGTCTATTTATTGTAATTATATAAAATTGACTAATTAATAAACTATGTAATAAAATGATTTATTGTCAATCTAATTATCTAACATCTATCTAAAAGCAGTGATTTCCTATTTATTACCAATGGCAATAAATTATATGCACTCTGAAAACGATTTTCGCCATATTTGGAATGTATGTACGTTGAGCGACGAAGCAACAGTGTGTGATATATGCTTGTATCCCATACGCATACATTCAACATTTCGTTTAATGGGAAGTCGTACACGAACTCTCAGTATTGATTTTTCCAAAGAGATAGTAGATGCATTCAACGGACATGCCAGCTCGTTAATTATATATAACATACGATATTTATTAAATAAAAAGGGACAAAATCCCACACGCATACGTCTTTTTTTTTCTTCCTCTTGCAGTCTTATTTGAGTACGTATTTTAAGACATATGACTCATACACATTTTCGAAAGAACTTTCGTCTTATAATGATACTGATTATATTTCCTAACGTTTCATATTATGTATTTATGAAGACATTTATCGTCAGTTAACAAAAGTACAGAAAAATATGGACGTTTGTTTAAAACATGGTAAGAAGCATACGAGACAATAGGAAAATATGGGCGTGTACCTGAACTCAACGAGGTATACACACTGTAAAACATATTGATCGGCCGTGCATGACGTTCTCCTTTACGCATACATAATAATGAAAATTTTTTATAAAAACTTTTCGATAGATCCTAAATGTGCTTGTTAAATAATAAATTGGAAATCGTTAAACAATTGTTAATTAAATTGATATTTTGTATGGACAAAAAAAAATAGACAAATATTCAAATGTTTCAATGCCAACTTGTTGAAAAGTTTGTTTTCCTCTTATATTGTTAGTCGATTGCCGATGTCTCGGACGTTATGTTAATACTGAACTTAATAGTCTAACGAAAATATAGTATCGTATCCTTATCCCCCCTTTAAAACAAATCGGTTAAGTGTCTTGATTGGGAAACACATTCTTATACAATAAGAAAATAAAACATCAAGAAATAATATTTTATCTTTAATCGTCAAATTATTTTATTTGACCGTTTTTATAACATACATTTTTATGTAAGTTTATGTATTACTTTATTTGTAAGTTATATAGAAATGCACGTTATTTGTTCTCTTATCAGATGTGAACACAGATGTTTATGTAGGTACTTGTCATCAGAATTAAATTATAGATACTTTTCAATGAATTTAACATAATCTGAATTACAAGTGCCTCTGTGTGAATTTTTAAAAGCTTTTGAGTCAATGTTAATGAATTTTCTATATACTTACAGATATATATATAAAAAAAAACAAAGAGATAAACAGCTTCAAAAAGATATTTTACGTTTATAAACATGGGAATTATTAACGTATAAATATATATTCGAATTTTTTTCAAGAAGAATTCATTCTCAAAGACGTAATTTAAATTATATATATTTTTACATGCATAGACATATATTTTATATTTTAAAATATTGTCTTACAACAGCATATTTAGATCATTAAATTGCTTACGTCAGTTCCGATTTCATAAATAATATCAATATATGTAGTATCAATATATGTAATATCAAATTATAAACATGTTTATTTAGTGTGAATTTGAAATATTGATAGATCGTTATTATGTCATCATTAACATGTAAAATAACAAGATTTAAAAAACCAATATGTTAATGAACATTGTTTTGATCAACCGAATGTTATCGTTGATATGTCATGTTGAAATAAAAATTACATTTTCATTTCAAATGAAAATACATACTTGTACTAATATTTTTATTATCACTTCAAATTAATAATTATTCAATTTTACCGCCATTGTATATATCGTACTTACATGATGCTAACAGGTAGTTTACTACGTGAAACAAGAACATAAATAAAGGTCCAAAGCAGTAGCAGCAAATAGAGCCTTCAAATGTTCAATGCATTCGTTAATTATTTGACTAAGTGAAAATATAAATAAATATTTTTATCTACGCAATCATAGAAATATGTTTGTTTTGCACATGATACAATATTATACTATTTTATAAATATTTCATAGTATGTACATAACCTTTTAGCATACTGTCAAAACACTTTAGAAATTTTAAAACGTCTATATATTTTTCTTTAAAGATTTTTATAATGTCGTGCAAGCAGTTTTAACAATTTTATATTTAAAATACGAATATAATGGGTCGAAGTCATACCCCGTCGCCTGGAAGACGACGTGATCGTTCCAGGGAACGTGACCGCGACAGAGATCGTCGAAGACGACGATCTCGCGAAAGACGTCGGAGGTATGTACAAAAATGGTAAGAATAATAAATTGATTTTTTATCATTTTTGTATTCGATAAAAGTTAATATAATGTCGATTCCATCGTAGATCTGCAGAACGTGACAGAGTAAAATCAAGAGATAGAGATAGAGAACGAGATCGTGATCGAGACAGACATAAACGATCATACAGTAGATCTAGATCTAGAGAACGAGACAGACCTAAGCCTAGAGCCAAATTATCTACGGCAGAACGTCCTGTTATCACAGGTATAATGAGGATAAAAATAATTTTATAGTAATAATAAAAACATATTTTTTCTATATTTTATGTAAATATCTGTAATTATGGTAAGCGTGATTTTTCTTATAGAGGCTGATCTTCAAGGAAAAACACCGGAAGAACAAGAGATGATGAGAATGATGGGTTTTTGTGGTTTTGATACCACCAAAGGTAAGAAGGTAGAAGGAAATGATGTAGGCGCAGTACATGTTATTCTAAAAAGAAAGTACAGACAGTACATGAATAGAAAAGGAGGTTTCAATAGACCACTTGATTTCGTGGCATGAATATCTCAACTTTTTAATTTTCCAATTGCTAATATTTTTTTTAATTCAGTTCTTTATAATTAAGAACATATAATTCTCTTATATCCTCTTTCTTTTGTTTAAAGTTTTCACAACATGAATAATTTATTTCATTGAGAACATACAATGTATGAATTAATAATGCGGCAAAAAAGTTTATAGACACAGTTTAAGTACATTCTTGCTCTCAATTATATTTTATATAATTAAAAAAATAATAATATACATTTTCATATCAATTATAAAAATATGGAGTTAAGTTTTATTAAATCATACATACAAAAGTAAAATTAAGATATCTCATATGATTCTCTAATACTTGTTCATTTAATAAAATTTATCAAATTAAAAAGCCTCTAAAAACTATTTATGATTCAGTCAAAGAATGTTCTGTTACGGATGATGAATTATTATCCAAATCATGTGTAAGACTGTTATTTATATTTGTGACATTAGTGCATTGCGTGCTTAACTATTAAATAGAAAATAAAAAAGTAATTGTTAATTATTGATGAATTAACAGATAATACATGATATAATTATTTCCTTACCATACTGACATCTATTTGTTCAAGAGATTCTGTTAATCGTGAATCTAATATTCGGAAATCACGTGTTACGCTATGTTTGATATAATTTTCTAAAGGTACCTAATAAAACAAAAACCATTATAAATAATTCAGTTTATAAGATTCTATAAAAATAAATTTGCATTTTACCCCTGTTTTTTTTGCAAGGAGCAGTACTTCTTTACTAAACTGTTCAATCTCATAAACAACACGTGGTATTAATTTAGTTTCTTTTAAAATATGATTTTTTTGTATATTTGTATCTGTCTTTAATCGTTTTTTATCTTTACTTTGACTTTCCTATACCAATGGAATTAATAAAAAATATAAATATGAAATATTATGAAAAATATGAAATATTAAAACTTTTATATATACATATATTATTAATTTTTGAATATTACGTACCTCTATGTGGGTTACTAAATTATAAAAAGTAGATTTCAATGGTTTTCCAGCTAATTGTATCACCTGAATAAACCTAAAAAATAATAATCAAAAAGAAATTTATAATTTATAACAAAATTGGATTATTTATAATTTGTAACAAACTCCAAACCCTCACCTAACATCATGAAATGCTGCATTTCCACTGCTCGATTTATTATAAAAATATTTAGTAAGTTTACTCAATATGTTATACAATTGTTGTAAGTTCTTAAATATCGAGTTGGTAGATTGACCTGGATCGATAGATATGTTGGCCAATGTATAAAGTATTTGAATGATATAAGACAATTGTCTGCATAAACTGCGTTCTTTTTCTACTAAATCTTCTGCATCTATTACGATATTAGAGAAATATTCATTACTAAAAATCAATCAACATTTATTAAATAAATCAATACGTACGTTGTTCATTATTAATATTAACAACATTCATTATTGCAAGTTCAGCTTTCAAACGTTCTAAAAACCAAGACACATTATCTAATTTATTTTTTATGTAATGATTAAGTACGCTATAAGCTTGCACAACTGTATTTTCGTTTATAATGTTATATTTTTCATTTTTTGATGTTTCAATCTGTAGTAAAGATACGTGTAAGAGAAAAAACAAAAAAATTTTATTTAATATTTCAATTCTATAGATTATAATTAATGTAAATGTGTAAAGTTAACGAACCTTATGTATCATACCCAGTTTCTCTGATGTTTCCAGACAAATATCATTTAATATTTCTCCATTGTCTTTATCGCAGTCTTCTATCCATAAAAGGATTTGAAGGATCAAAATAGCTGCAGAAACACCGATGCCTTCCATTTGTGAACATTTACTGATCCATTCAAAAATCTATAATTTAGTAGTTAGTTAACACAATCGAATGAAACATAACATAAATATTTAATATAATGTTATTAATAAAATATCATATGTGAAAATGTTAATAGTAATGTGTTTCTACAAACTTTTTTAGTATTTTTTTCATGAAAGTTCAATTGATGCACAAATTGTTGTATAATTTCTAAAAGTATTAATGACATTTGTTTATAAAATTCAGGCTCATCAGAATCTTGATCAAAAGAAATTTTCAATGGAGCTTTGAAAGACAAAATAAATGTTTCCAATTGCATATTAAAACTTTCCATTGGCTTTTCATTACCTAATGACAAACAAAATATTTAAGAAATGTAAAAATAAAAATGTAAAAATAAGTTAAGCAAAAAGACATTTTGTTTTTACTTTTTCTATTGTAGAAAAATACATACACATACTATAAATAAATTGTGGCAATTGAGAAGAAAACTTTGAACATATTAGACAACAATATTCCTTAAAACACTGTAAAGCTAATAACGTTCCCTGTTGATCATCATTAAATGCATTTCTAAATTCCAAAATTACATTTTTATAGAGTAATCTATAAGAAAATAATTCTTAAATTAGTACATGCGAGATAAAACTAACACAGAAAGTATTGCACATATTCAATGTTCTTACTCTCCAATTTTATGATATACTTTTATATATTGTTTTTTGTGTTTTTCAAAGTCTGGAATACTTAATAATATTATTGTTTGAAAAGTAGAAATGCAACTTTGTAAAATATAATGATAAAAGTCTCTATGTGATCTTAAAATCTTAGCTTCATCATTGTCTGACCACTTGTCTCTACAAAATAACAATGTTAATGCTTGATTTACTTTCATTTCTTTTTTTAATAAAATATATATTAAATATTACTAACAAATAATGTAGTTCCAAAATTTTACACACTATGTTTAGACTTATATTTCCATTTGGCAATTTTATAATATCTGAATAGCTTTTCTTCTTAAATGTAGTGTTATTTGCATCTTTATTTTTTTTATTTTTATTTCCCTTCTTTTTTCTTATATTCTACAATAAGCATAAATTTAGCATATAATATATATTATCATATGAAGAATATGACATTTATAATTTAATATTCATCGTATAAAAATGCAGCCAGAAAATATTGATATTATTTTCAAAATTACCTTAATAATGTCCATTAATCTATTATATCCTTTAAAAAGACCATATATACTTTTTGCTATATTTTTACTTTCATTAACCCAGGAATTAACTCTGAATGATATTAAAGATTCATATATGCCTATCATTTCTTTTAAATTATGTAATTTTTGTTGTGATTTTGGTGTATTATCAAGTAAATTCATTGTATCATCCTATAAGATTAAGAATTAATATTATTATGCACAATTCTTATCATTATAAATCTTATTCCTTTAAATGAATAATTATTTGTAAAAACTGCTTTTAACCAAAGAGATATTCATACCAAATTTAAATGTTCCGTTTCTGTTCGTGCCATCCTTATACACAGTGACTCTAGAATGATAGCAACTTTATTTAAAATTTCCCAATCTTCTAAAGCTGTTTTTACATAAATTGCTTGTAATACAGAAATCAATGTGGCTATAGGCTCTTTTGGAACAATTTGTATATCGTTTATATCAGCACTTAGATCAATCTTTAATGGAGGTAATACATTTTCATCTATTTCAAAATAAAGATTCAATTGACCAAGTAATATTTCCACTATGTATTCCGATAGTTCAGGATTCTTCATTACAACTTCATATAATCCTGAAAAGAAAATATATTATTACATATTATGCACATATATACATACTCTTTATATTTATGATTACTTTATATTATTATATATATTCTACCTTCATATAAATGTGATCTGACTTCATATTCTTGAGTAAAACACTTTTTTAATATATTTAATATGTCAACACATAATCTTTTATTGCATCCATAATTATTTCCTATATTATTGTGATTTTCTAAAGTTACCTAAAAAATATAATAAGATTTAATACAAAATAACGTTATAACATTATAATAATAATGCATTGATAGATTTTAATTAGAAACATATAATAGTCTATTCTTTGTATTTACCTGAGTTAATATGGATGTCGAATTAGATAATGTGATAGACATGGAGGAATTTCTAGAATAATCATTTGAAAGATTTCTTCTAGAATTCATTTTTAACATTTTTAATAGTTCAAGAAAACCAGTTACTGCCATTTTACGTGTACATATTCCTTTTCTATAGAGAGCCTTTCTCAATGATAACATAAGATTGTCTTTTACATTAGATGAAACATGTATCAATGGCAAAACTGCGTAAAGAATTTGTACAGCAGCAGTACCAGGTACACATAGCAATTGATCAAGAAGAGTAATTATATAAGTCTGAAAATCGAGCACATTCATTGCTAATTTAGAGCACATATATGCCAAACAATCTGAAAATAAAAATCAACAAATCATTTATTATTATTCTGCAATATTGAAAAATATTTTTATATTACTTTCTTTTTTTGAAATAAAATATCATACCTGTGTACTGCGATATTAACAAACCACCTGCCACTATTTTATCAGTTAATAATTGAAGTACTGATCCACATATCTCATGTCTTTTCTTCATTAATCTTTGAAGTATCTGTATACCAATGCTATGTGTTGGATATTTATTAACTTTTCCAATTGTATGTTCTGTATCCATAAGCACAAATCCTAACTCCATAATTCCTTTTAATACAACATGTCGGTCTTTATCACTAGAATTAATTAATAGAATTAATTAATAAAAAAATTTTATTTTATGTATTCATAGGAATATATATATATATATATATACATATTCTTGTATATATATGCATACCTATTTGCTATAACTTGATCTATAATATTCATAATATCACAATTATTATTCATTAAAGATTTTAACCAAGCACTATTCTTACATTTTTCATCATCTTGCATTTTTCTTAAAATCGTCTGATGAAGCATTTCAAAAACCTATTTTTATACATTTTTGAAAATTTAATATGAGAGAGAGAGAGAGAGAGAGAGAGAGAGAGAGAGAGAGAGAGAGAGAGAGAGAGAAAGAGAGAGAGAAAATCCATTTAACAACTTTGATATCAATTCATAAATAATTGAAGCATAAAGTTTTTGAAATTTTCAATAGAAAGAAAATAAATGTATATATCATGCAATAAAAAGTATTTACTTGTTACCTGTTCTTCATGTACACTGGAGATTATAAATATTGTAGATAAAATGAAAGGTTCTAATACATATTCTGGTACTATAGAAAATTTTTTAAATGCAAGTATCAAATCTTTTATACATTTATAATGTAATTGTGAGGCATGATGTATGTGAAACAGTACATTACTTTCTGCATCTTGTATTTCTTTTAAACTTGTTGTACCTATAAGTATAGAAATATACATATAAGAAACTCATAATATATATATATATATATATATATATATATATATATATATATATATATTATCTATAAACTTTTTATTAAAAAAATATTTAAAAAATAATACTACTTACTAATATCGTCTAAATTATTCTCTTTTTCTTTACTATTTGCATTTGAATAATACGATGCAAAATATTTACGCAGTGATACAATCAAATGTATACAACTAGAATTACTACATAATCTAAGAGTCTGATATACAAAAGGCGGTATTTCATTTAAAGCAATCATGCAAAGTTTATGACACAATGCAATAATTACCACATTCAGATCTTTTTTCTCCAGAATCATGTCTCTGTTAAAAGGAAAATCAAATTATAAAAAAAAAACTATAAAAATATGCATATTCAAAATCATATGTTATAATATTACTCCTTTGTTTGTTCAAATACTAGAACTATTAAAAAATAAAAAGAAGTTAAGATTAATTTAAATTACATTTTCTTTAAAATTAATAAATTTACCCAAACATTTTCGCTAGACATGGTACAATGCTAGGCTCCCATTGGCTGTTACATATGGATTTAACGATAAGCGTCTTATATTCACTTCCAGTGACTTCTGAATTCATATAATCAATATATTTTTCTTGTTCTAAGATTTCTAATAACACCGGTAATAAATCTTTCCAACTAAAATATTTATTATTTATTTATATTATTACTTATAGTGTTTTGTAATTGTTATATATTTGAAAAATATTAGATAATAAGACAACAGTTTAAAAGATAAATATCATTATACCTGTAGAAGTTATCTTCGTTTGAATAAATGTTAGAAGTAGAAAATTGTACTAATTGAATTAGACAATTCTTTGAAAAATTAGGAAAATCCATAGCTATAAGACTGATGATTTCTTCTGCGTGATTACTATTAATTTTAGCACTTCCTAAAGTTTTTAGTATGGCTTTCACTACTTTTAATTTGTTTTCAGAAAATTTGTCAGCATTACAAAATGCTTGTAGTATTTCATCCAGTACTTTTACTATATCTGCGCTATAAATTTTATCACATAATACTTTGCAAAGCTGAAAAAGGAAAGATAAATTTGAATGTTTTCTAAAAATATAATTTTTTAATTAGTACAATTATATATGTATAATATTGCTATCATCGGTAAATTGATGTTGATGATTTAATATGCTAAAGAAATTAATATTCTTTTAATCCTGAAACGAGTTTTATTCGAACTAAATATTATTTCATTTAAAATAAAACTAAGTTATTTCTTCTTGACTCACTTCTTCTATATTTACATTCTGTACGAATTTGTGTAATCGTGGTCGGTCTTTCCGACCCATTAGATCTTGTAATTTCGCATACATATTTGTTCTGTTTTACAAATTTATCAAATAAATTTATCCATTAATCGTATAGATCTATACGATTACTAATATTATTTACTACCGATTTGGAAAATTTTAAGAAGGTTATATTCACTCTGAGAATATTTCCCCATTGTCCTGCACATGCAGAGAAAGCGTTATATTACTCGTAGCGCTATCTGAAGAAAGTAGTATATTTCATATAAAAAAAACGGTAAGTTTAATATAAAGAGTAAAAAATATATATGTTCATACATATAGTTTATTATATCGTTAAATAGTATTAAACTAATTGAAAAAGTAATACATCAAAAAATTCGCCATATATTAATATCTTTTTACATATATTCTATTTTCTTCAGGTTAAAGCAAAAACATATTAAAATAAAAAAAAATAAAAATGTAATATTATGTTAAAAGGTATAATGAGTATTAATATAATTAAAATTATCATTATATACGTATCATTAAATACGTCATTCGTATTATTTACAACAGGAAATCAATATAATGACGTTCTTAACCATGATAGCGAAAAAGTATATAGGTGATGTTAGAGTAGATTATGTCATCTCATGTATTAAATGACGAGAAATATTAAAGGAGAAGGAATAGTGACGCGTTAGGTAAAGGAAACTGACGGTAACCTTATAAGATCATTGAGACTTGTGCAGTATTGATTCGTGGAAGGTAAACGCTATGTGAATGGCCTCATTCGAGAGAGAGAGAGAGAGAGAGAGAGAGAGAGAGAGCGAGAGAGAGAGAGAGCGAGAGAGTGAGAGAGCGAGAGAGAGAGAGTAAGAGAGAGAGAGAGAGTGAGAGACCGAGAGAGAGTAAGCGAGAGAGAGAGAGAGAGAGAGAGAGAGAGAAAGAAAGTATGTTACAAGCGAATACTTTAGATGTACATATAAAATACTGCTCTCTCTTATTCTCTCACTTTTCAGTTATCCGAAGATGGAAGAAAAGTATATTATAGAAATATTTTTCTTTCAAGTTAAAATAGATATTTTTGAGTAGGACGATTAGTACATTAAATTTTCTAAGCAGTTGCATGGAAAAGGGAAGAGAAGGATCGGTCGGTTGCACTCCGTCTGAGTTTAAACTAGTTATAACCGTATATACTATTTTTAGACGAATCTTGAAATGTCGTAGAAAAGAAATACACTTTTCTACTAAGAGAGGGTACGAGTTCTAAATTTATCTGCCCCTTAAGTCGTCGACCTTGCATGAACGATCTAATTGCATACCGTCAACGTAAAAGCGATACTCATACGTTTTGGAACATTTAATGGTGTTTGAATAATAATTTATTATACCCTAATAAAATATTATAAATACATGTGTATACATATATACATATATATAAATATATTTATTTATTTATTTATTTGTACCATATATACATAATTATATATATACATATAAATATATATATTTATACCACATATTACTTATACTCATTTATATATACATATTTATTTATTTATTTATAGTATATATAATCATAGAGATAAAATCGTGACCTTTGTGATCTTCGATCAAGAATACATCTATAAACGATTATAATGATGATGATGATAGACAGGAAGACAACACTAAGGGAGATCTAATATGCTGTATAAGGTTTATTGTTGCATAAGTGTCACGAGGCAAACCGGAGCGCATGCTTCGTCGTAGCCTAAAACTGTGCGTGAGCCAAGAGTATAACAGGCAGATTCGCACAACGGCGCAATTTGTGTTTAGAGGAGATTCATTACCAGCTTCGTCTAAACTTTCACATACGGTTCGATTTTTAGTATTGAGATCGAACATTTTTTGTTTTTATACTCCTTTCTTCTTTTTCTTTCTACTATTAAACTACTTGTTTATTTTACATCCTCTACAATTTCTCGCACAAAATGGTAAGTTATGATAAATTTATATGCACTAATAGTACAGGTATCTCGGTATGAATTAAAGAATCTTAATAAGACGTTGATAATAAAATTGAAAAAGACGAATTTATATGTTGCCATCGTGCGCTCTAATTGTTTTAGCGCGAGTGCATTTCTATTCACGTAGGACAAGCAGGAGTTCAAATTGGAAATGCTTGTTGGGAGCTTTATTGTTTAGAACATGGTATACAACCAGACGGGCAAATGCCATCTGATAAAATGCTCGGCGGAGGAGACGATAGCTTTAATACATTTTTCAGTGAAACTGGGTCGGGTAAACATGTGCCTAGAGCAGTGTTCGTTGACCTTGAACCTACCGTTGTCGGTAAGCGAGAATAACGAAAGCAACGAATAGGCATCGAGCGCATATAATATGGATCGATCAAATTATAATCGCGATTTCTTTTCAGATGAAGTACGAACAGGAACGTATCGACAACTTTTTCACCCGGAACAATTGATAACGGGTAAAGAAGATGCCGCAAATAATTACGCTCGTGGCCACTACACAGTCGGCAAAGAGATCGTCGATGTTGTTCTAGATCGTGTGAGAAAATTAGTGGATCAATGTACTGGACTCCAAGGCTTTCTTATATTTCATTCGTTCGGTGGTGGGACCGGCTCTGGTTTCACCTCTCTCTTGATGGAACGACTTTCGGTAGACTACGGGAAGAAGTCTAAATTGGAATTCGCCATTTATCCGGCACCGCAAGTTTCTACAGCCGTAGTAGAACCGTACAATTCGATCTTGACTACTCATACCACGCTCGAACACTCCGATTGCGCTTTTATGGTTGACAACGAGGCCATTTACGATATTTGCCGTCGTAACTTGGACATCGAGAGACCTACATATACCAACTTGAATCGCTTGATCGGTCAGATTGTTTCTTCGATCACCGCCTCATTACGATTCGACGGTGCCCTAAATGTCGACCTAACTGAATTTCAAACAAATTTGGTACCATATCCAAGAATTCATTTTCCTCTCGTAACTTATGCACCAGTAATATCGGCAGAAAAGGCATATCATGAGCAACTTAGCGTATCAGAAATTACGAACGCCTGTTTCGAGCCATCCAATCAAATGGTAAAATGTGATCCTCGAAATGGCAAATATATGGCTTGTTGTATGCTCTATAGAGGCGATGTCGTGCCCAAGGATGTTAATGCAGCTATCGCTGCTATAAAGACAAAACGTAGTATACAGTTCGTTGATTGGTGCCCTACAGGCTTTAAAGTAGGTATTAACTATCAGCCTCCCACTGTTGTACCCGGCGGCGATTTAGCCAAGGTGCAACGCGCAGTATGCATGTTATCTAATACAACAGCTATTGCCGAGGCATGGGCACGACTTGACCACAAGTTTGATCTGATGTATGCGAAAAGAGCATTCGTTCATTGGTACGTCGGCGAAGGTATGGAAGAGGGTGAATTTTCAGAAGCACGCGAAGATTTGGCTGCTTTAGAAAAAGATTATGAAGAGGTTGGTATGGATACAGTTGATGATAATCCAGAAGGCAACGATGAATATTAATTATATATAATCGTTGTTAACCGTATTACATGTAGTATTCTGCTATATTTGACAATGAATATTTTGTTATTGTTATATGTAAACGTTTCATCATATTTTATATTATCTTCAAAATTTATTTTCTATCGTTCTCGAGTAACTGTAATATTTCATTTACATTTCCTTTCTTTTTTTATTGGTCATACAAAATATCAATTTAATTAACAATTGTTTAACGATTTCCAATTTATTATTTAACAAGCGCATTTAGGATCTATCGAAAAGTTTTTATAAAAAATTTTCATTATTATGTATGCGTAAAGGAGAACGTCATGCACGGCCGATCAATATGTTTTACAGTGTGTATACCTCGTTGAGTTCAGGTACACGCCCATATTTTCCTGTTGTCTCGTATGCTTCTTACCATGTTTTAAACAAACGTCCATATTTTTCTGTACTTTTGTTAACTGACGATAAATGTCTTCATAAATACATAATATGAAACGTTAGGAAATATAATCAGTATCATTATAAGACAAAAGTTCTTTCGAAAATGTGTATGAGTCATATGTCTTAAAATACGTACTCAAATAAGACTGCAAGAGGAAGAAAAAAAAAGACGTATGCGTGTGGGATTTTGTCCCTTTTTATTTAATAAATATCGTATGTTATATATAATTAACGAGCTGGCATGTCCGTTGAATGCATCTACTATCTCTTTGGAAAAATCAATACTGAGAGTTCGTGTACGACTTCCCATTAAACGAAATGTTGAATGTATGCGTATGGGATACAAGCATATATCACACACTGTTGCTTCGTCGCTCAACGTACATACATTCCAAATATGGCGAAAATCGTTTTCAGAGTGCATATAATTTATTGCCATTGGTAATAAATAGGAAATCACTGCTTTTAGATAGATGTTAGATAATTAGATTGACAATAAATCATTTTATTACATAGTTTATTAATTAGTCAATTTTATATAATTACAATAAATAGACATTTATCGATTATATTTTGTCGCACTATATTTTCTGTTTAGCAACGCTTATCGTTGCGTATTGCGGTTTCATTCTAACCAATCGCAAGAGGTGGTGAGGATAGCAACAACCAATCAGCGTACCCTATAACAGTCGATCACGGATGGTATAAAGAGCCGCCGCGGCGCATCTTCGCGCATTATTCGTTGGGTGTTCGACGAAAGTTGTCGTTTAGTTGTTAGCTGAGGCTTCATTACTTGCTTTCGCCAACTATCGACCGACCAAGTCTGACGAATTCTTCTTAGATTTTTATCAACGAAAACTTTAAAATCTCAAAATGGTAAGTGTATAAAACCGTATCTATTAATTTTTTATTTAATCGAAGTGGTTTGCTAATCGTGTCACGTCATATTCTCGAAAAAATATTCGGTAGCCATTTTGTTTTACTTGCCGGCCGGCACCGCCCTTTATCATTTTAATTAATTATTGACTTTTTATGATCCTTATTTCATTTTTCTAAGCTTTGTATTATTCAAAGAAATAAAATATCGTAAAAGGATTATCGTGTTATTTAAAAAATATAATCATAGTTCATTTACTATTATACGATATTGTGTGCATTAATCGGAATATATTATTTTATAAAATATATTGCTATAAGTATTATTGATAATTAAAATATGCGTTTATAAATTTTTTCAAACATTTGCTATGAAATCCATTTTAGTATTTCCGTTTGGTGATGACTCATTCTCATGGCGTCCATTGTGAATTCATCCATTCTTTTCGATGTTTCCATATCTTTTACGTTTTTATTATTTTTCATGAATATAATATAAATTTGCAACCATTAGTTTTCTATTTTGAATTATAATTTAATAATTCTATGATGAATTAGAATATAATTTTCATCAAGGTCAAAAAGATGACTAAAGAAAGATGTAGAAGATAGAAAAATAAAAATAATTAAAAAGTAAATATAAGATCACAAGCATAGAGAATGATTAATATCATAGTACTATTATACGATCTAGAGTTTCTACAATTCTTAATGTTTCTTTAGCGTGAATGTATCTCAATCCACGTTGGACAAGCTGGAGTACAGATTGGTAATGCTTGCTGGGAGCTGTATTGCTTGGAACATGGCATTCAGCCCGATGGTCAGATGCCTTCCGATAAGACTATCGGAGGTGGCGATGACAGCTTTAATACTTTCTTCAGCGAAACTGGCGCAGGCAAACATGTACCACGAGCAGTTTTCATTGATTTGGAACCTACTGTTGTTGGTACGTATTAATCAAAAATCATTTTCTTTCTTTCTTGTTTCTTTTTAGTTGTTATTCTATTTTTACCTAAATTTTATAAATTTTCTTCTTTAACTTGTATCATTATCCAATTTTAGATGAAGTCCGCACAGGCACATACCGTCAGCTATTTCATCCAGAACAATTGATCACGGGCAAGGAGGATGCTGCTAATAATTATGCTCGTGGTCACTACACAATTGGCAAGGAAATCGTTGACCTCGTCCTAGACCGTATCCGAAAACTGGCAGATCAATGTACTGGATTACAAGGTTTCCTCATCTTCCATTCCTTTGGAGGTGGCACCGGCTCAGGATTCACATCTCTCTTGATGGAAAGATTATCAGTCGATTATGGAAAGAAGTCTAAATTAGAATTCGCTATTTATCCTGCTCCTCAAGTCTCTACCGCCGTGGTTGAACCATACAATTCCATCTTAACTACGCATACCACGCTCGAACATTCCGATTGTGCATTTATGGTTGATAATGAGGCTATTTATGATATCTGTCGTCGTAACCTGGACATCGAGAGACCTACATATACCAACTTGAATCGATTGATCGGTCAAATTGTTTCTTCGATTACTGCCTCCTTACGATTCGATGGTGCGCTCAACGTCGACTTAACTGAATTCCAAACCAACTTAGTACCCTATCCAAGAATTCATTTCCCGCTGGTAACATACGCACCGGTTATTTCTGCGGAAAAGGCGTATCACGAACAACTCAGCGTTGCAGAAATTACAAACGCTTGCTTCGAGCCAGCCAATCAGATGGTAAAATGCGATCCACGACATGGAAAATACATGGCTTGCTGTATGTTATACAGAGGTGATGTTGTACCTAAGGATGTAAATGCCGCTATTGCCACTATCAAAACCAAACGTACGATTCAATTCGTTGATTGGTGTCCAACTGGATTCAAGGTTGGAATAAATTATCAGCCACCAACTGTCGTACCCGGTGGAGACTTGGCCAAGGTACAACGTGCGGTCTGTATGTTGTCCAACACGACGGCCATTGCCGAGGCATGGGCACGTCTCGATCATAAATTCGATCTTATGTATGCCAAGAGAGCATTCGTTCACTGGTACGTTGGTGAAGGTATGGAAGAAGGTGAATTCTCCGAAGCACGTGAGGATCTTGCAGCTCTTGAGAAGGATTACGAGGAAGTTGGTATGGATTCTGCTGAAGGTGAAGGAGAAGGTGCTGAAGAATATTAAATTCGTATCTAACAGAAAAATTTTCGTTTGCTTATAGAGCATACAAGTTTTTCCTTATGCATGTTCAATCCCACAGCATTTGATCGAAAGATACAAAAATAAAAGCAATTTAAAAAACAATGAATCATTTGTTTTATTTTTTTTTTTTTTTTTTTCTTTCATTCCATTTATAATTAGTTTGGTTACAGGTAAAATATTCTCGTGTAAAAAGTATTTAATTTTAATCATTACGTTTTACCTTTAGTCGGTAATTAATATCAACGTAGGAAGTTAAATTATTACAGGAAAGAAAGCAAAGGTATGCACTTTATTGATATTATATGAAATATTGTAGTTATCAATTTTATTTCAATAAGTTTTATTTACTTTGATGTATTTGATATAATTTATGCTAAGAACAGTTATTGTCACGTTGACACGATAAGAAGACTGTCTTGACATTGTCCTGAGTCATAATAGCAAGTTTTAGGGTATAAAAAGCAACTTTGTAAATAATTAGTTTTTCCAACTATTAGGCGATTATATTAAAAAATACAATTTTTCCATTGTAATGATTACAAAAGTTACGTATTTAACATGCTTACGACTTTACGTTTATTTCAATACTTTGATATTTCCATTAGAAAGTTTGGTTATTCTAAATATGTAACTATTATTATTTTTCTATTGCACCACAGAAAAATTGCATATTTTATAAAATTATTTTTTAATAATTACGAATGATAATAAGGTCGCAATCTATATTATTGCATTTGACTAACTTCTTTTTTATAATACTTAATTATTTTTTTGCTACAATATACATCGAGTTGCTTTTAAGCATTGTCGCATCTTAAATTAACAATAAAAATTATTCGACGTGTCGATCGAAAACCAACATATACGATAATGATACTACATAACGATGGTGTTCGATCAAGATAAATGTCGTATTTCCATGAACGATATTGTAGACGAGCTAGGGCAAAAGTCTTGGATTGAATCTTCCCATGTGAAGTATCAAACCAGTAGGATTGTGACGTACGAAATATAAGAAAGGCCTGTCGAGTTTCAATCGCGATCTTTCCGATCTCATCATTACCTTAGCATTATCTGCATGTCGCTTTCTTCTTTTATCGGTCTTACCGAACATCGATTTCGAAGTATTTACTTTTAAGTAATCTAGGGGGTTAGATTGACGATCTGTATCTAGGACCGTACTGTTCGAATTTACAGAAATTCTCTCATATAAACGAGCTCTTTTTATTGGGGTCGCTGGATACGTTTCCATGTGATGTCTTCCATTCGTTGGATTCTCATCGCCACACGTGCCGAACAAATTAATCTTAAAAAAAGAAAAAAAAAACAAAAAGAAAAAGATACGTTTGAGTATGTACAAAATCTATCTACATAGGAATAAAATAAAAACATTTTAATGAAAGTGAAATCTAAAAGAAAGGCAGATTAAATATAATAAGAAAGTAAAGACGTAAAAGAGTCGTCTTGTTAAAAGAACAAATAGATTCGATAGATGAAAAAATAATTAATCCTAACCTGTAGTATGTCGGATAGATGTAAGTGATTTCCAATTCCATTGATGCCCTTTAAATCAGCTTGTTCGGTGAACAGCCTATCGAAACCCATTCTTCTAAGAGCTGCTGTTGCATTAATGACAGATCTATGAGTAAATTTAGGTATTTGGAGTTCTAAACTATTCCTAGGAAGTAATATTTTCAAAAGCCTGTTCCAATTATTGTCACGAGAAGCACTTGCTATTAATCTTCTTTCAAGACGATCCAAAGTATCACCTGGAGCTATATGGCCTTGTTGTCCAGGCAGTAAGAACACCGTTGTAACAAGATTTTCGACTTTACCAAGAGCAACCGCAGTTGCATCCAAACTAGGTTCGTAACCTGCAAGTATATTCGATCGCCAGACTATAGCCGGTACAGGTATCAGTTTTCTCTGTCTGATAGCCGGCGACACGGCAAAATATAATTCGCCATCTCTTCCTTCGGAACTTACGAAACTGGAATTGCAATTAGTTTGGAAAACATTGGCTGATACAGCAGCTAAAGGAGATCGTAGTGGTACCGTGTTAGCCTTTATAAAGTCCTTTATCCTACCACCTGTTTGCTTTCTAACTAGTAAATTTGTTCGTCTTCGAACAATATCACCAATGGTAGCAAAGTTCACCTCGGCAACAAGACCTTCGTAAAACTGTTGGGCTTGTTCTTTGTAAAATGGCAAAGTTTTTCTGACTCTCGCTCTATCGACGAAAAGTTCACGAACGAAGGCAGCATTTGTGATCCCTTGTCCTCTCGTCAATCCCACCATATCGGTTACGTTTTGAAACACCAAATGTGGATTAAAGGTGGCTACGTCGTCCAACTTAAGTAATTCGTTCATTTGATCGGAGGTCGTTCCTCGTGCTCCTAAAAATATCATGGCCAGTAGACTGACCATACCGAAGGGCGAAAGAACCAGGGATCTGTTTGTACTTAGGCCCTTATTAGCCGCCATCCAGAAATCGAAAGCTAAATTATTGCACATTTTCGAGAAATTAACGATGTCGCTTTCAGTCTTCGTCACGGTAACATCTAAAGCGTTTACGCTTGCCGGAGAATCTAACGGTATATTTTCATTCGATTTTATCTCCGATGTTAAAGCGGGTAAGCGTGCATCTGAGGTATGTGCTATATTCTGTACGATCTTTTGAGTCGTTGGATGGACGGTAGTTTTTTCGACGATCGATGATGCGACTACTTTATGAGGTATCAACAACCATTTTTCATTTGTTTCCCTATCCTCCGAATAACTTTCATTCATATTCTCATTGTAACTGGTTTTCGAAGTCGATTGCGAATCTAATGAGTTCTTCGTTGTCATTGATACAGACGGTGACAATAATTCCGACGACGATACTTTTTCAATAACACGCGAAGGTACAAAAATTGATTCATTACTTTCTACTTGTACCTTCGTATTGTCATTCGTATTATTATCCATTATCTCTGACGATGTTCCGTTTGTATTATTACCTTTTGTATTTGTACTAATGTTAGTCATTACTTGGTCTATCATCCAATTTGATTCACTTATCGTTGTAATGTTCTCCATCAGTTCTTCGATCGTTTTGTTTACCTGAACATACAAATCCTGTGATGGATTTTTTGTAGTACTATTTGACATTGACTCCGTGTTCTCCGAAATCTTCGTTGTAATCACATTGTCTATAGATACGTTACTCGCTTCGGTTGAAGAAAAATCATTCGTAAAAGTGATATTCAATTTTACATAAGGAGTAGAATACCTCTGCGTAGATGTATTTTCCTTTGAATCAGAATAACGAGATTCGTTTGCTTTTAACGATGCTTCCAATTCAAAGCCGGTATGATTTTTCAGCTCGTTGTCATGAATATTTAATAAAGTTTCCGTGACGGATTGTTCACCGGCAATTAAAGTCGTCATGTGTTCTTGAACTACTACAGGCACTGTGTCTGAAGTCAATAAGGTGGTATACGTTCCTGTTGTAACATTTATGACCGTCTTATCAGTTCCAGTTTCTTGCTCCGCAGGTAATAACGTCGTTATTGAATTTAACGATTCAATGAGATCGTTCTGATGTCGTACAAACGAAGATTCCTTATTCGTTACATCGAGATTCAGGCTCGAAGAAGTCTTATTGTTTGAATAGCTTTCGGTAGTTTGTACGTTATGTGTAATTATATCGCTAATTGGTGTTGTATACGATGTTTCTATCTGTGAGCTCATAGTGGTATTCTTAATTCCTGCCTCAGTCGTCCTCATATCATTGGTTTTTATCAAATTAGTAGCTGTATCCAGTTCATTAGATACAAACGATGTTGTTATTGTATGTTGGCTCGTAGAAGATGAAGAATTATCTTCAACGAAATCTTCAATGTGATAATTAATAAAGTTTGCTTCATTGGTGGGTAACACAGGTACCGAAGTTGTATTTGTTTTTAAAGTTTCCTTCGTATCGTTCATTAGTTCTTTGACTACAGATTCTGTTGTTGTACTCGTAACATAGATATTTGATTCAGTGGAAGTATTACTTACTAAATCATTGATGAAGATAATCTTGGTAGCCATAGTAGATTCAGGAATCATATTGGATAAGGTAGAAGGATCAACTGATGGACTATCGATCCGAACGAAATTAGTCTCCGTTATATAAGTAGATGTTAATGTCGAATTCATCATATTGCTTGCTACTGTAGGTTGTACAGTAGATATATCATTTATTTTCGAAATTTCCGTTTCGACCAGAGATGTCTGTTCTTCTATCGCGAGAAATTCTTTCTCGTTCGTTTCGATTGATTCTAACTTATTCGTCAAACTATCACGGTTTCCATCATACTTATCCGTATCAACGTCGGATGTTGAACTATCAGTAGGCTTAAAAGTTGTTTCATGATTTAAAGTAATATTCTTCGTAACGATTACGACAACAGGAAGGTCTGTCGTTTCTGAAAAGCTATCAGAATCTGTAATCGTACTAATGAATATTCCTTCCGATGTATTATCAGGTGAATTTACTGACAATGAAACATTAAAGTAATCATCAGGTGGTATCAATGTTGAAAAATTGATTCCTTTAGTCACATTCATTGCCAAGTTGAATAATTGTGAAATATTTAACTGTTCATCGTTTGTTGATTTTGTCGGTAATAATGTCGATGTTGAAATTATTGAAGAAAGAACGGGAGGAGTTGTTACTTCTGATATTTCAGATATCGTTACGTTTCTATTGTCGAAAAATTGCGTGGTAATATTGCTCTTAGATAAATGTTCATTCGATTCCGTTTGTGCATGCGTAATAACAGTTGGCGTGACCATGTCGGTGATCGTGTCTTCAGATAATGTCGTGACACTTTCAGATTGACTAATCTTGGTATTTGTTCTTACAGTCGATGTTTCTAATGACATTGCTTCCGTTACTTTTTTCGTTATATCATTTTCAGTGGATGACAACACTTCGTTCGTTGCTTGGATAAATGAGTCGTTCACCGTTGATCCCACCAACATAGTCAAAATCGGTACATATTCCGTTACTCGGCTAATGCTCGACTCGTCAGAGGTCACGTTTTGTTCCAATTCGTCCCAAACCTTGACTGGAACTTTTTCGAATATCGTTGCATTATTCATCTCCTCCATTGGCAAGTGAACGATGTCAGAAAACTCAAGAGTGGATTTTGTACTCGATGTTTGATACATCGAATTATCGATTATCTCTAACTGATCGGTGAATGGTTTTCCTTCGGTAGTGATCACTGGTACTGGAATCATTGGTTTCTCAGTATATTTATCTGGAGATTTCGTTTCGCCGTAACTAATAATCGTCGAAAAATTATTCTCATTTATGATTGATGTTAATGGGAAGCTGCTAGTTGTTGAAATGACACCGTTGACCAATTGTTCAGATGTTTCTGGATTAGTTAACATCGGAGGTTTTAACGTAGACAATTGAGTTTCTCGATTCAACGAAGTTTCCGATATCTCTTGCATAAGTGAATCAGGTCTTGTAATTTCTACGTAATTAGGTTCTTCCGATGTAGGATCAGTTTCGATATCGCTATTGGTCAGAATACCAGGTAAAATGCTACTCCATTCGGCATTTGCGTATTCTGGAATAGTTGATAACGAACCAGCCATAGTCGATGGTTTATCCAATGCACTTTTTAATACATTTTGCACCTTTTCAACTACATCCATCACCTGCGAATCAAGAAAAATTAGAAAAGTAACCATTTCAATAAAGTCGTCTTTGGTGATCGTCTATATTAAATTTTTAACTTGGATAATATTAGAATAAGATAATTTTTTTTTTATTTGTATCATAATATTTAAAAAATTAAAAAATTAGATAATGCCGTTTTTCAGTGTAAATATATCAACAAGACCGTCTTACCTTCTTTTCTCCATTCAACAGATCACCAGATTTATGAGGATCATATATCTCCATCGCAACGTGCCCGCCGTTTCCACTTGCGATTAGAGTCTGTATCTCACGTAAACTCATTTGCTTCGTGATCATGTTCCCCTGATCGTTGTACGTGTAGAATAGAAATTTGTCTGGTTTCAACAGCTCTGCTGGCGAAGCTGGCAAATCCCGTCTTATTGAATTCTTATTCTCGTCCCTCTTGTAATCCGAAGCGTTTTTCGAAGCGTTACTAAAAATTTTACGGATATTCTAGTCGTAACGAATTGTTTCATATTTAAATTCTTTTAGAAGCAACTAAATAATTAATTAATTATATTAATTATTATTATAATATTAGCCATAAAATTAAATGGAATTTCGTAAATCATTTTGCTGACCTACGCTCATCCCATAATTTTTCAGTGCCATCTAATCCACCGGCCGTGACCTTTGACAGCGACGAAGCCTTGCACGATGAAAAAATGCTTGTCAAGAGAATGACAAGTACTGTTAAAGCTTGCCTCCCTTGACGAGTACGAAAGTTTCTAGTAACCTATAAAATAAAGAAAAGAAATAAAGCCTCATTTTTGAGCCAGACAGAGTTCATAATGCGATTTTCGATGGGTCGAATTTACTTCGAGTTCATTTGAGAAAATACCGCGCAAATTTAATGTAGACATTCGAAGGTTTTATCGAACGTGAATATGAACAAGACGTTTTATCATACACACGTATCGTTTTCAATTTTGTTACTAATACTTTGTACGAAAACTTACAGACATATCGATCGTATATCGACCGGTTTCTTTCTTGATGAAAAACATGATGTGCTTTGCGAATTTCGAGAAATTATTTAACTACGTGCGATTCAATTTTATGAATGATTCTTTTTACTATTATTTCCGGCGAAATGTAGTCGAACGTTATTCTTATCGAAATAACGCAGAAGGGATGTTATTTAACCTCATCGTTGCTACGAATTTTGATTCTTTGTTTTTTTCCTTGGTCTATTCGTTTTCCGCTTCTCTTTCTCGCACACACGCACTCTCAACAGACTTTCTCTCTTTCTCTCTCTCTCTCTCTTTCTCTCTCTCTCTCTCTCTTTCTTTCTTTCTTTCTTTCTTTCTCTTGTTACTCTTCTCTTTTTATCCCTCTGCCTCTGATTCTCTCGTTCTTACTGTCCTATCCTTTCTTTCTTTATTTATTTTCTTTTCTTCTTTTCTCTTTTTAGTTCCCTCCCACCACCCTTTCTTTCTTCAAATTATCCTCTCCGGTTACGTTATATACGTCCGTGTATCCTAATCCTTTCGAACGACTTTCCACGACGCTCGTGAGGCCTCCTAAGGAACTGCAACCGAGACGAACGATCTTGCGGTTGACCTTGCCGCAACGACTAAGGATAGTGACCTTACCGAAGACGCTTATATTCCTGCTACTACTCGTCCTCTTCTCCTGTTTCTCTCCTCCTTCTTACCCCTCCTTTTCCTACTACTTACCATGACTGCTCTCCTCTTTCTCTCTTTCAATTTTTCCCCTACCTTCGAAGTCGTCCCGCTTCTCTCCTCCTGTTCGTTCCTTCGACTCCTTCCTTTTCTCTCTCTCTCTCTTTCTCTCTCTCTCCTCTCCTTTTGAACATGACTTCGAAGAAGATCGGCGGTATATGATTTGTACGCTTTTTCTTTTTCCTCTATCTCTCCCTATCTTTCTTTCTCTCTTTCCTTTTCTTTTCATTCCATCTTTGCCTCTCATTTTCTTTTTTTTTCGCTCTTATTTCTATGCCCTATGTTATTTTGTACGTTTCTTTTTATTTTTTGAACGATTTAAGCGATTTGAAACATGTCGAATGACGATTTTCTTTTCGTTCCTTCGAATCGATTCGAGCGTGTCAGCTAATAGATCTCTCTCTTTCTCTCTCTTTCTCTCTGTCTGCCTCTTTTTCTGTCTCCCTTTCTGTCTGTCTCTCTCTCTCTCTCTCTCTCTCTCTCTCTCTCTCTTTCTCTCTCTCTGTCTCCCTTTCTGTCTTTCTCTCTCTCTCTCTCTCTCTCTCTCTGTTTTCTCTTTCTCTGATCATTCTTCATTTAATCGCACAAAGTCAAAATCCTGGATAAGGATTTTTTAGAATTGCATTGCACTATCTTGAGCTAAATATATGAGTGTATATAATAAACAAACAAGCTAAATATACATATATACACTCTTATAATTAGAAAGGATTATTAGTATATTTATTAGATAGATATGTATTTATCTATGATCAAATTCGTAGAGTACAAAAGGACAGATACGGTAAGATATATGTTTGAAATGTGTCCGTGCTATATTCCTTTATATATTGAGAGCGCGTATTCTATCGGTGCACGGGTTTTAAGACGGCGTGCGTCGTAATCCAGGCCGATGATTATACCAACGATTAACGGTACACATTGGCTGACCGGTTGCGAGTCACTTGACTTCGAGACTACGATCGTAGCTAACATTCCAAATTCGTGACCACCACACTGTTGATAGTAAGTCGGGACGCTCATATTGCACATAGACCGAACGTATTCGTTCAACCACACATTTGAAGATTTTCATATATTCGTATTACGTCCCGTACGCTGATCGCAGTTTGTATCTCGTGTGTCATTCTAAAAAAAAAGAGAATAGATGCTTTTTTCCCTCAATACACGAAGAAAAATATTTTTTTTTATGTTTAAACGTGATTTATCACGCAAGAAACAAATCGGATTTTATTTTACTGCACGAAAAATTCCTTTCTTTTTTTTAGATTATTCCATTGTTAGTGGACCAATTGAAAATTTTTTTATCCGTTATTAAGATGATTCAAAGAGAGCTCTAAGATGGTGTAGTAAATTTTTTCTTGTCCTCCTCCCCAAAGTTTTCAAGGTCATCCTCAGTTTTTTTTTATACATAAATCTTATAATTTTGTTTACACCTATCTTTTAGCGAATATTGAGACGAATTCGGCAAGTATCGTAACAAATATATATTTTTTTCCATCTGAAATTACAACAAATATTCTAGTTGAAAGAATTTAATGTGAAATATCGCATGCTATGTTGTTATATACTTTTCAGAGTTGTTGATAGATCAGTATTTAGTTGTTATTCATTTGATCTTTCGCAATAATGTTGGTAAACATTTCTTTCTGTACATTTAAACTACATCTAATAATATTGGAAGAAGTGTTTCTCTGTTAGATTTGTTTTTACGGGATACATTCAAAGTAAATATTTATGATAAAATTCTAATAATGCCGGAGAATTGTAAATGCATGTTTAGTATCGATGCAAATGCCATAGAAAGAATTAAACAGTCTTTTATTTTATTTATTTACCGTCTACGCAATTTTATTGCAACTGACGGAACACAATTTTTAACACCGTTTTAATTAAGGTAAAGGATATTTTTTTAATGTTTCTTCGGTTTAGATGTAAAAAAAATATATATATACTTTTTTTATTTATGATACTTGCCGAATTCGTCTCAGTATTCGTTAAAAAATAGATGTAAAAAAATATTATAGATTTATCTATAAGAAACTGAAAGTGATCTTGAAAACTTCGAAAAATGAGTTGACAAAACAAATTTAGACTCTCTTTGATTGACGTTTAATTCAATCGGATATATCAGCTGATACTCATTTTTTTCCAGATAAATCGTAATTGAAATATAAATATTTAATTCATAAATATTTCCATCTAATTGAGGGTTTTTCAAATCCGTTTCTTGGTGATAATATTAACAATTGATATGGATAATCATTATCATGAATTGATTTTGGAAACTATTAATCAGGATTTGGATCTGGTCGGGAAAGGAATATTCGATTTTCTTGAGATAAAAATTATATTTCGAATATAGTAAAATATATTTATTCTAACAAATTATTTTTATACAGGCTGTTTCAAGAGCACAAAATATTGAAATTAAATCAACAAGTACTTCAATATCGATGAAAAGTGTAGAACAAGTTCAGAATAATAAGTACTTTAATAAAGGAAAAGCTTTAAGTATCCTTATAGAGCAGGACGAGGACGATGAACTAGATGTCAAAGTCGAAAAAAATTTCAATGACCTATTTTGGAGGGAAAGTTTTTTTATCAATGGAAGTAATTACAACGGTACTTGGGACGCAGTCAGCATGGCAGGAATTGGAAGATACATTTTACCGAATGGTTAATAAATAAATAAAGTATTCCTCTTTTTAATAATATTTAATTTTTCGTGTCAATATTTATAAGGTGATATTTACCAAGCAAAATGATATCTATACCAAAGTGTATACTATTTTTTTTAAGCCACGGAAATGGGATATTTTCAAACTTATTTTATATTTTAAAATCAATCTAAATTTCATTAATAATTTTATTAATAAATTTTATTAATAAATTTCATTAATAAATTTCATTAAAAATTTATCTTTACAATCTTTACGGATACATTATAAATCTTATAAATGTATTAAAAAAAAATAAAAAAATATACAGGAACCGTCTTTGAGGGTGAATTTCGCGATGACAAATTTCACGGAAACGGAACCATGTCCTGGCCATGCGGACAGAGCATAGATGGGGTCTGGATATCTGGCAAGCTGAAAACTAAGCGGTACAGATTCAAGGATGGTTTGATATTCGCTGAAGATGGCTGGGAATATTGTCAATTTCCTGACAGACGGTTGGCGTAACACGTTTCTATAATTTACAGTAACCCTGATATTATCGTCAAAGTTTCTAATTTTTCTCATGCAGATTTTATGCTTGTATCACGACTGGCTTGAGACCTGCGAGAATAACGCTAAAAACCAATTGTCAACCGGCCAAAATAATTCCTCTCTTTTGTTACGATGTGGGTTGCGGTATATATTATCCGAATACTCATTGTATCATGTCATATGATTCAACAAAGGTACAAATATCATCATTGATCATTTTTCTATTTCTTCGTTGAATCAGCAAACAAAAAACTTTTCTGCGCGAATTTTTTCTATTCCTTTTATTTCAAATCTACCAAATGTATGGAACATTTTGAAGATAATCGAAATACCAACTAAAACGAAAGCCGAGTGGATTATAAGCAATTGTCGGAAAGCCTATGATGAACCTACACATTATCAGCCATGGTTAAATGAAAATTGGTCAAAAAAAACGAGGCAAGAATTAAATATAAAATATTGCTTACCCTTATCAAACGATTCACCGCAAGGATGGTGGAAAAGGTATAATCGTAATTATTCTGTAATAGTAAATTTCTTTATATTGAATTAAGATTTCACCATTACCACACGATAAAACTACATATAGTCTTGAAATATATTAGAAATTCAATAGAAAATCGAATATATATAAACTTGTTTATAAAATCGTACTAACATATATATATTATATATATAATTATTCTCTACATATTCCCGAAACAAACAAGATTGTCGATTTTCGAGCAAGATACTAGCGTATATCAGAAACCTGACGAGTTCCTTTACAAACATTGTTATTTGAATCGAAGAAAAAAAAAGATATGTAAAAATAGCGAAGAAGGAAATCACTGCAATTAAAATCTTTCGTTATGTTTTGTTTTTATAATATATAACTATATCCATAAAAAAATATGTATGGAAAAAAAAAACAATAAATATCCATCGATACGATCATCTTGCGTTTTCTATTGTTTTATAAACAATTTTTGCGGACATATTGATAGATATCGACGGACAAGAAACGTAAGGATAGCTGCAAAAGGAAGCGTTATACGAAAAGATATAACCGTTTTTATTTCGTCATAATTGAAAAATAAAGTAGCAAAATAATTAAACGTAAAAAATGGTAAGTCACTTGTACAAAATTTATCAAGGATTGACAATTTATCAATTAATGATCTATTAATGTTTGTATTACTCATTATGACTGATTCGAGTTTACTTAAAATTGATGGATAGCGTGAGTGTCTATCAGTGCACGTAGGGCAAGGTGGAGTTCAGATTGGTAATGCCTGTTGGGAATTATACTGTTTGGAACATGGAATTCAACCCGATGGGCAAATGCCCTCAGATAAAACAGTAGGAGGAGGGGACGACAGTTTCAATACGTTTTTTAGCGAGACAGGTGCAGGAAAACACGTTCCAAGAGCTGTTTTTATGGACTTAGAACCTACTGTAGTAGGTATGATCATTATCATCCCCTTTTTTTGTATTGTGATTTTCATGATTTTTCGATTATCTTTATGTTATTTTTTAACAAGTTCTTTTTTATATTTCAGATGAAGTACGTACAGGAACTTACAGGCAACTCTTTCATCCGGAACAGCTGATCACAGGGAAAGAGGACGCAGCAAATAATTATGCGAGAGGTCATTATACCGTAGGCAAGGAAATTGTAGATTTGGTATTAGATCGATTACGCAAATTAGCTGATCAATGTACGGGACTCCAAGGATTTCTTATTTTTCACGCTTTTGGTGGTGGTACCGGATCCGGATTTACCAGCCTTTTGATGGAACGATTATCTGTTGATTACGGAAAAAAATCAAAACTTGAATTTGCTATCTATCCGTCGCCCCAGATATGCACGGCGATAGTTGAGCCATACAATTCTTTACTAACTACTCATACGACTCTCGAGCATTCAGATGCCGCTTTTATGGTAGACAATGAAGCGATTTACGATATCTGCCGGCGTAATCTCGACATAGAGAGGCCAACTTATACAAATCTGAACCGTTTGATCGGCCAGATTGTTTCTTCTATTACTGCGTCTTTGCGTTTCGATGGTGCCCTGAACGTTGACCTTACCGAATTTCAAACGAATTTGGTACCTTATCCCCGAATTCATTTTCCACTTGCCACTTACGCACCGGTTATCTCGGCCGAAAAAGCGTATCATGAACAGTTGACGGTAGCAGAGTTGACTAATGCTTGCTTCGAGCCGGCCAACCAAATGGTAAAATGCGATCCACGACATGGTAAATACATGGCTTGCTGCATGTTGTATAGAGGTGATGTTGTGCCGAAGGATGTAAATGCCTCGATTGCTACTATCAAAACCAAACGTACTATACAATTCGTTGATTGGTGTCCAACTGGATTTAAGGCATGCACACGTTCCAATAGGTTCCATGAATTTTACCAATTTTATTATTTTGATTCTATTCGTTAATTCGCTACTCGTTAATTAGGATCGCAATTTATCATTTTTAGGTCGGTATAAATTATCAACCACCTACGGTTGTACCTGGCGGCGATCTCGCCAAAGTTCAACGCGCGATTTGCATGCTGGCTAATACGACCGCCATCGCCGAAGCATGGAGTAGACTCAATCACAAATTTGACGTTATGTACTCGAAACGTGCTTTTGTACATTGGTACGTAGGAGAAGGTATGGAAGAAGGTGAGTTTTCAGAAGCACGAGAAGATCTAGCGGCATTGGAAAAGGATTACGAAGAAGTTGGTTTGGATTCGGTTGAGGGTGAGGGCGAAGGAGGAGAGGAATATTAATTTATTATTAATCTAGAAAACTGTCTAATCTAGAATGCTAAAGAATTCTCTATTAAATTAAATAATGTTACTCTTTGATAATATTATTCTGGTCGTAATAAAACCATTGAAAAATTAGTTCAATTAAAAGATTACGCGCGTAACTAAATATTTGTGTTGTACCAACAAAACACTGGTATATTTTTTACATAAACAGCAAAAAACCTTCATCAATGAATTGATATATCTTATTATTTTTTTATGATGATTTTTTTATGTTCGATGACAGTACGAGGTCCATCCACATTTTGCTGCACTTTAAATATTACCAATATCTTTTTTGGTATACATTCATTGATATTACAAGTTATAATATCCAAAATAAAGCGTAAATTATTACATTCAGAACCATTAGGAATTTGAATTGACGTTGGTGTTGTAAGCGAGCCGCTCAGAGATTTGGCCATCCAAGTATCTTTTGGTAACAAGAGTGACCATTTTTGAGGTGCTTCAGAATTCAGCTTCAAATCACCTTCAAATATAATTTCGAATGTGATTGTAAGCTTTCCCCCATTTGCATTTATAAGTGTATCAAAAGTATACTCTTCGTTAACATTATCATCATCTTCGATTGGGAGAACGAAGGAAATCTAAAAAATTACGAATAAATATTAAATTATGAATAAAAATTACAATTAATCTTGATTAGTTTATTAGCTATTTTATACTCACGGACGAAATGGTTTTACTCTTTAAATCGATCTTTTTAATGGAATGATTGTTCGTATCTGCTACATATAAAGTGTCCCCACTGTTATTTATCACAAGTCCACTTGGTTCATCAAACTAGAAGATCATATTTTTAATAAAACATGTTCCTATACAAAAAAATTTGTAACATATAAAATAGATCAACTATCTCTTACAGAGAACGTATCACTTGGCTTGCCAGCACCATACAATGTTTTACAATTTCCTGCGAGATCTACTTTTTTAATTTTGTGATTATAAGTATCTGCTATATAAATTTCTTGTTGAACAGAATTCCATGTTATTCCTAAAGGATGTTGAAGTTTTGCATTATGACGAGTACCATCGATATCTCCAAAGTCATGTAAGTTCTGAAAAAGAATTCACATAATTTCTATTAATTACTCATTAAAAACATAGTCACTATATTGTATCATATAATTAACCTGTGGATTCTTGTTAGCACCACATAATGTAGAAACTTTCCCATCTTCTAAGTGAACTTGTCTGATACTACTACTTTCGCTATCAGCAAAAAATGCAGCATTATACTCTTGAGCAATTACGAGACCAGATGGTTGAGCCAACGACGCTGCATGAGGATACGAATTATTACGATTTCCTTCTCGACCGTTTCCAACAATAGCAGCGCATGTACCAGCTTTGTATAATCTGTTAAATAAATAATAAAATAAATAAATAGTAAAATAAGAAAAAAAGATGATAATTGAATGAAATGAATATTTCATTCCAAATATAAAATGCTAAACTTATTTTACTTATTTTTCCACCAAATAGTATCTTCTAAAAAGAGTGCCCAAATCTGATGTGTGCCTGCAATTGCAATCAGTAAAATCGGTACAACAACTTTGCCACTATTATAATGATATATTGTCACATCCCAAGGAGAAGAAAGTGTTTGATCTGTACCAAATTTTCCTCCTTTATAATCATGACCTTGTTTTCCTGTGCCTGCCACGGTAGTCACAGTTTGTTTTTTCAAATCAATCTAAAATAGATGTGTATTATTCATAAAAGGAATCATAGAACGTTTATAAAGTTACATAAATTTAATATAAATTAAAAATAAATTCGTATTAAAATTACCTTTCGAATAACATGATTTTCATTATCAGCAACATATATCATCTCATTGAGTACGCAAGTACCCTGAGGTGCGTTAAACTTGGCTTCTTTAAAATTACCATCTATATAGCCTGGATTATATCCACCTATAACATGTTTTATGTTCCCATAAATATCTGTTACTAAAATTCTATTATTGCCAGTATCTGATATAATTAATTTTTCTCCCATTTCAGAAGAATAAATTTCTATTTTGCCAGGAAATCGTAAAAGATCAGTTGAAGCTGGTAACAAATGTATAGCTGGTGCTATAGGAAGAGCATGGTCAGATATTTCGTTTATTGATGTAAAATAATCAAGTGCAACTTTTGTGTATAAAAATAGTTCTTCTCTATGACCTTCACCTAGTATAATTACTAACGGTTGCCCTCTTGGACCTAAAATTTCCATTAATTCTAATGTCTTGCATAAGTGAAAAATTTTATATCAAAATTTGATCAGTATTTGACAAGTATTTATGCATACCTAACATTATCATTGTTGGCCAGCAAATTACTCCAATATCTTGCCACATTGAAAGTGTTGCATCGTTAACAACAGGGTGCATTATATTATACCTTTGCACAGCTGACCTTATTTTTGTTGAATCACGCTCGTTAAAAAATTTTGCACTGTGAACACCAATCTGAAGGAACAATACTAAACATGTTTTCATGTTCTTATAATGTGCACAATTTGTAAGATATATTATTAGTATATTATTTTTTAAGAAATAAAATATAAAAAAGTAAAATTTTTATATAAATATAAAAATATTTGATACTTTAAAATATACACTAACCACAACTAAACCTAACTCTATAGAGAATTCCTTTTCTAATGCTTCCAAATCAGGCAGAATATGCATACAGTTGATACAGCAGTAAGTAAAAAAGTCTAATATAATTATTTTCCCATGGAGGTGTTTCTTCATGGAGAGATTCTCCGAGACATTGAACCATTCCAAGCCTAGCATTTAAAGAAATTACTTCACTGTGTATATACATAATCTTATATGACCACATTTAAACGTAATAGACAGAAGCAATTGTATTAAAACATTTTAAATAATGTTCATAATCGAATAAAGTGGTTTTTATTATACAAAAAATATATCACAGTAGTGCATTTTAACAATAAACAAAGTTAGTATTTGAAGATGAAGATGACTGTACGATCAGCAAAGCCTTCAGCTGTCATTAGTAGGTAAACCATAATCTTTATGTAAACTCTTAACTGTGATATTATTTATTTGAGCCATAGCACCAAATACAACTTGGGTTGCATCCTTCATATCATTATATTCATGCAAAAGGTTTGTAGTTTGCTTCATGGAAGGATATTTTTCTCTTGAAGTTTTCAAGTTGGTAAATTCTGTGTCCAATTTCTTCTCAAGGTGAAGAAGTTTGAAGAACTGTTGTTTCTTTTCATCTTCTAATGGAATTTTGTTTAATTCCAACTGCTTTTTATTTGGCACTATCATCGATGTGTCCTTCTCCACACTTTCCTTATATCCATCCAAAGTATCATCAATGAATGAGGAAGACATTGTGACAGAAGAATCAATGTGTTCAGACCTATGATTCAATCGATAAAAGGCCATACCATGTTTATGATATATATATACTCATTCTCAATGCGTACATAATATTGAATAAAAGAGAAGACAATCATAAGGTTATTGATATAGTTTCGATTGTTAGTTTTGAACATAAAAGAAGATAGCATATTAAGGTCTACAATGTTGTATTCTAATTATTTACAAAGTATTTGTAAATCGTTTATTTTCTTTTTTGCAGTTTGATCATAAAAAGTTCAAACAATAAAAGAAAAAATTTAAGTAATATCGATCACTTAATATATTCATCGTGTAGTTATTACAATACAAAAGGTTTACTAGCAGGTTAGTAACTATGTTATAAGCACGTTAATAAGCATATTAATAAAACAAAATATAATAACGAAAACCTTTCGCCTTTCTATCATAAATCTTAATTTATCGCAACATATTAAACTATTATCAAACTAATATCAAATAATTATTTAAAATTTAAGAACAATACGAAAAATTTGTATAAAAAATAAGATAACCTTTTGGGAAGTCCTTTACATAAGCGTCAGTATTAGCAAATGTTTTTATATGGCGTAGAACCAGTTTTTGTTTTTCCGTTTGATCGATAATAATTTGAAGATCATGTCGAATTTGTTCGCAAGCATCCATTAATAATTTCACTGTATCCGACACACTCATTTTTTTATTCACTTGTCCACACATGAACGAACTAACGAATTAAAAAAAAAGAACTTCGAAACGGTGAATCAGTGTTTCAATAAAAAAAAAAATATATTCCAATATATATTCATTTTACTTCTAGTTTGTAGTGGGAGGCGTAGGAATATCGTAGCAAAGCAGATCCAATCTTCATGCGCATGTCAGAAATAGCTTTCCCAGGGTTAAGATATTCATCGATCCGTGTTCTTGTCCGTTCATTGGCGAACGAATTCATAAAATAGTAGACTCGCTACGAGCTGACCAATCAAATCTACGTAAATGCGTAGAAGTTGATCACGTGATCGTTCACTGATCGGAAATGTTCCTTGGCCGGCCATTTCCGTCTTCTCAAGATCTGTCAGCCATTGTCGCTCTGTTTGCCGGGTTGGGAAAGGTACGTGTCCTTGTTTTTTAAAATGTAGAAGAAATATTAGTTTTTCATCTCTTTCTCTTTCTCTCTCTATCTCTTTCCCTCTCGTGCTCGAGTTAGCAATGATACGTCATCTTTATAAGCTATTATTGAAATTTGATATTAATCTAGTTTTCAATTGTGCAGATCTTCTAAACAGAGTTGACATCGATTAGTTGGAAGGATAATTGTACGTTGCAGAAAGCTACTACTGCTTGTTCAAACATTTGAAATGTACACCACAGCGTATAGCAACCAAACAAGGTAGACTTTGTTTCTAAATAATTACAAAAGTTGATAAAATTTGTAAATATTAATTTGTTAGTTACTAAAAATTTATTTGCTAAGAGTCAATGACTGAATTTTTTTATACTCGACTTGTGTCAGCCATTTTGTTAGACATAGTTCCAAATGACGATTCGTTTGGTAGCATTATACTTCTATTCAAGAATCAAATATTATTATTTTTGGTTAAACTATGCAATGAATTGTTGTTTACAAAGACACCATATTGGTGTACACGTGAAATAAAATTTTCATTTGTTTTTTTTGTTTTGTTTATATTTGAAAGTAATCACTGCAAAATATGCATAAATATTATATATGTATTATATATAAAAACTAAAATGTAAATCGTATATAAAAATATATTTCCAAAGTGAGAGTAATAACTGTCGTACAATGATGAAAATAATAGATTCATTAAAACATTGATGAAATATTGCTCAATCTAAAGGAATTGCATTTGTTTATTTATTTATATTAAGTAACTAAAATTTGTATTTGCTAGTTATAGGTCGAGGGGAAGTAGAGATTTTAGTAATCGAAATGGTGGAGGTACAGCATATTGGAATGGTCAGCAACAAACTCAGAAAGAATATAATGGAAAGAAACAAAATCAGAAAAAAATACCAGGAGATTTATTAAAGAAACCTAATTGGGACTTAGCTACACTTCCAGTTATTACAAAGAATTTGTATATTCCACATGTTAATGTTTTAAATCGAACATCTGAAGAAATTAATAAATTTCATGCTGGGAAAGAAATTACTGTTAAAGGAAATAACACTCCACCTCCAATTCAAGCTTTTGAAGAAAGCAATTTCCCAGATTATGTAATGGAGGAGATAAAGAAACAAGGATTTGCTGAGCCTACTGCAATTCAAGCTCAAGGATGGCCGATCGCTTTAAGTGGACGTGATATGGTTGGCATTGCTCAAACTGGTTCTGGAAAAACTTTAGCGGTATGTACATTTTGTAGTCTTCAATTTCTTGTTATTGTAATTTTTTTTTTGCTTATTTTAATCAAAAATAGTTTTACAAAAAAATTATTATAGAAGTGAACCTGATTTATAATTTGCATCGGTTATCTGCATGTGATAAATTATAATATTATTACATTTTGATAATTGTTTGGGAAGATTACTAAAATATATTATCTATTGATTTTTCTTTTCTTTTTTTTTCAGTACATCCTTCCAGCAACTGTACATATTAATAATCAACCTAGATTGAACCGAGGTGATGGTCCAATCGTTTTAGTCCTTGCACCAACCCGAGAATTGGCTCAACAAATCCAATCAGTAGCTAAAGATTTCGGTTCTTCGTCATGCATTCGAAATACGTGCATTTTTGGAGGTTCTCCGAAGGGACCACAAGCACGGGATCTTGAAAGAGGTGTTGAAATTTGTATCGCTACACCAGGAAGACTCATTGACTTTTTAGAAAAGGGAACTACGAATTTACGAAGATGCACATATCTTGTTCTCGATGAGGCTGACAGAATGTTAGATATGGGATTTGAGCCTCAAATAAGAAAGATAATAGAACAGATTAGACCAGATCGTCAAGTTCTTATGTGGTCAGCAACATGGCCCAAAGAAGTACAAGCACTTGCAGAGGACTTTCTTACCGATTACATTCAGATTAATATTGGTTCGTTGACTCTTGCTGCAAATCATAATATTCGTCAAATCATTGAGATTTGTCAGGAACATGAAAAAGAATCAAAACTATCCAATCTATTGAGAGAGATCGGTGGCGAACGTGGAAGCAAAGTTATTATTTTTGTTGAAACGAAAAAGAAAGTAGACGATATTACAAAGTCTATTAAACGAGAAGGTTGGTCAGCGATTTCTATTCATGGTGACAAATCACAACCTGAACGAGATTACGTCTTGTCTGAATTTAGAAATGGAAAAACTATGATTTTAGTTGCAACCGATGTTGCTGCACGTGGCTTGGATGTAGAAGATGTCAAATACGTTATTAATTTCGATTATCCAAATAGTTCGGAGGATTATATTCATAGAATAGGTCGCACTGGACGTTGTCAAAGTGCAGGAACGGCTTACGCTTACTTTACTTCGAACAATGCAAGACAAGCTAAAGAATTGATATCTGTTTTGGAAGAAGCTGGTCAAGTAATAAATCCTCAATTAGCAGACATGGCTAATTCTATTAGAAATCAATTTGGCAAGGGTCGACAACGTTGGAGTTATGGTCGCTTTACCAAGGATAACAATTCTGGTGGAAGTCCTAGAAGTAACAATAGTCCAACAATAAACAGTTGGCAAAATCATCAGACTCAAACCAATCAACATCAAAGCGTTACAAATCCAGAAAGGATGAATATACGCCAACAAAATGGTTATCAAACCACTCGTCAGAGCACTTATCAGCCGTCTGTTTATCAACAACAGCCACATCCACAACAGCAGCAACAACAACAACAACAGCAACAACAACAGCATCAATCGCATCAACAACATCAACAACATCAACAACATCAACAACATCAACAGCATCAACAACATCACCATCAGCATCAGCATCAGCATCAGCAACAGCAACCGCAACAGCAGCAGCAGCAGCATCAACAGCCGCAACAACGTCAGCCTAATAACAATTATCAAGGCGGATATCAATCTAATGGTAGTGCTTGCCAACCAGGATATCAAAATAATAATGCTCTCCGATATCCAAATAGAACGGGCTATCAAGGAAATCGTTATAACAGTAGGCAAAATGGATATAGTGGTGGTCAAAACGGTCAAAATGTATATTCAATGCCGCCTGCGTTTATCATGCCATCGGGTGGACACACCGATTCCGGAATTCAGAGTCTCGTCAATAACAAGTTCTTCCAAACGAACCGACCACCGCCGAATACAGGAGCTTGCGCTTATCAATCGATGGGATACGGCCAATTCCAGGCTGTGCCGCCATATGGTTATCCTTATCCGCCGACGCAGGTGCAGCAGTGACGTCTTAGATGCAAATCAGCGGCCATTCGAGCTAAGTAAAGTAATTTCTCAATTATTCATTTCTATTTCACCAACAATATTTATCGATTTGTGTCGAATGGTGGGTCTTTTTGGGTAATATTCTTAATGTACTTTGTTTCTTTCGTACTCGCATGAAATGAAGCCGATTTACGAGGAAACGATTTACTTTTCCTCTCGCTCATTTTCCCTCGCTTTCTTTTGACCAAACGGAAAAAATTATTTAAAATCGAATTGTGCGATTTTAACATATAGGTTTCCGGGAAACCTATTATGTAAGGGAAAATTCATAATATTTTTTAACGAACACAGTTGAATCGGAAATTGTTCTACATCAAAGCGAGATATTTATAAAAATAAAAAAAAAAAAGAAAAATAAAAAGAGACAAAAAGAAAAATCAAGAAATCGATTCGACTAGGTGGGGCTCATTTCAAGCGAGTATCGAGTAATAAATATCTCTTTAGCGACGATAGATGGTAAAAAAATCGGTTATATAGCTTACTGATCGCGAACGTAGTTAACAATGGTCACATCTCTTTATGGTAATTTAACGATAATCTTCTCTCGCGATAACTATATATATATATGTATATGGTTATATACATGTATAAACAAACAAAAACTTACCTGTATGCTATTCTGAAATGCACGAAACATATAGAAGGGGGGGATGGGTAGAGTCAATAATTTATAATTTATTTAATACTTTGCGTATATGCAGGTGATGCTCTTCAAAATGTAAGGCCTTTTGCATAAAAATTAAGCCGTGCACCCTTGCAATTGAAATACGATATATATATAAAAAGAAAAAAGGAAAAAAAAGAAAAAGAAAGGAAAAAGAGTGAGAAACTTTAACTCAAGATGTAACTTTCCTAAGAGACAAAAGAGAGAATGGAAAAGTACGATTGAGGATAGGGAATGGAAGGAAAAAAAAAAGAAAAGAAAAGAAATAAAAAAGGATGTATTATTATATCATTATAAAAATATATCGTGCTTCGATGGATCCTTAACGTTATTATACACAGAGGCAGCAAAGGGGGGGTATGGGTTTTTAGGTGTTAGAAGTAATTGAGCGCGTAGTCACTATGGCTGTGCACTTCGGAACAAAGTTCGATATCTTATTTTTATATATATATATCAAAAATAATTTGTTGTTAAGCCAACGAATGATTATATGAAACATTGTTGTTTGATGTTTATGCAATTGGCCACCGAGTGGTCTTGCCTTTGCGCGTCATCGTACGGGGCACGCGTTGGTTAGCCGCAATTCAAGAGAATTTCAATCGTACATGTTTTTTAGTTTGCGTGTCGAAATCTTTCATCACTTTCACTTCGGGAAAAAAAAATGAAAACGAAAAAGAAAAAGAAAAAAGCAAACAAAGGGACACTACGACATTTTTATTACTAATGTAAATGTTTGATAAACTGTATGAGGTATGCCACTACCTTTAACGTAGTAGGTTATAAGTGTAACAAAATATGAAGGTAAGTGTTGTAGCGTTAAAGTTACTCTAGCGAATATCGTATTAGATTCGCGCGACAGCATGGGAGGCAAATTTTGCAAACCTGCGGATACTCGATAAATGTTTGCGCTCGAGACAAAAGTATTTGATTGAGATAATAAAGGGGAAAAAAGAAAACAAGACAAAACAAACAAACAAACCAGGGAAAAGGGAGAAAAGTAAAAAAGTCGATTAAAATAACCGAAAGGGAGAGTCTCTTGCGGATAATATATTATCATGATTCATGACAGTTACTCGCGGAATTTCTTGTTCTTCTATTCTTTTTTATTTTTTTTTCTCTTTCTCCCTCTTTCTCTCTCTCTCTCTCTTTTTCATTCTCTCTTTATTTTCCTTTTCATTTTCTATCTTTTTCAATTTTTCTGAAATCGCAACTCATTACTTAATTACGCACAATATTAAAAAAAAAAAAAAAAAAAAATGAAAGAAACATCTTATAACTATAGTGCTTTGCCATTTTATTCGATATCATCATGTCCTTATATTGAGATCATTGATGACTTACTTCGAATTTATATTATCGTGCCATTATATCGATGGTCCTCTTTAATTATTGACACGACTATCAATATAATTTTTTTTCTTTTCTTTTTCTACGCGCTGATGGCAAAGACTTGAAAATCTTAGAAAGATCTCTCTGATTTTTTTTCTTTCTTTCTTTCTTTCTTTCTTTCTTTCTTTCTTTCTTTTCCATTTCATCGATCTGATCGCATATTGCGCGTTGAATCGAATAGTTAGTATATGAATAGAAAGCGAATATTGTGAGTATAAAAAGCTCTTAACGTTTTCGCATATTTGCGTGTACCCTCTGTTGATGTTTAGTAATTATTTAATTCATTCATTTAATCGTAAATGTATTATTTTTTATCTTTTCAAACGATCGATACATACGATAAAGTAAACGTTTTGTCGTAAATTCGTATATACAGTCTCCGTCCTATAATCTTTCGGTACTTAATACGATGGTAAACATTGAATGTATCGAACAAAGCATTTCCAACTAATGTTGCGTTATAAAAAAATAAATAAATACGAAAAATGGTATTTGATCTATCCCAACATTTAAAGCAAGGAGGATAATACTAGTGATAGAAAATTATGTTTTTCACGATACGATTTTTGGTATCATAGGTAAATATCGTGGAATTTTGAGAAGATAGAAATTATACCAGAATATGTGTTTTCTATTTGCTTACCTTTTATTAAAAGTTATTCACAACAATCGTGTTCCCGTTTATAGTCGTTGTTTTTGCTCGTATCTTTTTTTTGTCTTTAACGTCATCGATTAATCTCATTTTCTTTTTTTTTTCTTTGTCTGTTTTTCTGTTTTCCTTTTCTTATCTTTTCTTTTTTTCCGATATTTAAGTTGATAGTGGGTGCACGCGTAAATCTGTGATATGTAAGATTTGTAGCGTATTAATAGATCTACTGTTCTGTCATGCATGATGATTAAAGTAGGAGACGTATATCTCATCGGTTTTTTCCTGACGTGGGTAATACCATATCATATATCTCGGTGACATCCATCGCAGCCTATTATTATCAGTAATACAGAAATTATGGATAGGTAATTTTACTGTCTAAGATATTGCAACATCTGCAAGTACATATTGATTCGTCGTTTATATAGGGAACAGTTATTTCAGTTAGTCTTTTCATTATTTAGTAATAGACGTCGTTTAGAAGTTTCACATCTTGTATGATGATTTACGATCGTTGTTTATAAATTCGTGCTTGAAAAGAAAAATAAGAAAAAATAAAAAATATCTTAGGCAGTAAAATCAAATGATGGGCCCCTTACTGCATGATAAAGAAAGAAGTGAAAAATGAAAAAAAAGAAAGCAGTATTTTTGTGAATTCAATATGAAGGGCGTTCGATTGCACTCGATCGTTTAATAATACTATCATCGTTTTCGACTATACGAAGAATCATTATTTTTCTTCGGATATATTAAATCATATATCAAGATCTCTCTCTCTTTCTTTCTTTTTCTCTCTTTTTCTCTCTTTCTCTTTCTCTTTCTCCGTTTCGGACATTACTTCGCATAATCGGAAACGAATACGTTTTAAACGATCCAGTTTAATGTGACACCCTTTATATACAATATCTTCGACGCGTTAAGCGAATAATAAAGTCGGGTAATGACATAATACGTCATATGTTTAATTATCATTGAATCGTCGTACTTGGGTGAATTCATACGTGATTTTTCATGCTTCATTTAAAGCAAACGGTTATTCTTTAAGCAAGATATTCTTTAAATCTTCACAAAGAAAGAATTTAAGGATTTCTCTTCCGTATGTCGCGTAAGGTTACATTTTTTTGTTGGTTATTTCCTTTTTTTTTATATATGTATATATATATATATATATATATATATATATATATATATATATATTTGTTTTTACGTTTAACAGATTCACATCGATATATTTCTCGTGCCCTCTTTGTTAAGGAAAAAAAAGAAAAAAAAGAAAAAAAAAAAGAAAAGAAAAAGAAAAAAGAAAAGAAAAGAGAAATCTCTAATGGCCCAACACGATGGCCCATTTAAAATATATTTTAAGCATTAAACGAATAACGCGAGTACCGTTAACGGTGGTTGCATCTTGTACATATATAATCGGAGAGGGACGAAAACGGTCTGTATTATATGACACGGTAACGAAACTTACAAATTTTAGTTAAGTTCACAATTATAGATAATACAAATATTTGGTTACGTCTCTTTGCGAAAGATACAGGAATACGTATGTACGTACGAAGATCGCATTCTTCCCCCATTATACATTTTATGGATGAGAGCAAAATAATTTAAAGGGGGGAGAAAGAAAAGAGTTGAGAGGCTTCTATTAATTAATATAACCAAAGCATTAGAAGTATCAGAAAAAAATAATTAAATCTTTGTTGATTGTATAAATGTCATCAACACACATTTTTTTTTTCTTTCTTTTTTTTTTTCTTTTTTTTCTTTTCTGTTGCTTTTGAAGTTAGAATAATAGAAAAGTTTCGAGTTTCTCTTTAACACATTAAAATCACCATGAAAATCACCTCCTATCGATTGAATATTGTTTATTATTTACATTGAGTTATTTTATTATTTATATTATTCTTCTATTGATGAATCTCAGTTGGATTTGATATAATTTTGCATTATTTACAATTAATGCATGTCGGGTATAGGTGATATAAATGGGTTAATATATTTACATTTTTAATATACTAAGGACCACGTTTATTGTAATAAAAGAAGCATAACATGTCGAGCAAAATGCAGCAATAAGCAATTGAATAATTCGACATTTCCCATCCTTATTCTTAACTCTTAACAGTCGAAAGATTCTATGGTTGATACTATTATAGTCACTTACAATTAACGTGAAAGAGCGGATAAATAAATATGGCGAAAAGAATGTGTTAAAGATCTTTTTATTTCACGTGAGCCTCATTGCAATTTATGTTTTGTAAGAACATCTGAAATCTTTATGGGAATAATAATTTGCCCCCTTAAAAAAAAAGAGAAAAAAAAAGGAAAGAAAGAAAACGTAGGAAGGAATGCGATATAGTTAGAAAAGCAAAGTGAACAGAGTACATTTACTGAAAAAGATTATTTTCAAAAGGTTATAGAAGAGAAACTTTTTGAAAAAAGGTGACACGTTTATTAAACCGTCCAAGTCATCTTGCTGTCACCTCATCATTTTTGTTTATCTTACAAATAACAATGAGAATAATATTCTCCGTTTACTGTCTCTTAGTTTTATGTTTTCTTTTCTTCTCTCCTTCTCTCTCTCTCTCTCTCTCTCTCTCTCTCTCTCTCTCTCTCTCTCTCTCTCTCTCTCTCTCTCTCTCTCTCTCTTTCTCTATCTGTCTATCTGTCTGTCTGTCTGTCTGTCTGTCTCCTTTTTTTAAATATTTTTTTAGATTACATCGCGGCAACAACGAGCAACGTTGAAAACGGGCTTTCTTAGGATACTAGGTCGTGGGTCCGTTCCCCGGTATCACAATTAATACGATGAAATATAATAAGATGATATTGATTTTTACCGAATATTCCATCGCGCAGAATATATCATCAGTGATCACATCGGTTTACGTGAAAGGACGGAAATTATACAGGGCCTTAAAAAACTGAGTGTATCGCAATGTTTTCCTTATTCGAAAGGTGAACTTATTGGGGATGATTTTTGATCTCGCTGCTTCGTGTGCATTTTTTGAATGTTTTCTTATTTACAAAGGAAAAAAAGACGATACGCGGCGTTTAAAAACGTCTTATCCTCAGACATTCAGTATATGGTAGCGATGGTGGTCGACCCATGCATCTAGAAAGATTGACGATTATTAGCTTTCGAAACACGAGTACCTTTGTCATATTAAATGCTGAGCGCTGTGATATCGCGTACATAAACATTTTAGTGTTGTAAACGTAAATACACATATTGTAATGTTAACGAATATTATCTCCTTTATATACGAAGACTGAATCTCTCGCCAACTTATGAATAACAAGTTTAGCCAAGCACAGGTGACACGTTCATATATCATATATATATGTGTGTATCCGAATGCCTATTTGTATATTATTAGTTTACAATATCGTGTCCTACGCGGTGGTTGGACGTGCCAGTACTGTTATGTTAGTTTGATGAAGAGAATGCGTGTTTATATTGTGCGTCGCACTCGACGAACGGAACTACTCAATTCTGCAATTCTCTCTTTGAGGTTGGGTCCAATTTTGTCAGCGTTCAATACTTCGTTATATACGGTGATTCATTGTTGATTTTCGCGATTCTATTTTTAAATTATCCATAAAAAACGTACGGATCACGTGTATACAAAGAAAAAAATAAATAAATAAAAACTACACGTTACATTTGAAGAAAAAAGTAAAATCGAATACATGGACGAATTTTTAACTCCCATTCGTATTCTTCTTCGTGCTTCATTCGAATCTATCGACACTAGTTGTAGGATAGTTGGCATACGAGAAGAAAGCAAATGAGCTTTAATTCAGTCCGTTCTATGTATCAAGGGATAATTATTATAAAGAAATTAAATAATCGCATATTCTAATATTCTTTGTTATAATATTTTATAAAACTAAATATTCATTTTGACGGATGTTCAAAAGCAATCTCAATCTGAGAGGATGCGGTCGAGTAGTAGTCTGTAAAAAGAAAAAGAAAAAAAAAAAAGAAAAAAAAACTGAAAAAAAAAGAAAAAAAAATAAATAAACAAAACCATGAAGTCTGGTATTGTGAGACGGATTATGCCGGATTTGCATATGCGTTATCGCAGCATTAGCAATAGATGTATCATTATTCTTTATATATATATATTTTCCCTCGACAATCTCGTTGGGCGAAAGTAATTTGGGACAGAATTCGCATTGATTCATATTCTTCTCTATTTTATTTTCTTCATTTTTTTTGTTTTTTTTATTTCGTTTTTTTTTGTTTTTTGTTTTGTTTATAATAAACCCGTAGAAAATCGTAATACGTTATGCAACGTAATTATAATACCTCTTTCGCGATAAATTCACAATGTTTATTAAGATGATATTGTTATAACAGTTATGATCCATCGATTTTGTTAATAAGGAGTTAGAGTTATTCGAGATTCAGACTAAAAAGGGGATACAATGTTGTTGCGGGTTAAGTTGAATTCTGTCGTAGAATCTTGCTCGGGAGACTACGGATTATCTTGTAATCTAAAAGTAGAGAAAATATACATATACATTTAAATGGCATTCCTTGTAGTTCGAACATTTTATATTTAAGAGACCCTGAAACGTGCAGGGTATTTTGTTATCTACGTAGGTGTCTGCCTCTTCTTTTTTCTCATTTATCTTATCCGTTCTCTAAATTTTAGAGAGCATCCCCTTTCTTAAACTAAGAATCTGGGCACCCCCGTGAGCGCTTCTAAAGAGCAAATTGAGTAGTCGAAGTGATAAAAATTAAGTGTCGCCAATAAAGTTATAAAAAAAAAAGAAGCGACATTTCATTTGCGAAAAGTATAATCGTATTTTACCCGACCAACGATTAATACTACGTAACGTGTAAAAAAAAAAGTAACGCGTTTTTCTTTGAAGAGCATTATCGTCGATATTTCAACTTAAAATTATGCCGAGCTTGGCATTATTTTCTTTCTTCCTGTTAATGTATTTTCTTGTGTTCGTGCTTAATGATAATGATAATAATTAGTGTTACACGAATTAGTGAAAAGTAATGCGAAAGAATGGCCAATTAGAAAGCTTATCGATGTTTTTCAATATTACTGGATGAAATTCTAAAGTGCTTGTGTGTTTCTACAAAACGATTTGAGATTGTATGTGTACACCCTATTGAGGTTAATTAATAACGATAATTTTATCGTTATGTATAATTAATAATATAATAATTGATAAAGGAATAAAATATGTTACAGGAATAGATGAAATTATAAATATTGACTATCAGAGTTCTCAATTTCTATCATAAAGGTTCGAGATTGGAAAAATCTCACTTATATGTAAAAACACGTAACCTCAATTTTTTCACAAATAAAAAATAAAAAACGCAATACACTTAGAATTTAATGTGATACTAAGTAAAAACATCGGTTGATTTGATTTATAGTTTATCAATATTCTTAACTAAAGCGTTAAGAATAATCATTATCATTGTTACTTTGTGTATATTATACGAGTATTATACAGCGCCAATGATGTACAACACACTACCGTACAGACAAACACATTTCGTTCTTTATGTTATTGTACGATTTCATAACGCGCCGAATTATTAAGATTATTAGATTAAAACTTCGATACGTAATTTGGTGCTCTGTAGCAAAGCGAGAGCTTATAGAAATTTCTATGTTTGAAAAATACTCGCACTTATCGCATAGTATAATAATCCGTTAATTCGATCCGTTCTTTTTATATTACGTTTGCGCATATAAACGAATAATATCGCCATTAAGTTACATTGAAAACTAATTTCTTTGATACTTTTATTGTTATATTATATTTATTTTCTTATTTCAATACACATTTAAATATAATCTGAAGATATAATAGTTCGATAGTTGAAATGAAACCGATCATAGAAAAATATTATTTTTGTTCGATTTGATCAAAAATCTGTTATCTGATTTATTAACCAAGTTACTCTAATTTATCTTGTGTATTTCTACAATTAAAAATTTACAAAGATGAATATTGTAATATCGTAAAAACTCCAATGAGTTAGAATATTGTTTTTTTTTTTTTTCTTTTTTTTTTTTTTTTTTTTTTTCTTCATTTTAATTTAACGTAAATTACACGACCTTACGTGCGTTTAAAACAAATTAACAATTTTAAGATGATATACATAATATTTAGTTGGAAAGATGTATCAAGAATATGTTTGTAAATTTATACGGTGTTATTGATTTTCTTTATTTATATTTTAGTCCAACGTGCTACTATCATTTGATTTGTTTTTTTTTTTTGTTTTTTTTTTTGTTTTTTTTTTATCAACATATACACGATATATTTAAATTATCATTTAAAAATATATCGTGCAAAACATTCCGCCATAAAATTTTAATTGAAAAATCAATAACTTCGGTCTTTGTTCAAGCTATTACTTTTCCTATTTGTATAAGTTTAATAGATTTATTCATTTTTACGCACGTATCGCTTTTGTTGTTATACTACTCGCTCGTATGTAAATGTGTTTCACTTTCATATATTATATTACATATACTTTGATACATTAAATTAACTTTCAAATGTCCTAAAGTACGATACTAATTAATTTAGTTATGTAATATAATCGACGAAAAGAAAACGGTACGAAGAATTTCTTAATGTGGCAAATAAATATATATTAAAATGAAATTATTATTTAAATATTGAAATATAATGTGCTAAGTTGTCGTACTATGTAAAAAAAAATAATAATAAAAAGAAAGTAAATCTATATAATAGATACGCGAGAATAATACTATGATAAAACTTGTACGTCATAAGCATTATTTTCTTTCCGTTGTAAGGTCAAAAATGTTATGTAAAAATTACGAAACATTAATATGAATCTAACGCAACGTTCTCTTAAATATATAAACGTATATAAAAGCAACATTGACATTACACACATACGCTCGTGGTTTTGTTTTTATATTGTCGACTTATATATTCTTTGCAAAAAAAATATTTTCGAAAGTAAAAATAATTGAAAACAATGTGTCGTATGAAAGATAAAGCGTATCGTTGATGTTGTTTAATAATAAAAGAAAAAAAAGTAAGAATGCGATTATACAATGAAATCTGGGTGACAAATAGAGAAACAATTCAGTATTTCATTAGAAAAGTGCATAACTTGCGCGTTTTAAATATAAATCGATATTCTAGTCAGAATTGTTTCAACAATTTTCATGAAAAACTTTGCAACGTTTAAAGATAGTGCTCAATATTACGAAACGCAAGTTCATTTTTCTTTTTCATAATCATGCTGGCACTTTAAATACATATAATAATATTAACTCGTGATATGTTATTTTTTAATAACGTAAAAAATATAATATTTAAAAGACCGTAACTTTATTCATTTATAGTTATAATATTGCAAATAACAATTACAAATGATACTACATTTTTTGTATTTGATAATGTTTTACGAAAGAAAATGAAAATGTATAAAAAAAGAAAAAAAAGGAAAGTGGAGTTTGAGCATAAATCATCAAGTTTCGGCGGAAGCAGTAGTACTTATAATGAAAGAGAAAGTGGAAAGAAAACAGTTTATTTATTTCATTTTTATTACAATCTAAGTTTAGTAATATATTCTTCTCTTCTACACTATATGCAGTCAGAACATACTACTTGAATTATTTACAAAGAAATAGTCGAAAATGATGACATTCATTGCAAATAAATTGAAAATGTATTTATACTTATTCTTATGCTATCTAACAAGTATTTAATAAAATTATCATCTTTGAGTTAGTAAAAAAAAATATATGATAGCTAAACAAAAATGCATGAAAAGTAAAACAAGTGAAAAGTGTTATGTATATTCAGATTCTCTTCTGTAGGTTTCATTAATGTGCATTTCTTGTATGTTATACAGTATTATGATAAAAAAAAATTAAGAGAATAAACATTCAAATAGTAAAGCAGCTTTTTTCATTTCATTTACTTTCCAAGAGGTCCAAATAATCCCACAATTTGACGAGTATTATCGTCATCACGAGTGCAACCACTATTATGAGGTAGGTGCGTTATTGTCGTGTGTATTGATAATATTAATACCATTGTTTATCAGATTATTTAAGTAAGATACTTGTGCAAGATTTTTACGAGCTTCATACATGCGATATAATATTGGACAATCTAAAGAAGCACAATCAGGATCATCTCGTCGCCCTACGCACGAGTAACATACCTGAAGGAAATAATTTATCTAACGTAATATATATATATACAAACTTCTCTTACTCTCCCATTACATAAGAATAATTCGGAATAAAAAAAATTTCATGTAATAATAATATCAAATGTGATTTACACTTACTTCATTAAATTGCTGATATGTACGTTCCAACCATCTTATCTTTTCGTAAAATGCGAGGATTGTTTTGTCAGGTTGTGTCATACATTCTGAACAAATTTCATTAGTAGACTGTTCTCCACAAACATTACATATAGTAGTATTAAAAAATTGACAAATCGTAGATTTTTGATTTTTCGTATTTAAATAGTCTAATTTATCGAATGATTGTCGATGAGATATCTCTTGATACCTGTTTAAGGATTTAATTATATACAACTTATAATATTACATAATATTTGAAACTTATTTTATCGTGATTATATCATGAATATTTTATATAACTTACCAGTTGTTAACATCGATACCAAATAAATTAAAACACCGATTTAGAGGTGGTATAATAACTTTTGTTATATAATAAATAGAATTTGGATATAAACCAGGATCGCACATTACTTCCCATGGTGTACGAACGCAATGGATTAATGCTTGATTCGGTGCACCAGCAACAATAACATAGCGCACACGTTCGCCAGTACGGGGTATTGCACGAGGATCCTTGCGCATTAATCTGCGTGTTAATTCTAATGCTGGGACAACAGCATTTTGTTTGTAACCATTTAAACCACGAAATTCTTTAGCAAATGTTAAATCCTCAATCGAGACTCGTCTGCATAAAATTTTATTAAATTGTCGGAGAATGTACATTTTTATTAAAGAAATATCTGAAGTATCAAATAATATTTTCAATGATCTTTCAAGAATCTAAAAGAATAGTTAATGATACGGTAATTATGAATTTGTAAATTTACTTCAAAATAAACAAATATTATGATTTATTCTTTTGATATAATATACCTTTGAAACGGCAAAACATCCATCTCTACGTACAGTCTCAATACCTTTTGCAAAATATTCAGGATTTTTTTGATCAGAAGTTTCATACATATATCCGCAATAACGCTTTTTTGTCTAAACAATAAAAAGCTCGTTAACTATCATTTTTATATTTAAAGAATAATAATAATTAATTACTATTTACCTGCAAAATAGATGGCTGAAGGATTTTTTCGAATTTTAATTTTATAGGAGGTGGATTAGCAGCTGTAACAGTATCCGCAATATCAGCTCCGATTTTGAAAGCTTCTGTTCGTGATTTTCCAGGTAATAGGATAAATAAAGAATCTGTATCTCCATAAACTACTCTAGCACCCCATCTAGATGTAGACTCCACAATTTTTATAGCACGCTCAAGAGTTTCTCTTCCTTTGCTAACTACACTATCACCTATCTTTGAACATATTAAAATATAATAATATTCATCTTATATGCTTTTTTTTATCTATTTTTTGCCTATTTCATATACCTCAATGCATGGCATTCTGCCACTAAAGTTAGCAGACGTATAACCATATGTAACATTTGCTATCAACTTTAGACCTAATTGTTGCGAATGAAGAATACGCTGAAGATTATTATTATCGGATGAATGAAGTTTTATCGAATTCTTTACCATTATACGAGTATTTAGTATTTCTTCAAGCATTCTTGGTAATATGCCTTTGCGTACTTCAGATTTTACAAAAGCTACACCGTTGGGCGCACAATTGATTTTTCCTTGTAACTTTAAAAGAGTATTTCTTTTAATTTTTAAAGTTGTTGCGCCAAACACAAATGGTACAGATCTAATGCATATTTTATATTGTAAAAAATTAAATTTAATTGAAATAAATATTAATTATTTTTTGGGTTTCTTACTCACTGGCCTAAGTGTTCAATGCGACCTAAACATGTAGAAAAGCAGTAATTATAAGCAATTATAATGCTTGGATATAAACTTTGAAAGTCAAGAACTATCATTGGATCTGTATAAAATTTAGACTCTGGTTCCATAATCAAAGGTAATGCTGCTGGGGCACGCATTTTAGCTCTTTGTTGCACAGAAGGTGATACAGCAATAAAATTTAAGGGTTTTGCAAGTCTTAACATCATTGATTCGACGCGAAACTGAGAACCTCGTGAAAATACTTCATAAAATTGTATTCCGAAGAGTCGTGCATATTCACTCGTTCTACCTGCAGACATTATAAATATTAAAGAATTTATGGCATTTAGTAAATTACCAATAAAAGAAACATACAAATTTATTTTACCAATAATATCTAATTGAGAAAGAATTCTTAAATTTCCTGAAACTCTTATAACATAATGATCGATTACTCTACTTTTTATTGCAATATTTGAATGTTTCCACCATTTAGTTAATGTTTTATAGTTTTGACATGAAATTCTTTCTTTCATCACATTGTACATAATGCTTTCAAATGTATAACTTGATAATGCTAAAAGAATATATATATATATATATACAATATAATTCATTTATTAGTATACTATTAATTAAAAATGATACTTATTAATTATTACAGTAAAATATAATTTTTATATACCTATTTCATGTCTCATTATCCTCCAGACATTCAAAAATACGCGGCCAGGTATCCGTATTTCTGAATCTTCCTTAAAGAACATTTGGGATCCATAAGAAGATGAAATATTTGGAGTTCTTGAAATGTATAAAGGAAATAGTTTAAAGCCCATATTTAAAGCTCTTTGAAAGATATAACCCCAAGATAAAACTTCGACTTCCCAACCAATTAATATATCAGGATCACAACGACGAATTAATGTAACTAAATTATTTAATAAATCTTCCTCACTTTCTACATATTGTATCAAAGTTGGAATAAAAGGAATGTGAGAATTAATGAAACCTGCTGACTGTTCGCTGGATAAACGTACAACAATTGCTCCTGTAATGATATTTAATTTTAATAAAAAAGGATCTACTATAAATGTAAATAAACTTAAAATCGTACCATATTCCATTTGCTTTACATCAGAAGAAATTGGAACATCATTTTGAATAGCATAAAAAATTGCTTCTATAGGATCATGTTGTGGATCAGGTATGAAATCTTCACGTGTAAGAATATGTACTTCCAAAGAAAGTATTGTTATATATTGGTGCTAAATAAATTTTATAAATATTGATTTAACTGTTAATAAATAATAACTTACATTCGAAATTAAATATAAATTATTTACCATAGTTACAGTTCTAGAATGCTGAAGATTTTCATGTGAGGCACTGCCGATTTTTTCATTTAAAGAATATTCTATCTGTCCATGAGAAATTCCTAGATATTGTGATACTTTATTGTATTTATGTGATAGTATATCATTAGATGTGTTTTTTGGTGTATTCTTCTTTAATGAATTTGAATTACTAGAAGAAGATTGTCTACTTGTAGAAGTATTATTGCCGTCAACTATACAGATGCATGCAAAAAAAAAATTTAATCATTAATTCTCAAAACTTATATGTATATATAATAAAATAGACCATAATATTTATGATAGATATAATTTAATGATAGTAATTTTATTGTATAAACATTCTTACTTTGTTGATTTTTTATAGACAGACACTGCTTCAATTTCAACCATGCTTGAACAGATTTTGCTTGTGGAGGTTCCAAAAGAGTTCGTATCGTTAATAAATTATAACCTGCAAGGACTCTTTTTATATGATTTGACTTTATGTTTGATCCAGAAGGATAAAATTCGTTTACTTTCATTCGTCGCCATAATTTAATTCCTGTAATTCCCTTCAAACAGGAATTAAACGAAGCAATCACTGGTATATTGAAATTATTAGATGAAATTTCTTTTTGCTTAATTAAATCAAACTTATTACTAAAAAATGGTTCTGCTCGAGTGCTTTTGAAAATACCGTATATAGCCAAACTTTGTAATACACGTTCTCGTGTAGGTGGGTTAAACTTTGTTGTAATTGTAAGCGAAACTTTTTTTGTTTGACTGACAACAGTATAATTGGACTGCAAAGTTTGACTTTCATTTCTTATTTTTTCTTCAATATATTGTGTAAATGTTGTATTGTGTATATTTTTTTCTAGATCGCTTTCAGGAATATTTAATTCATTAGTTTGAAATGATAAATCAGCGAGAACATCAGTTTTGTTATTTTCATATCTGATATCTGATGCCTTTTGTTGATATTCTCTAGACAGACTTTTAATATCTGGATTATATTGAGATACACTAGGTTCAGTTACATTACCTGTAAAAATAATACGTATTAAATATTTATTTTGATACTATATATTATATTATCTTTTCTAATGCTTTTTTACATTTTTTTCTATATATATTCTTAATAAGTTACATTTTAGATCATCTGATTCAGAGAATACCAATTTCTTGGGACTTATGTTACAATTCCCCTCTATAATCTTGGAACTTATTACATTTTTATTGTTGAATTTTAATGTTTTTGGAGAACTAATAATTAAATTTAATGGTGAGTAATTTCGTGATGAATTTGAATTTTTTTTTGATAGTCCTTGCTTACTACTCTTTGGCTCATACATTTGTTTTTTTAAATCTTCATTACTCATATTCTTAGATTTAATAAGTTTATTACTGTTAAGGGTTTTAAGATCATTTGTTCCTTCTTCCTGTACAATATCAACTACAGTTTGTTTAGTAGATGATTTATAGCGATTATAAGTACAAATACGTTTTTCTTGATCATCCAAAATGATTTTAGATCTGAGCAAGGGATCTACTGCAGTAAAAACTAAATGATTTTTATCAGAAAGTGCTGAAGATGATGCAATCTCAGGATTTTGTTTGTTAACATGTAATTGTTCAACATATTCCATTTTTGTTTTCTTAGATTGTGATTTATTCGGTACATTATTAATATTATCGCATTGTGTATTTGTCCTTTTTCTTTTTTTAGATTTTGGACTTTTTAGAAAATCATTAGCACCATCAAGTTGAGGACAAGTTAATATACTTAAATTCTTATCATGTTCTGTTTGGATATCTTCTTCATTTGATTTATTTGATTTTTCTATTAATGTATTTGATAGATTTTGACTAAGCCTAGTCAGGTCCAGATTTGTAAAATTCAACTGCTCATTTTCATCATCTTCATAGTCAGATAAGACTTTATTATCCTGTTCTGAATATTGAGATCCTAATATACTATCATCATCTATTATTTTTTTAACTTCATCATTTTCTGATAAATCAGCTAATATTTCCACTAAGTCCATATCATCTTCATTCACTACAATAAAATAAAAAAATATAATTAAGAATATCTTTAACAGAGCAATAAATGGCTATCGACTTATTAATTATTATTAAAATATCATATTTTCAATATTTACAAGAACTTGTTTTGCTAGCTTGATTCTCGGTTGAAAGAGTTTCTAATAAAAAATATGAAGGCAATTCTTTAAAGTTATCATGTTTTGTTTGTTCTTTTTCATATATTTTTTGTGATGAAGATGGAGTAATATGATTTACAACCCATGAAGCATTTAATATATCATCATCCTCCTGTGCTTGCAATGGATAAGAAGTTTCTGTTAAGTTTGATAAAGTTACAGTCTCATTCTCCTAGAAGAAATAATAAAATATATGTATTTATAAATGATTTGAATTGTATATTATATAATAATATATATTTATAACTATAAAAATATATTTATGTAAAAATACTGATATACTTGTAGAATGTCTTGAAATTTTTGAAAGATTTGTTGCTCTTGATAATTATCATTAACAGTTGGTAGTACAGTTCGTTTCTCTGGATTTTTAGAATATAATAATTGTGACTTAACATTTTCCAAGCCAGCTTGAAGTCTTCTTATTTTTTCCTCTTTCCAAATTTCAGCAAGACCAGGATTTAATTCCATACCTTTACCTATTATTTCTGGATTTAATATATTATCTGCTTGTGTATCTACTTCTAAGGCACATATTGTTTGACGAATAACAGACATAGGAAGATATTTTTGTGAATCAAACGATTCTGAATTATGCATTTGATTTGTTTCTTCTTTTGTAGTTAAAAATGAAGACCAGCGATGTTTAATTTTTTTTATATTTATAAGATTCATACCATACAAATTATAATCTATCATAAATTGTAAAATAAATGGAATATGTGCTTCATGTGGTTGTAACTTCAGATTGCAAATTACACCATCCTGAAATTGAAATTTTATATTATACTCATATTATAGCAAGTAAGAAATACTCATAATATATGTGTGAATATTTATTATAATATATATAAGTTTATAATCATATTAATGAAATACCTACTTGCAATAAATCTGCTACTTTCTTTATAATAAATGGATTATAAAAATAAATTTTAAAGAAAAGATATTCTGTTTCATGATATCCATAATATGGACTGTAAAATATTAAAATGCAATTGTTATATTAATAAATTATTAATATTTCAACTATATTATGTTATATATAATATATATGATATATTTTTTTTTCTTTTAAATTGAAAATTCCCTTACATTCCACGAACTAATTGTATTTTGTAAACATGTTGAGTATTACATGTTGTTTTTCCTGATGATACATTAATGGCATTATCTATTGACGAACTTAATCGATGCATAAAACTATTTATATTTTCTTTGATGGTACATGGTACATATATATATGGAAATACACCATGTATGTGTAAACATGTTTTTTCTCCTGAAAGTAAAAACATCAGATAACAATAAATTATATTACGATAATTATTTACAAATGACAAAACTTCAGAAAAATACTCTTGTAATGAATATTGAATAAACAATAATAACAAACAAGTAAATTCAACCTGTTAAAGTTGAACCAAATATTCTAATCACAGGTACATGTTTAATTTCATTGCCTCGAAATTCTGAAAACGTGGGATCTAATTCAGGAATGGGATTTGTTTGATAACTATCTATTGTTAATATTCTAACTGAAAACATGGTTTAAGATTATATCGTTATAATGTCACTATAAAGAAAAATCGTTCTAAAATTGCATTGAAAAACTCATTTTATTATATGACGTCTTTACATCAAATATGAAGATACCGCACTTGTTATGTCACATGATGTTATTCAGAAACAGACCATAGCGCTATTAGTAGTAGGAAATAAAATTGATAATTGGTTCTCATATGGTAACAAAAATAAATAAAAAATAAATGAAATAAAAAAAAAACCTGTAAATAAAAAAAATTAAACTAAATTAAATGTATGAATTTAATAATCAATATTATTAAAAATTTATGAATATGATGTTGTTCAAGAGCGTATTAATTCTATCTAATTACTCAATCGAAATCAGTTGAATGCTAGAATTTCTCAAAGAATAAATACTAAATTGTGGACGATTTTTTTCGTAAATATTCACGAACATTTTACTTTATGTAAATTAATCTGATATAACATGGTTGGCTTGAATGCATGGTAACGAATTCCATGAAGGTAGTAAAGAGGGGGAAGACTGAAATTATTCGATAGTGCGTGCAGTATGAGATGGCGTGGGGTAGAGTCAAGTTTAGTTGATTTTATTGCGATTTATTGTTGATATTTTGTACTTTTAACAAATTGATTGTCATATCAATTGTTCATAACTTCTTTTCATTGATTAGTCGAATTTTCAAATTTTGAAAAAGATGTCTTCAAAACTTCCCTATAAAATTGGTAAGTAATAATAAAAAAAATTTATGAATATATCGGTACCTTTATAAACACGTGCTTTTTTATCACGGAACAATGATTTTGTAGTTATTATATAGAAATTTAAACAATTACACTATCATAAAAAAATCTATATTCTATTTATAATCTAAATTAGAATATATATGTATAAAGTTTTATTAAATCCTTTTTTCCTCCATTATATATACGTTTTTTCAGCATAATTGTATGTCGAATTATTTTAATATATATAATATTGAAAAGTTTAAATAAAATATGTGATAATGAATTGGAAACAAAAAAATGTGTAAATTTGTGAACTATTATATCATCAAGTTATAATATAATGCATGTTTTTTTTATTATTTAACTCTAATTTCTTATATAAATAATCTCTTGTATAATGTTTTTTTTATAAATTTATATTGGAATATTTATTGTATAAATGCATTATATCATAATATATCAAGCTATAAATAAGACATATGTATACATAATAAATAAGGTAATTCAATTACTATTTTACAATTTTAAATATATAAAAGAAATGGAAATTTTTGCTTTGTAAATGTAAATTAGGGTTCATGATCTGTAGAACTTTTTTTAAAGTGATCTATTAACATTTTCATTCAACATTTTGTTACTTTATTGTTGCAGCTGACATATCTCTGGCAGAATGGGGTAGAAAAGAGATAACTCTAGCAGAAAATGAAATGCCTGGTCTTATGGCAATAAGACGAAAATATGGTCCATCTAAAGTATTGCAAGGAGCTCGTATTGCTGGTTGTCTTCATATGACTGTGCAAACTGCTGTTCTTATTGAAACTTTAATAGAGCTTGGAGCAAATGTAAGCTTCAAGTAAAACTTAATAGTAATAATCCTTGAATATACAGTTTATAATTTATCTTATAAATATTAATTTTTGCAAATCTTAACAAGATTTAATCACAAGCTACAAACATATTTTTTTGTGTTACTGTGGCTTCTTATCATATCAATAGTATAAACTTTGACCCTTTAATAGAATCACAATATTATAACAAATCAAGTTTTAGAATATTATAATATATAATATTAATATATAATATTATAATATATATATTTCAATAAAAATTATGTTCAAAGAGATCTTTTATTGCAATTAAGGTACAATGGTCATCTTGTAACATCTTTAGTACACAAGATCATGCAGCTGCTGCTATAGCAAAAACTGGAGTACCTGTTTATGCATGGAAGGGTGAAACAGATGAAGAGTATCTATGGTGTATAGAACAAACCTTGATATTTGATGATGATAAACCTTTAAATCTAATCCTTGACGATGGTGGTGATCTTACAAATCTTGTACATACTAAGTTTCCACAGTACTTAAAAGATTGTCGGGGTATATCAGAGGAAACTACAACTGGAGTACATAATCTTTATCGTATGATGAAGGAAGGAACCCTGAAGGTGCCTGCAATAAATGTTAATGATTCTGTTACAAAGGTTTGTTGTATATGTATTTAATCTTTAAAGTTTATAATAATATAATATAATAAATTCTTACAATGATATGTTTTTTATTTCAGAGCAAATTTGATAATCTATATGGATGTAGAGAATCTTTAATTGATGGTATCAAAAGAGCAACTGATATCATGATTGCTGGGAAAGTGTGCGTGGTAGCAGGATACGGAGATGTTGGTAAAGGATGTGCACAAAGTCTTAGAGCATTAGGTGGCCGCGTTGTTATTACAGAAATAGATCCCATAAATGCATTACAAGCAGCCATGGAAGGATATCAAGTAAATGTTGAAAATATTAATTAATTTGTTATAAATGTCCCATTTTTAAAGTTCCAAAATTTTATCATAAATAATTGCATTATTTTTTTCAGGTAACTACAATGACACAAGCATCAACAATAGGTCAGATTTTTGTCACTACTACAGGATGTAAAGATATAATTTTAGGTGAACACTTTTTAAACATGTCAAATGATGCTATTGTTTGTAATATTGGACATTTTGATTGTGAAATAGATGTTGCATGGTTAGAAAAGAATGCAGTCAGTAAAATCAATATTAAGCCTCAAGTGGACAGATATACTTTGAAAAACAATAGGTAGTTATTCAGTTGAATATTAAATATAAACAGATAAATATAATGGAATACAACATATAATGAATATACTGAACTATTAAAAATATTTATATTCTAGACATATCATTTTACTCGCAGAAGGTCGTTTAGTTAATTTGGGATGTGCCACGGGACATTCTAGTTTTGTCATGAGTAATTCTTTTACAAATCAAGTATTAGCACAGATTGAATTATGGAGTAAATCTGGATCTTATGCCATAGGCGTCCATATGTTACCAAAGAAATTAGATGAAGAAGTTGCAGCACTACATCTCAATCACCTTGGTGTAATGTTAACCAAGTTGACAGCAGAACAATCTAAATATCTTGATATTCCTGTAGAAGGTCCTTATAAGCCCAATCATTACAGATATTAGCCCTTTTGCAAACATTCTTTATGTACTTGGACAAAGACAATAAAACAAAATATTAATATCTTAGCAATTTTTCTTATATATACAATATATACACACGTGCGCGCACACATACACACACACATACATGTATGTATTCTATTTTTTTATAAATTAAATCCTTAGAAATAACGTTATAAAATAACTATTTATAAAAACAAATAGTTATTTTTTAAATTTATTCCATCAATATATTAAAAAATTACCATGCACGCATTATAAATTATTTGATTAGTTTTTTTTTCACTATTCGATTAGTTTATGTACACTATAAATCCAAACAAGAAAATAAACAGATAATTTGTAACCTAATTCACAACATACAAAAGACAAAATAATTACTTTGTTAATAAATTGAATATATTTATTACTTATTTAGTTATCTATTATGGTTAAAAAAAAAGTTGTTTATCTTCCATATGAAGTTAATCCACTAATAAAGGTAATGTAAAAAATTTCGTTCATTCAAATTTTATATAAGCTTTAGTTTGTTAGATGGACATTTTTAATTGTTGGAGTGGTTTGTGGATTTAAAAATCAGAAAAAATATTATATTTTGGAAACTGCATTGCGTGAAGAAGAAGAAAAATTACGATCTATAAGAGAACCAGAGCTTGCACGAGAAAAAGCAATTCGCGATGAACGTATAACATATTTTTTTAAATGATACATTATACAATGTTAATATTAAATATAAATATTTATCAAATTCTTATTTTCAGTCGAATTACAAGAGATGGAAAAATTATTTCTTAATTCATCTTTTACTGAAAAGGATCAAGAGAATCTTGTTAACCAAGAGTGAAATATTAAAAATAATAATAATAGCGAGAAAACAGTAAATATTAGTGATCAATTAAATCTGTCATTATATAATTCAAGAAATAAGGTTACAAATAGATTATGTTTATATTAATAGATTTGCACAACTCTTTGTAACAGGTAATTAATAAATCTCTCTTTTTTCTTAAAAAATATTATTTTATCATAACACGTATTATCTGTCATTGGTATATACAATTTTGCTTCTTTTTATTATTTACATTTTTAATAGTATAGAACTTTCTTGCAAACAACAACACCCACAGCCTGCTGGGCAAACTGTTTCATTAACAAACCAGGCTGCTAAGTGTTGAGTATGTCCACCATGACCACAAAGAATGCAGAAGTTGCTTGGTCCTAGAAATATATATTGTATTAATATAAAATGATTGGAAATTTATGAAATAATTTTTTATTATATTATAACAATCATACACAAACCTCTAACTGAAATATGACAGACTACACATTCAAATGTTAATCGTTTACAGTTTAAGCATTGAGGACCTCTACAAACTTTACCACAGATTTGACATTCACTTTGGAATTCAACACCTTTATGTATATCAATTGGCATTATGCTTACATGCTTCAGCACTTGTGCTCTTGCATCTAACAATTGCCATCTATGTAGTACCTCCGCATATGCTTTTTTGTATCCATTATAAAGTGCTGTATATTTTTCATCAAGTACTCTGTTTATAGATACAGACTGTATCTTACTTTAAATTTTATAACAATGTTTATAAAGATTAAATTCTTTATACTTACTTAATATTTTTAACAGAATCTCCAAATGTATCTTGTATAATTTTTAAATCATCTAGAGATTCAGACCATGAATTGGACCTATGTGGTTTTAAATTTGGAAAATTACATCCTTCTAATGTTGTATCTGCTAGATGAATTGTATGATATGGGGAACCACCAGGCTAAAACATGTGTTTTATTAATATATTACTTGTGTTGTAGCAAAATATTTTATATCGAACTGTGTTATGTAAAAATGTTATAATAAAAAATAATGAATAACTGTTAACTATATATATCCGTGTTTATTAAGAATACAATTCTTTATCTATATTCTTAATATATTCAATACATTTTTACTATTTATATGTGAAATTAATGCATATGTATGTAAAATATTTTTGATATTTGAATTTGAAGTGTTATGTAAACACTTAAAAAGAATAAAATCAGCTTTTTTGACACTTCTACTTCAATAATATTGATAAGAGTTAAGGAACAGTATCTTTATGACAAAGCAATCTAAGAACCAATATATTTGAAAAACACACTTTAGAACAGTATTTAAAAGAAATACATTACCTTCAACCACCACTATTAGAAGTATTCGCAGAAAGCCTCTATAACAAAGATAATATTGTATCAGTTCTTAGATTACTTATAGTGCGAGCACATCTGTACATGTACATTATAGTACAAAAGAATAAAATATTAAAACATAAATTGCTAGCAATATATAATGAATCTTTTATAATTACATATGGTTCTTAAAATCCTTAGTCATTATACAATAAAGGAAAAAATGAAATTTTGAACTGCATTCATACGATTTCATTATACATTATCGTAAATATAATATATAATTTAGTAATTTATTTATAGAATAACGTAGAAGTGTCAGATTTAATTCGAAATTCTATCTTTAACTATGATTTTGTTTGAATTGTCAGAAAAAATAACAGATAAAATAATTATTACTATTTTATCATTATATTTTTCTTGTCAAATATATGACTGTCTTATCATTTGTGCATATACACAATCATTAGCTAAATATCTTAAAATAATTTTATAAGTTATTGCTTTTACAAATAGTGAGATCACTTACACTAACATTAACAGATTTGCTAACTATTCGTGTTTGCGTAGCATCTACATTTTCAGATCGATAACTAAATGCACAGCTCAACATACCAGCCATTTGTATGTCAGATTGATTAGCATAATGTTGAATTCTGAAGAACAAACATACGTAGAATATACTTTTTGTTGTATTACAAATACATTCTTTACAATACAATACTTACAAAGAATGAATTAAATTTTGTCCGAACGGATGTAAAGCCCATGGAGCAAGATCATTATCTGATGTTTGAAATAAGTTTTGTCCTTTATTGGAAGAAGATTGTGATATAACAAGTGCAGCTAAACACCAAGCTTGTACCAAATCAGCTCTTTCCAATGTAGCAGCAACATTTGCATTATACTGACACATAGCTGGAATATCTGTAATGTTAATACTACAACAAAAAATAAATTTCAAAAAAACATCACAAAGTCATTGACAAGTAATGTATGAAAAAACATTATGATAATTATAATATAATGATTATTATATATTATAATAATGCTATATTAATAAAATATTACATTTTGTATTATACTTACATATATTTTTCTGCAAGTTCTTTACTAACAAAAAATAGAGACGAAGCTTCGTAAATTGTAACCAATGAACGATAATTTTTACAACATGGCCTGTCGTGTATTCTATTTGTACTATGTAAATTACGTCTTATGTTTTTCTATTAACATAAATTTTATTGTTATGCTAATTTAAAGATAATATATAATAACTGTAGTAAAAAATATTAACTTACACGATCTTGAAAATAGAAAGAACTGATTGATATACCATCATTAGATGGCACATAAGTATTTGGATACATATTCATAAAATGTTCTCCATTATTAATTCCACTTCCTAAAGCAGATAGTGCTCTAGGTGTTATACTTTCTGGTTTTATTGAAGATCTTCTTTGATATGAAGAACGACCAAAACATACAAGTATACCTGGAGAAATATTAGTATTATAAATGATCTTAGAACATTATTGAATGTTTACAACATGCCTACAAACCTACACAACAAAATTTGGCACCGGATGTTCGAGGAAATGGTATATATGCATCTTGATAAGTAGTACACATATTAGAGGAATTTAAAAAGTTTGCATTATCCTGTATATAATAATCTAGATGATTGGTTTCATTTTCATCTTTTTTACATATCTATAAATAATATAAAGAATATAAAATAATGTAGTTAAAATATTAGAATACAAAATAATATCATAATTTATTTACTTGTTCTAACGTTATAATCAATTGTCTAAGACATGGTTCCAAACAGGAACGGTTTTTTCTGACGCGTTGTTGAGCAGTCTGTTTCAAAACTTTTAATAATTTTGCCATTGTTGCATTATCAATGCTTGTTCCAGGACAAAATTGGAATGTAGGTTGTGCATTGTATGGATAGTTTCTAGGGAAATTTACTTTAAGTACTACGTTATAATTAGTATTACATGCTGTAACAGTACAGCTTCGTTCATTTGCATCCATTGCATTTACCTAAATAGTTTTATAATGTTTACAAAGATAATAATAGACAACATCTATTATGTTAATTTTAAACTATATTACCTCTATATTTGGTATATTCATGTTTATTAAGGAAAATTCTTGTTGTAATGTCTTGGGTTGTGTAGGTGATGATATATCTTTTGTATTTTCAGAAAATGTACTTAATTCCGTACTCGATGTAGAATCATCAATTTTTGTTTCTATATAATTTGTTTCCTGATTATTCTGCGCATCATTTATTTGAAGTTGTTGAACGGATTGCAAAGAACCTATAATATTATTTAAATAAACTTTGTTATATCTTAACAAATGAATAATGAATTTGAACAAATTGAATAAATATATAATTAATTTATACGTACTTAATGCATTATCTTTTCCATATTGGGAAAAAACGGAGGCGTTATCGTCACTGTCATGTCCACATAACTAAAACATTATACTACAGATTTCTTGTTCATTTCATGAATATTCCATTACTACAGTGTTTTATAATTATCTTACCTTTTTTAAAAAAGGATCAATTTTAAATATCCTTAAGCATTGATCCTTTGACCACGTAATTAATTCATAGTCAGTGTTCTCTGTGTACAGTTTAATTGATAGAGGGAGAAAGATTTCCTTAATTACTAACATTGTTTAAAATACTATATAATACCTAATTTTTTATGTCGCCATTGGAACTCTAAGACAACATCGGTATGTCCTACGAAAGTATATATAGGTGCGCTAAGATTTGATGTATTCCATAATAAAAGACTATTCTCTCCTCGTCTTAACTGTGGTACTACTATCGTTACTAATCCTTCTCCAAAAGGCTAGAAAATCAATGTTTTAATATATTAAATATAAAATTGTATGCATTTTATATATTATTATAAAATGTTTATAATTATGACTCTTTTCTATTTCTAGATAAAATATTTTACATATTTAATTTGCTTATTTAATGCTGTAGATTTGACGTCAAAAGATAAAATGAGATATCATCTCATAAAAAAATGTAAAAGTAAAACGTGAACATAAAATAATATATATTTAAGTTTACTTACTGTATATCGTGCTCTCCATACAGGAGAATTTGTTGTTAAGATATTTTCTGCTTTTTTTGGATTCCCAATATCAAAAATTTTAACTGTACAATCTTGACTAGATGTTGCTAATTGAGTTTGACTAAATGGACACCAATCTAAACCATGTATCTAAAGTATTATAAGATTTTATTAATTATAGAAGAAACTAGTGTGTAGAAATACTAAAAATAGCAACCTTTGTTAAATGAGCTGCTATATATTGAACAGGACTATTTCCTTTACGTTGATCCCATATTTTAATATCTCCATCATGAGTAGTAGCCAACGTATGTGGCGATAAACCATTCCAACGTACTTGTGAAGATCCCGCTATATTAAAAATATTTATAAAATACAACAATTATATATTTCATTCTAAAAGCATATATTATTTATTTTGCTTTACCAACTGCTGATAAAGATAAACAAGGTCTTCGTTGATCTCTTATGTCCCAAATATGAATAAAAGTATCAATACTACAAGAAGCTATAATGTCAGGTTCTTTTGGATGCCAATTTATATCATTAACTACACGGGTATGTGCTTTAAGACTATAGATAGTTTGTAGCTCATATCCACTACTTACTGTAAGGCTTAATATTTCTATACGAGTATTACTCTGAAAAAACAAATATTAATTTAAAAAAATAAATGAAATTATTTAATAATGGTGAATCCATTAAATATAACTTCTTACTGATATTGCACATAAGTGACAATTTAATGGTGTGGGATTCCATTCTGCAGAACCTACTTCATATTTACTTTGTCGTTGAAATTTTCGTAAAGTTTCCTTGCATTCATCCAATTGTTTTATGGCAAAATATCTACGACTGTAGAACATACGAGCTTAATAATAAGTTTATAATAATAAGTAAATAAATTAATAAATATATGTATACCCAGCTAGTAAAACATAATTCCCGGTTGCATCTATGGCCATAGTATTAGCCTGAAATCAATAACAAATATAAGAATTATGTTTCATTATTGAATTGTATTTATTTTTTAAAAATAAGTTATATGACGTTCTATGTACCTGTAAGTCACGGTGCTCCGTAACCACATAATCATTGCTCCAACGTTTTGACATTTTACAAATGAATACAAATGCTTGTCAACATTCTGTAATAAGGTTAGACAAATTTGTAATACAACAGATTGTACATATGTAGAAAGAAACTTATTCCACGGATCTAGTTATATTTAAATTATTAAATTGTGGAAAACCAAGTTAATAAAAGAAAATAAAAGTTTCAATTCATTTTTTGCTTGTTGCATAAGATTCAAAATATAAATGCAATTAAAGTGAAAATCAGAATCTATATACGTAGGTATAATCTTGAAAGCACTTCCATAGATAATAGTTTAGTTTATTCTTTAGTATTAGATGGCAACCTTGTCTGTTTCGTTTTTGGTGTCTCAACATTGACATTACCAGATTGGTAAGTGTACATTGTTCAATCGTGACCAATCCTGTTGTTGAATGAAACGATAAGAGTTTTCAATTATGAAAACGAAGACGAGAATTCGGTTCAATTCCCTTGGTATGTGTGTTATGTATAAGAAAATATATATGTTTAAAAAACAAATTTTTTTGTAAACTACTTTCTTCAATTTAATTTGTTTCTACCTATGTTAAGAGAAAGTCGTTTTTATTTCTTGTTCCTCTATTATTTAATTTATTAAAAAAATATATTTCTGTAAATAGTAAAAAGAGTAACTTTTTGCTTTTTCCGCGAAATTTATTTTCAATTGTTGCACTAATCGCCATATGTTTGTTGCGTGTGCTGTGTATTCCATGGTAAATATATTGAACTCTATAAGATAAAGAAATAAAGGTTAGGTAATCATTTTCTATTTCTTATTTAATAAAATGTAATTGATGATGATATTTTATGTTTTTATTATCATACAATCCATCTTATATATCGATGCATTTGATTTAATTATACCATCTATGTCATAAATTTAATTTTTTAGTGGAATTCGTTCTTTTGAATTCGATTAAAGCAATCTGCAGCGTACATAAAATTTAGTTATTTATATAAAATGTAAATATTTTAAAGGCATTTAGTAACTTTTTAACATATTCTATATAACTCTCTCTCCCTTTCTCTCTCTCTCTCTCTCTATATATATATACACACACACACAATATTACATTAAATATTAAATGTGTAAATACGATTATTATATAAGTGAATATAATGATGTATTTTTAATTTCCTGATACGCAAAAAAGAAAAAGAAGAAAGGTTTCTGATATGTAATAAAACATTTAATAAGTTTCTTTAATTTTAATATATAATACACCCCGCGATAAAAAAATAGTATACTCCTAAATATTGCTATTTTTAGATGTGATAAAACTTGATCTTTTCCTTATATATATATTTTAATAGAATTCCAAAGTTGTTTTTATTGGAAGAGTTAAATTAAAACGTAAACAAAAGCAGTCACCAATGTGATAAAATGATGACATAGCCTCGAAATTCTTTTTCTGTTGTTATTAAATCGTCCGACCGTATACTGTATTATTGTGTGTGTTTGTTGTCGTTTTTTTTTATTAACATTTTACTGTGGGTAGAGGAAAATTTTTATCTGACGTCGAAATAAAAACGGTTTTGGTACTACATAAAGAGAACCATTTCGTTTCAAAAATTACACGCATTATATATTGAAGCAGAAAAGTAGTGTATAATTTATTAAAAAATCCACAAGCATACGTAAAAAAAAAAGAGTTTTGATCGACCGAAAACAGTAAACAATCGTGAAAAACGTGTGATTTTAAAAGATGCTTCAAATTTTGAATAAATAAGTATTCTAAGGTGATCAACGAGATCATCAGATCTTAAAATAATTAAAAATTATTGGACACAACTTGCAAGAAATGTTTATGAAGATGGAAGACAATTTCAATGTTTTGCAGATTTAAAAATGTGCATTAAATAAAAATGGATAAAAGTACAACCAAAATATATTAAAAAAACTATTTAAGTGTTCCTGAAGTTCATATTTGAAGTGTTCTAAAGTACATTTCGAAAGTGTACTTCCGAAATGTATATTGGCTATTTTAACAAATAAAGAAGAACATAGAAAGTATTAAAAATTGTTATATATTTTATTATATTATTTTAAGTATTTAAATCACATTTTTTTGTTTAGATGACATCATTTTGTCGCACTGTTTTTTTGTATATTTTTTGTTACAATAACAAAAAAACTTTTTTTAGTCTTTTTGTTTGTTTGTAATATCATGTATTTTATAATAAAAATGTATACGTATCAAGAGTATATTTGTTACATTTAAGTGATGAAAACATTGAATTTGTGAGGTGTGCCATTTTTTATCGTGAAGTATATGTGTATACACATTTATATATTACAATGTACCAATTATAAACAGAACCATACAAACACAATATGTTCTTTTTACTTTGTTGAAAGGTTTGTTAAAATCATGCAAATAAGATATATATCTTTTATTATACACACTTAATACATTACTTAAAATTATATCAGTATGTCTGTACTTCACGTGTTCAAGAAAAAAAGACCAAAAAGTATAACAAGAATGATGGTTTTCCCATGAAATATATAAGGGTATTGATTATTTTCGATTAAATGCAAATTCTGACATATTTCAAATTATGACAATTATTTATTATTTATTTTCTTTTCTAATTCTTCTATATTTCTATCTGTAACAAAATCCTTATATCATCCATAAAACATATTGTAGTTGCTGCTGTTAAAGTTTCTACTATAAAGAATCCATCAAACATTACATTCCATATGCCTAATCCTTTAATAAATCTCTGTAAAACATTTTCAATTATATCCTGTTCTTTATCTTCTCCTTTAGTTCGTATTAGGAACTATCTATTATTAAAATAAATCTCTGGCTTCTTGATTATATGGTTAGTTAATTCATTCGTATTTTTTACATTATCTATAATATTCTTCCATTCATTTGAATCAAAAGCATTTTTTATGTCTAGTGTAATAAGTATAACACGCATTATTTCTTTTATTGGCCTTTCATAGACCCGTTTTATTGTTTCTGTCACAATCCTTAAGGCATCCATCGATGACCTTCCTCCTTTATAATTACATTGTATTTTGGAAAATGCATTGCTTTTTGATCAAAGGCATTAATCTGCTAAGAATAAGTTTTCCACAGGGGTGAACAAGAGCTATATATAGGGATTTGTAAGAAAGTGCTTTCAAAGGATCTATAGGAAACAAAACTAGAAATTGTTTTTTTGAGGTATCCAGAAGGCTCCACAATACCAAAAAATATTGTATATTACATACAATACTTCTGGGTATTTTCCTATCATAGTTTTTAAAGCTTCATCAGGGATACCATCAGATTCTATCACTTTGCATATCTTGCAAATCTCTACATCCACTGTGTACAGTTCATTCTCCTCAAAATTCTTATCTTCTATTCAGATGGATCTTTTTTTCTGTGAAAAAAGCTCATTTGCAATCTCAATGAGCTATTTTTCTGTATCTTGAATATCATACTTTAATGCTCCAAAATGTCTTATTATTTTATATGGCTGATTGCAAGAATTATTATCCATCTCATTGCTTGCCTTTTTCTAGTTGCTATTTTTGTCAATCTTCATGCCACTTAAAAAATTTTTCTTTGCTTCCTAATATGCTTTTATCAGAATAGCTCTTTGCTTTAAATTTTTACATCTCTGTATCTTCCTTCTATTGGCTATACATATTTTTTTCCTTAATTTCCTTATATCTTCAGTCCACCAAAATAATTGTTTCCTGATATTTCTTATTTGACTGCTCTTTTATTTAATGATATTATTATATTAATGTAAACTACACGTAGTACGTTTAAAATTCAAACAATGTTAACCATCTCTATCTTAGTAAATACCACAAAAAGCCTTCAGATCTTAACAACATTTGTTGACGCTATAGCTTTCTATCACAAATCTTTAGTTTCCTCAAAACAATCCATTGCAATTACAAATGTATGTATTACAAATGCATTCGTAAAAATGATCGATCATAAAAATAAATATCTTAAGATTCAATTTATTATAAATTTAAATAATAGACTGTACTATAAATAAATCAAATAAAGATTATCGAGTTTTAATTTTTTGAATATGGTATATCTAACTGTGTACTATTGAAGGATGTACGAAATATCGAATGATAATACGAATATAGCAATTAGCAGATATCTTTCTCTCTCATTACTATATTTTATTATCTCTCATTACTATATTAAATGTGACTAGATGTTGATATATTTTTTTACAAAATGAATATTTTTTATTTCAATAAAACTATAAAAGTTTAATTTCTAAATACAGACAGTTTTCAATACTGTCTTAAAACATTAAATTTATTCAATTTACATTTACATATTCATTTAATATATGAAATTTCACAATGCATATAACTTTTCTTATGATTTTACTCAAAAGAATACAAATTTAAGTACAGGCAATCAACATACACGAAGTAATAGATTATACAATATAATATTCTATTTATTTTATGTACAATAAAATATATGTGTAAAAATGTCTTTTGGCATTTTACATGCATTGTGTCATTTTACTATTAGAACACAAGTATATGATACTAAAGTGAAACTTCCATTATTTACATTTTTTGTGGAATTATATATATATTTATTAGATATTTTTGTGGAATATATATACATATAAATATATAAATATATAAATATATAAATATATATATATATTCCACATATACACGTATGAATTATATAACAGCTGAAATGAAAATTAATGCAAAAATTTTGTGCATTTTTATGAAACATAAAAATAAAATTGCTAAAAATTCATAGCTGTGTTTTTTATACTGCATTGTGCTTTGCATAAATTTTATGAATGAAGAAATCATATAAATGCAGTAAAACAAATCTATATTATCATTTTATGAATATTTTTATAATCAACTACTCTTTAATTAGCCTTGAGATGGTATGCTTCTTTATATTATATACTACATACAATTTACTATACACACTTATGTACATTTAAGACACATAATTATTACAATTAAATCATAATTTTTACATTGCCATATATTGTATAATTAATTAAATTTTTAAGATTTGATAAATGATTTCAAAATTTAGTACATACTTTGGAAGTAATATTTTTACTTTTAACATTAATGCCTATAAAATTAATTGCATTTATGCAGATTCATTGTGATCACATGTTTTGTTTGAACATCAAATATCATCGTTTCTGGCTCTCAAATGTAATTTGATAAGATATAACACAAATACTGTAATATACAGATGAAAGATACTATTAGTATACTTAAATCTTTGTTTTTAACATTAAATAATAATATTTAACAATTAGACTTTTCAATTTAGTATTTTTATCGAAAATATAATAAATGGAAAAAATGTGTTATAATATTCATTAGATTGTCAATTTACGAAATATTTTCTTATTTCCATATTGTAATTAGTATTGGAAAACATGGCACCTATTTAAAGTAGAAAGTACTAATGTTAGGGCAATAACAAACATTAATATTCTCTGGAGTAATAGAAAATACAATATTCATATACTATAAAGTGCAAGAAAACTATACTCTAATTATATAATATATAAAATGTACATCTGTTAGAGCCTTTACTTCATATCCTTCCCAAAATCACATTAGTCTAATTTCCTATGTATATACGCTATATTCTCTAATAAAACGCGTATAGACATGCATCTTAACAATATATTTTTTCCTTTCCCCATACTCTCATTTCACAATACATTACATATTCATTCTAAGCACCAGTTTTTTTATAATTTGAGAGTTTTTATAGATCCAGAATATCACTGAATTGTAATTTGTTCACTGAGTTCTTTTATTATATAATTATAGTTTATCATTATATAATACATTTGGTAAATATAAAAACTTCGAAACTCATTGCACCTAAATTGTTTGCAAAAATATTAGGTGCATTATCAATAAGCTTTGTGTAAGTAGAAGATGATTTTCTTTGTTACAATAATTATAATTGCCTAAATATGGAAAATCATTATTATAATTCATCATCGATATGTTTTATTTTATATTTCTTGTCATCATTTTCCCTACTTTTAAAATTGATAGTATAGTCTTCCTTATATTTTAAATCACTTTCTTCTTTTAGGTTATATTTTGTATTAGATAATCTTGCCTTTTGATGAAATTCTGTAAAAAATTTCGATTTTTCTTCATTGGATGCCCATATTGGTTTTTTAAATTCTTCTAATAGATCTGTAGATATGACATTATTATTACTATTTTTTTTGGTGTTTTGTTTGTTAGTTAATTTATTCTTATTATTATTTTTAATTTTATCATCAATTCCTTCTTGAATTTCTTGTAATATTTTTTGAATTTCATCTTGTGATACAGATTCTGTGACATAAGATTTCATTGTACCTTTAGAAATAGGAAATAAAAGATTACCATCATTAAATGAAGATTTCTTATATGAAGTTTCTGTCGAACTTTCTTTATTTTTAATTGTCTTATCTATAGCATCTACATTTTTCTGTTGTGTTATGTCTAAAGATACTAATTCTTTTTCTTCTATATTTTCAATTTTATTTTTCACACTCTCATTTTTGTTTTGTTTTAAAACATCAGATTGTATTGACAATTTATCTGATTCAGTAGTAATAATTTTATTTTCATTATTTTTAACCTCTATATAATTAGAAATATTAGATTCATCTTCATACTTTTGTAAAGTGTTTTGTTCAGTATTTTTGTTAACTTTCTCTATCTCTGTCCATATAAAATTTTCAAAGTTTTCATATTTTTTATCATAATCTTTATTTTCATCCAACAATTTAAATAGATCCTTTGTATTAATTTCAGGATTACTTTCATTATTATCATTTGTGAAATCTACCTCTTGTATTAATGCAACATATGCACGTTGCAGTTTTAAAAATTCGGGATCTTTATTACCACCAAATTTTTCTAAATTTTTTTGCCAATCATCCATTAATATTTCTTGGTATATATTTTTCACAATTTTACCAATATGATCTAGAAGATCTAAATGTTGTTTAATAATTTTATCATCTCCATCAAATATTTCTCGTAATAAATGCCGTAAAACAATGTATTCATTAATTTGTCGTATATCAAATCTTGAAATCTTTATAAATGGAGTTAAACCTGGCATTGTGGACCTTATTTCTTTGAGTTTTGTTGAAATCTCTTTCAAATATAAGACAGTAAGATCCATTTTTGTAAGTAAATGTTGTTTTAATATTTTTTGTTTATTAGAATCCATAAGTTGACCAATGGATAAAGCACTCGATGGATTTGGTGCAACTTCACTTAATTCTTTTAAGAACCATAAAACTTTTTGTTTCAAACTTGCTGCACTGAATATATTTGTATCCACACCTTGCTCTGTCATTATCCAGTTGTAATAACTTGTCAATAGGAAAGTCCTAATATATAATCCAGTTTTTTGGCCAGATCCAATGTACATTTGGTTTACAAATACTTCTTTCAATTGTTGCCATTGTTTCTCCAGCGAAGTTGTTGCTTCTGAATTTTTTGTCATATGAATAAGTGGTACATTTGATTTAGCTGTAACCCTTATCTCTCCTCCAAGTGAATCTTTAATAATTTGTGCAGATAAATGACGAAATTCAATAGTGTCCTGTTGCTCATTCTCAGTATTAGAAATTATATCTTCTTGTAAATCATTGTTTACAAGACTCTGTTAAGATAAAAATGAAATTCCTTTTTAGTTTATTTACATAATATAAAATAAATATAATGCAGAGAAATCATTGTATGTAATGGCAGATTTATGCACATAAAGGAGAAGTGGAGACAATCGTCCGTCAGACGTGCCTCCGTAAGATAGAAGCCCCTACACTAGCATATAAATAAATTTATATTATATAATAAATTTAATTTAATATCTGGTGATCGGTATATAATTTTTATTTCTATATTTGCTACTATAATCGAATGTGAATAATGTATTTCTCACTTCATCATTTATATTAACATTGAACCGGAAAAATTTATATTTTGTATAATTGATTTATTCTAATCAGGTTCCTAAAATTTGCAATACCTCGGGTTCCTTGAAGGCTAAATCCGCCAATGATTGTAAGATATTAAGACAAACCTGTGATGTGATTTGCTGAGTGAATAAAGATTTTAAAGAACCTTTCAATTGCTCAAACATTGATAAGTCAGTAGGTGCTTTTAGCTGAACTTCATCCTTTGAAAAAAAATTTCCTATCGATTTGAATAAATATTTATTATTATATATATATAAATTTTTTAATATTTATATTTTTTTAAATAAACTTTTTTACCAATGGTAATAGTAAGTTCACCTCCACCTGCACTAATAGCTTTAATCAATTCAGCAGCTTCTACACTAAAGAGAAACACAACAGGTATTGTCACATCATCTATTTCTTTCTCATCACCAGACATAGCAAATATTGGAGACGTTGCTGCACTAGTACCAGCTACATTGTCTAATACTATTCCTGCTATAGCACCGGCTTTTTGAATTCTTCGAGCCTGTATTAATTTGTTTAACAATATATATAACAATATATATAAATGTTATTTTATTACTCACGTAGTTATAGAAATCTTACCTTTTCCATGAACATGCAATCGCCACGATTCATGATTACTATTTTATTTATCAATTTGTCTGTATTAAGAAGATCTGTACAAGCTGCAAGAGGATATGTGAACACAACTTTCCCAGTAACTTTATTAAAACTATGTAATTCAGGACCAAAATGTGCTGGTCCAGCTAAAAGTGTAACTTTTTGTGGTGGATACGTTTTAGGTTTTATAAACGTAACTGCTTGTGGCTTAGTTTCTGTTTGCTGCGACTGAGTTATACTAAGTTCAACCATTTCTTGCATAAATAATAATCCTTCTTCAGAATCTTGTGGAGTTTTTGCCTTGAAAAAGTAATATTTTTATTATGAAATGAATATCATTTTAACTTATATAAAAAAGAAATTACATTAGAAAATGTATGCAATAGTTGCACTCTTCCATCTGCTAATGTTAAAGTTGTTATACCCATTTCACTCAACATTTTCAAATGCTCTATATTATTAGCCTGAAATGAAAATCCATATTTATTTATTTTGAAATAATAATACAATATAAAAACTGGATAAATTTACTTGAAATTGGGATGCACTTAATCTTCTTTTTATAGGACGTCTTGGACAAACATCTTCCACCATATTTCTTAATGGTTGTCTAACTGATGCTGGGAATAAATGTAAACTGTTGGGACATGTCCGATCAAATTCATCTACTTGAACAGAATCTCTTTCAAATTCCTAAAGATATTTTTAAAATGTAAGCAGTCCATATTGAATTAATGAAAAATATTTACTGATCACATTTATGACCTTTGTTGAAGACTTACGGAAGAAACATTTGTTCTTATTGAAGCTAACGTCAGTGGTAGTAAATGACCTTCAGTTGTAAAAATAAATTCATCCAAATCTAAGACTAAATCAGCTGGTTCCACAAATAACAGATATAGGTATTTAAGCGTCTCTGATAATACGAAACTGTCCATAGTATCGGCATGTTTATTAGTCCTAACATCCGATACAGCAGCATAACCACACGATACTCTAGCGTATGTTTGAAGACTCTTGAGTACTTTACGCCCAACTCCTAAATAGTAATGATCGCCTGTTGCACGGTATAGGAAATATGTTGATTCTAAAAATTCTGGTCTCAATGGATGATGTCCCCAATGTACCTAATTAAATTTGGTGGAAAATAAATCCCATTACAATGTTATAAATATAATAATTATACAAACATATGTCATAGAACAAATATATTTATTATCATATTATGTACCTGAAAATCAGTAGTAAAAGCTTCTGGTATAAAATTATGTCTTTGCATGACTTGATAAAGCATCTCGTGTGTTTCTACTGCAGGCTTAATGTCTCCTTTCAACACCTGCAAAAAGAAATGTGAAATAGATTGTGATATAAAATTGATAAAGATTTTATACATACTTGTAAACCAGGCCAAAAAGCTAGCAAAGCATCCATGAAATTTTTTGAATTCGTATTTGGTCTATGCATATGTACATCTAACAACATTGGACCTTGACTCACATATTTCATGATAGCTTGATAGTGTTTATTAAAACGTCCCAAGTATTTTTCATCTCCTATATAATAGTAAATTCTTACTATGGCTGATATCAATAAAAATATTGGTAAAAGAATATAAAATTTATACCTAATAAAATATAAGCCTTTAGGCAGTACTCATAGTAGGAGTCTATACCTGCTCCTACACCAGAATCTCTACGTACCCAGTCACCCGAATTTACATTCAATACCGAACCCATTAAATCAGTTCCTCTATGACGCATTCTCCATAATACATCCATTGCTTTTTGTGCTTTTTCCTATATAAAATATATGTAAGGAATTAATTATCTTGAGTTTTGAATATTTTGATAATGTCAGAGAAACTATACTTCAAAAATTGATTCTCCGGTTAATCTTGACAAGGCAGCCATTTCTAATATCATGCTACCTGCACAAGCAGTACATGTCTCTCTTGATACTTCTGTGGGAACTCCCTTCATGCCATATTTTAGATTAATCTAAATAAACAAGATTATATATTATTACACACTCACGTATAGAAATAACTTTTATAAAACAATATTAAGTAATCAAGTAAAAAGATACATTACTCTGCCATAAGGTATTCCAGTAGATGTATTGAATGCAGGTAAAAATCTGTATCCTAAATCTTTGGCTAGATCTAATAATTGGCCTCTATACCATGGCATTATGTCAGCTCTTTGTTGCAAATATTCAGCTAATATGTGACCACTTAAAAGACCTCTGTTAAGTATATATTAAAACATTGTTATTAAAATAATACTAACTATATGCGGATAGATAAAATAAACCTGATTCAGCTTAATTACCCAAGCATTCTGATGTTAGTCTCAAATAGAGACACTATTACGTCTGTATCAAAGCTAACATCTCTAGCAACAAGCTTTACTGCATTTTCAAATTCTTCCAAATCACCTAACACCTACAACATTAATACCTTAACTGTAAGCACATTCAATATCAATTTTATACTATCCTTATATTAATAATATTCTTACCACGAGTGTATCTAAGGTATCCACTAACGTAAGAGAAAAACTGTAAGCATATATAAAAAAAATTAATAAATAAACAAATTTATTTAAAAAAAAAACCTATTGTGTCACTTTTTATACTATAGATAATTCTTTTAAAAAAATATGAAATATAATAGATTTTAATATATTCTTACTTTCCTAATGTAGAATCAATATCACCCCTATTTGGCTCTGATCCTCTATATCGTCCCTTACAGCTTAATGGCATTAACTCATCTGCGGGATAGGCATTTTCCTATAATTTTTCCAAAAAATGATTCAGTACCATCCAATTGTTAAAAGATTATAATTAAGTATAGTATCATTTACCATATAAGCATTGTAAGCATGATAAAACATATCCCTTGCTTCGTCCCTAAAAATAATACAAAGTTATTAAAAATGATAAATAATAATTGAAGGTTTATTATACATACTTTAATGCTTCACGTTCTTCTTTACTCATATAATCCAGTTGATCATCATCGGATGTAGCCATTAATGCACGTATGCTACATCCGAACATCAACAATCCAAATAAGAGAGAATCACGAGCCATTCTTCATAAAAAAATATGTTCCTTTTTGTTTGTCAAGATGTCATATCTATGGTTAAGCATAACATTTTTCAAAAATATTTTAATTGATCCACTTCATCCAACAAAATTTTAATATTATTTAACACAATTTCAATAAAATATTACTATACAAATCTTTGCTCAGGATTTTTTTAATGCTTCTTCGTTGTATAATTTTTATACACACGAGCCATTGTTCGGTAAATTTAAAGATGTCACTAATGGAAGATAGTGTAACATATTTCTATCAATGTATAAAACAAGTAAAGAAAAAGGAGAGGAAGCACTGATGATCAATTTCTGCACACGTAGATCATAAACGTTTTTTGGTTATATCCCGAAAAATTTGATTTAAGAAAAATTCATCAAAAGTTGATTAAGGAATCTATATTACAAGCAGAATAATAGCAAAGATAAAAAAGTGCTAATGACAGCTGATCACGCATTTTTATCAAGGCCAGATGATGTGGCCTCCGTTAGTTTGTTCAAAGTCTTCCACTTTGCAGCACTGTTCGACATATGTTTCGACATGTTATGTATTTATGTTTTGAAGGGTTCATTAAATAGTCTATTATTCTGTCATTACGACACAACCTTATTTAATATAAAAAAACAAGATATTTCGCACATCGATCTTCTTTTATTTGCATTATGTTTATTAAAATCAACGTTTTTCTTGATGAACTAACCTCTCATAACGAGAGTTAACTCCTACAATAGAAGCGATCATGTGATTCGGATAAAAATTCATGGCGGTCTTTAATGTACTTTTGAATTTTCACACTTAATAAAGATTTAATGTTACCTTTTTTCAATTTTCATTAATTGTTTTATTTATATTTATTTATTATCGTATACGATTCTATAAAAATTAAAATAAAAATTTATAAAGAAGTGCACTTCTGATTACTTATTCAGGATATTATGTATAAAATATAAAATGTACAGAGAGTAAATTAAAAGAAACATGAAAATATATATATGACATACGATGCTTACGTTTTCAACATTCTGCGCCGGAACTCTTGCGCGCGCATAGTATTGTTAATGCTGAACGAATATTTGTATACTGTAACTACAGTGATTTTTAATTTAAAAGAAAAATGAAACTGTTAACACATAATATGTTAACTTCCAAATGCTTAAAAGGTGTTACTGTAGGTTATCCTTTAGGGATCATCGTAAGTTTATTTCATAAAGAAACTTAAAAGATTAAAGACAATCTTAAATAAGGTTAACATTTCATGCTTGTAAATCTTACTCCAAAAATTAATTTTCATCTATTATTAAAGATTATTTGAAATATTATAATAAAACATTCTCAATAATTTTACAGGCAAAAGACATCAAAGTATCAGAAGTAGACTTCAACTCAGAATTTATAGCAAGGATCATACCAAAATTGGACTGGATAACTTTGTGGAAAGCTGCAGAGAGTGTAAGTTTAAAAAATATTTAATTTAATATGTGCACTTTTATATACAATGTTCATATTTTTAGTTAAAAGATTTTTTATAGATTGGACATGTTGGTGAACTTCCTCAAAACTTAATAGAAGATTATGAGAAAAATGAAGACTTCTTAAAAAAAGTACACCATGTGCTATTAGAAGTAGAAGTTATAAATGGAGACTTGTTATGTCCAGAATCTGGCAGAAAATTTCCCATTAATGATGGGATACCAAACATGCTTTTGAATGAAGACGAAGTTTAAATTTTATAAGACAATTTATAAGTCATAAAATCATACATCAAAACATGTATAAAATTCTTGTATATTATCATAAATACTGATATTTGCAAATAGAATATAATCTTTATGTATTCAAATGTTATGATTAAGAGTTCTATATAGAGCATTGTGTTTCAGATTTTTGTGATTTAATTTTTTCTATTTTTTATAATTATAATTATAAATATAGGTAATATTTTTTATATTGTATTAAAATTATGATATAAGAAGATACATTTTAATAGAACATATACATCTGGAACTATTACAGTTTTTATTAAATTTATTAGAGATAATAAATAAGTTCAATTGTTTTATTGCACAGATATGTATAGATACACGAAATACAATTTTGTTTTATCACTTGCAATATTTAATACACATACCATTATTGCTAGTTAAAAGCTTACTATTTTTTATTTATAAATATTAATTATTTAAATGTTTGAATAATCTACTAGGAATGTGATATAGGCACATTCATTTTTCTCTCTTTATAGAAGTAAGATCATATTAAACTTTATGAATTATGAAGAATACATCCAAATTAGAGATTTTGATGAAAATACATAAATTCATTTTACTACTTTCAAATATTTGATAAGATCTGTAGTCTGTTAGAAATACCATACTTATAAACGGAAAAATACATAAGTAATTTAATTACTTATTCAGATAATAATTATTGAAGAAAACAATATCATTATTGATTAAAATTTATCTTGTAAATGCATAAAATATGTTCTCAATAAATAATGTAAAGATTATAAGAGAGAGAGAGAGAGAGATACTTAGTTTAAAATACTAAATTTACTAAAATCTAATCTAAACAACTTTTTTATAGCAGGTAATAAATTCATGCAATAAAGTATTCTTTTCCAAATATTCAAATGAACTTCTTTCTACCAAACAGAATATTTTCTGTTAATTATAATAGTATATATTCACATTATCTGCTATCTGTGATACACATCGATATACATTCACCAATATCTTATTTGTATAATATAATATCTCAAAAAGTATAGATGTGCTTAACATTAAAATATATGATTTTTTTCTAGCAAAACTGGAAAGCCCATTTGTTCTATTTGCATTCATTTTTGCATTTAGTATTACTTAAAATATAATGAAAATATATTATTTATCCATCATAATTTTTCAAAAGTTAAAAAGCTATAAAAATAGCTCTCAACTGATGTATCAACCACAGCCCATCTGTTCATAATCAGTAACTCGCATACTAGATCTTTTTAAAGGCAGGATTATTGAATGAAGCTATGAAAATACCTCTGTTTATTAACTTAATTACAGCACTTGTTTTATTAGTTTTATACTTGACATTCTTTTCTTTTTTTTTAATTTCTTGTTATAAATCATATCTCAATTATGATTTATATTATATATTAATAAATTGGAATTTATACTGCAGATATGCGGAATTATATTTATTATTTTATATATCATGGAATGTTTGTATCATAAAAGATTAATATCCATATGAATATTCATTAAACTATTCAATTTAAATGTACTTTTATATTTAATTTAAATAATTAATACTGAATATTTTGGCTTTCTGTATTTATTAAATATCTTAATCTAATTAGTTTCTATACTTATTGATATCAATTTAAAAGAATCCAAACTAGTTATGTTTTTACGTAATTTGAACCATTTATACATTTAGTATAGTATATCAGAAACATTTAAAGAAACAAGAATGATAGACAATACTATCTTTACATAATTACAATTATGGTAAATTATTTCACATTTATAAATAAATATTTCGTGATTACATTATAAATAATTTTGTAAATCATTGTTTAACAATAAAGATATAATGTAAAACAAAATTTTCTGAATATATATATATATATTTTTATATCACTAGATTTGTTAGGATATGTTAATGTAGAAGTGATGTGATATTCTTGAATCACTAATGTGTATCAGGATAATATATTCTCAAATCTTTCTACTCCACATTCATAATATGAATGTATTGAATGTGAGCAGATGTTATGACTATCATTGTTTTATACTTTCGCATATCTGTAATCTAGTTATAGAAATACTGTTAATGTTATTAGTCTTTTTATCATATGAAAAACAAATATGTTTTAACTTCTTATACAACAGAAACAATACTAAAATATATTTTTCCAATAGAATAAAAATATATGATTAATAACAATAAAACATATTACCTATATCAATAAACATGTATTTTCATATGTTTAGTTTAAATAATAAGAGAATAATATATGAAGTAAATGAGCTAACAAAAAAAAGATTTACACTTTACAAAAATATTTGAGAAGATATCTAATATTAATCAATCAGTTATATTGGACACTTTCGAATTTTTATAAGTATGCTTATCATTATTAATTTAGTGAACATTAGTATGCTATATGATATCATCTTAATAGATGGAGAGAGATAGCTGTATATATTTGATGAGAAATAAATATAGGTATAATTATTTGTTAAAAAATGATAAAAACAGAAATATGAAAGTTTAAAATTTGCAGATTAATTATAAATTGGAAAAAAATAGCATAAGAAAACTATTTATAGTAATTTTTGGAAAATAAATTATTTTAAGTTAATTTGCAAGTGCAAAAAAACTTAGAAAGAAACAATCACATATATTTCATTTACCACGACTTTCTGTATTAGCTAAACTCCTCTGAGAATATATGGAACCTTCTGCTAATCCTCTTAACGGACCTTTTCGTAACTCGGCATTAGGACCTTTAGCAAGATAACTTCCTGATACTAATGCTGCATCATGTCCCATTGCTGCTGACTTTGGAAATTGTTCTTTTGATAATAAATTGGGATCTGGTCCTGACCATGGTGCATAGTCTGGCCTAAAATGATTTAACATAATTTTTAATTGACAAAATATAACATTATATATATTATCTATTTATTAATATTATAACATTAATTTTTATTACGACTTACAATAATAAATCGTTGTTAGCTCCTTTTGACAGTTCAGGATTTGGACCAATGGGTTTTAACAAATATGGAGATTTATATTCATTGTCTTCAGTGGTACTAGTTCCACGGGAAACTCTAAAATATCAATATTTTATAAGTTATTGTATAATTATTTAATTTAAGATATTTAATAACATAAATAACAATGTCTGGAAATCTTTAATTTAATTGTTATAGAAATATGATACACAAATATCGTACTTTGGTATTTCTATTTTATTTTTAGATCTCTTGGATTTCTCAGAATCAATTTCCTTAACTACTTTTTTAATTGGTGATGCTGTTAGTTTTATAGCTTCTGTTACAGGTGGACTTTCCTTTCGCTCATCACTTCGACTGCTATCAAGACAATTAAAATATAAATATATATATATATATTTATTTATTTATTTATTTATCCATACACATTAATTCTTTTATCCATAATAAAAGAATTAATGAGCACGATGAGTATAATTTACCTTTGACTACTGGAAGTACAAAGTGGCCTTGTAGCTTCTTCTGCGACCATAATATCTAATATGTGTATTGCTCTTTCTTCATCATAATCTACGCTATCCATAGCAAGCACTATTACTCTTTCTGGTACAGATTTATATTTTTCTGTCAAGCGTGCTTTCACTGAAATTATTTTATAGATTATTTATTATAAATTAATAGAAGAATATATATATATATATATATATATATATATATATTTTTGTAATAATATACTTTTGTTTTTCTCCTCCAAACTTTTCATACGAGGAGGTGGAGTTGGAGCAATTCGTTCATTCTGATTCTATAATTAAAAAGAAATGTGTTAGAGGTTTACACTAAATATTTCATTACCTAATAAAACTGATTACTTACTTGATCTTTATCTTTCTTTTTATTTAAGGATTTATTAGGAGCAGTAAGATTTCGTTTCTCATAGCCTAGATCAATTAATTTTTCAGAGGCTTTTTGAACATTATTTTCACTTTGTTCCAATATGTCAAGTAACATTGTTTCATCAACTTTAGGAAATACATTTTTCAGGTACCTATACACAAATTTTAAATATGTAAGTTAAGAGAAATTTCGAATGTTGATAATAGTTCGTATATAGATATGATCTAAAACATAAAAATATGTTCAACTTATACTTCAACATATTATATCAATACATAAATAGATAAAATCTACCTCTAAAAGGTCTTATTGATTTTTCTCTCTTTTTAAATATAAAATTTATACGTGCTATTTTCAAAAATAAAATAAAGATAAAGTGTATTAAAAATATGTTATATAATATGCATATTTGGTTGACAAATATAAATGATTACATATTTTTGCATCAAGCAGTAATATTTAATAAAAATCTCTTTTTTAAATATTTAAATCTGCAAATGTAATCAACTAATTATTTTATTAAGTAATAGTAGTTCAAGCTGTTTAAGCTATGAGATGGTTTTAAGGCATAATATACATGCATATATAATTACGCTGCATTAGAACAAATGAAAATTTTTAAATTACATACACAGTTGAGTTATTGATAGGCTTAAATTGAGAGTTATTGATGTAATCTGGATCATTTGTTCTTACACAAATGTTTACAATAACTGACATTTACACAACATTTTAAACATTACTTTGTGCCACTAAATGTTAAACAAAATGTATATAGATGATAACAGAAACTAACCTATCTATGATTTGTGTAATGTTTATACTACCCAACGTCTATGGTAAACCAGGAAGAAACTGAAAAGTAAAAAAAATTCCAAATAATGAAATCTTAACTAAAATAAGTAAATCAGATAGGATACATCGTCATTCTATAAAGACCACAGATACAAAGGGAGACATAATTATCTTTAAATTTCGTTATCTTTTAAATGCTACTAAATAACAATTTTTCTACCGTGCGTGACAAAAAATACTTGTAAAATTTATATAAATTAAAAAATTTACCAGATTCAACAGATGCAATTTTTCGATAATTGCGGAAGTTCGAAACGTAGTAGTATTTTGTAGCAGAGAAATAATTGGTACATGCTATTGCTACATCGCAATGATCAAATTGTGTACACAAATGAAATATACCAGAAATTTACAAAGAAGCAAAAAAAGAGTATTACTTTGTTCCAGATCTGGTATACTTCTTATTAATCATAACAAGATACGATATCAACATCTAGCATCCAGAGTAGGTGAGATTGAAACTATAAGTATGGGATAAACCTAAGTTTCATTTTTGGGGAGTTAGGGGCTGGCCGAACCCCACGAGGTGGACTCAATGTTAAAGCTGCATGTATAGCATGAGCTGGTAGCCTCCATCTTGGTATTGCATATTTTGAGTGTACTCCCATAGGTGTACACGGTCCTGGAGCGCAAAGAGGATTCTTTTCCACTTGGAGAGCGCTTACAACCAAAGCTGCTCTGTTATGGTATCTGAAAGCATCGGCTAGGAACTTAGCGCTAAATTTAATACAATGCTATGTGAAAAGAAGTGAAGAAAAAGAAAACATGTACAAAATGATAATTAATTATAGCATCATAAAAATAAATATAAGTGTGATGAGAAAAATAAATATAAATGTAATAAAATAGTAAATATTTGTTAGTTTAAATGATACACAAAAGAATTAAATATTGTTAATGAGAATTAGCTTTTCAAATTCATAAAACACTTACTTTTTTAACAGCAGTCGTATGTGAGTATCAGAGACTGTAGGAAACATTGCATTGATTTTTGCAACTTGCAATTCAGAATCAGAATCTTGTGTTAAAGTAGTTTCCATATTTCTCACTGGTGTTGGTGATCCCAAAGTAATTTCACCAAATCGATTTGTCATGGCACTCATTGATTTCATAGACATTGGAGTTTTTAAATCCTATATAAAATACATACATATCAATCAATTATAAAATTATCAGAATTAAATATTGTAAGATATAATTTAGTTTAATTTTAAATAAATACATCTGCATTGATTTAATTAGTATTACCTACCTGTAAACTGGGTGGCAAAAATGCAAGTTGAGGATTATGAAAAGGCGATGGTGTTGGATAAATTTGAGGAGCTTTATGAGCTCCTGTATAAACTAAATGCCCACCACCACCAATTCCTCCAGTCTTGAATATGTACAATACATTTTATATTTAATCCAAATGCAGCATATTAAAATATACATATAAAAATATTCGTACTTTATATGATGCATAAGAAACCCTTATATTATTTCATTAGATTATATTAATTTTATATAAGATAAATAGGTTTTTTTTAAATAACTTCATAAATTTTATATATAAAATAAAAAAGAATATAAATAGTATATGTGGATAATAAAAAGAAATTTTTGTAAAATTTTAAACTGCTATTTTTGTAAAAAGTATAAAATACTTTTTACAAAATACTTTTTAAAATACAATTATCTATCCTACATTTTAACTTCAAATAACTTAGAGAAATATTTGATATATTTGGATTTTTACTCTAATTAATTCACAGATAAATAAAAACTTCTATAATTAGCAAACTGCAATGGATTAGTTAGTTTAAGCCAATTATTGATCTTTAGATTTGAATTCAAAATGTAATAAAATATTTTATCTGACCTGCATAGGTATATCTTGAGAAGTAATGGTTGTGGCAGAGCTCAATGCTATGGAATTTTGTGTCTGTACATACTGAGAGTATTGCCAATATCGTATCCTTGGATCTTCCCATGTTGTTGTTCGGTTAAAATGGTCTATAAAATATCTGAAAGAAGGTATTCATTGATATCTAATAATCTATGTACTTTGGTAAATTTATAAATAGATAATATACATATATTATCTATATATAATATATGTATATTATCTATTATAATTATTTTTAATAAAATAAATGTTTAAAATATTATTCAACAAAAATTTATAACCAACAACACAATTAAAGTTGAATAGAACATGAATAAACGAAAGAATAAAAGAAGTAAGAGGAATTATTTGTACCGTACAAATAAAATTTTTACAGATACAAATGTTCATAAAATTACGTTATATTATTTCTAATTATAATTTACATACGGACGTCCACTACGAGAATCGTATCTACACTCCCAACCAGGTGGCAATTGACTTCTATCACTTTGTTCCGTCATTTTTAAACGTATTTTGATAATTTAAACGTAATTCGTGCTGCGTCGCGCTTTTTTTTACCTATTCGTATAAAGGGAAGAATTCTAAGTTAGTAGAAATCGAATATAAACGTAGGACGTAGAACTTGTATATAGAGTATATGTACTTCGTAGTGTATGCGCACATACCCATTGCGCAGCATAGAGCAAATATTAGCCAATGTTTGTTTATCGGTCATTTAATCGCCGTATGACATATGTATATAATTTTTGCAAGTACGTAACACTTTCATATACAAAAATATACGCAATCTTAGCTTTTTTACAAGATAGAATACTGGAGGAATTAAAATAACTAAAGTAGAAAGGAATATTTATACATATATAGATACATTAAATTAAATTAAATCTTTAAAATTTTTTAATCAACAAATAATCTTCTCTTCTCTTCTCAAAAGATGATTTCTAATATTAAATCTTTTTTATGATTATTGTGACAATGAACATGCAACGTATTTTACTACTTCTATCGAATGGGAAAAAACGCACGCAAGATTAGTTTTAAAATGTATCAAATAATTTATTTCTGACTCTACTAGTATCAGAACACATTTTGATTTCATCATAAATTTTTAGTGCATGTGCATGTTCAAATGGTATATTTATAAATAAAATACTTACCTTCTTATAAAACTGAATGGTTTATGTGTAACAATGATATATTATTTTTGCAATATATATTGAAACAATCTATGTAAATTATGCACTAAATATCTTTTGGCGTTACCAACTTAATTCACTGACATTAGGTAAAACAAAACAATGAAAATTATACATGATACTGTACATGATTACAGGAACAATTTTTAAATAGTACATTTAAGTGAAAGTAAAAAATCATTTACACTACTTTAAGCGTTATACGCTATCTCTTATGAAGAAGATCTAGAATAAGCTATGTATATTATACAAATTATAAATATAGTTTTCTCGCTTTCGACAGAAAAATGTTTAGAACTACATATGCCTATTTACTCTAGATTTATGTACTACATCATAAAACCTTATAATATCATAACGAGAAATAATCGCAATTCTACAGATGAAAGATGAGGACTTAAAGTTAGAATAAGAGTTTCCCATACAAAACATAGCGATTTTATTCTAGAAATAATGAGATAAATTTGGTTAGTCGTGTTGTGGAAACTTGTATACTGGCCTATTTTCGTGATGCGCATTATTGGACACAGTATAGACATACCGTTATAATGCACACGCATATTTAATAGTATTAACAAGTATTGTAATGCTCATTATAACGCCAATGAGCCCATAACGTGACTTTTTTGACAAAATCATTGTATTTGAAACATTAAGCAGCGATGTAGCAGTCATGAAAGAACTGAGCAAACATCGATATGCCCAAAAAATGCTACTACCACTGTAGCCAATAACGCACTTTTGTCATAAATAACGCTGATGCTGCTATCGTCGCCAACTGCGTGGTTCCCCATCTTCCTCCTCTTCCTCTTCATTTTCTTCAAGAAGTAATGCTTCTGCTGTTCCCTGTAAATACGAACATTTACATTAGTATCTATCATTGCAATTTACAATATTGGTTTAAAAAAAAAAAAAAAAAAGAAAAAAAAAAAAAGAGAAAAGAAAAAAAAACTGAACATACTTCTAAATCGATTTCTTCTTCAGCTGTAGGCGGTGCTTGTTCAGAATGTACAGAAAGTTGTACGGATGAATTCAGATTATTTCCGCTTCCACCGCGATGTAAGTGATGCCCGGATACCCAGGTTATAGATAATAATCTATCTTGAAAGGTACGGCCTTTTAACATTGCAACTTCGGCTTCTTTTCTGGATTTATAATTGATTACAATAGATGGTGTTGTATCATCTATAATTTGGTTCACTATTTCTCCAAATTGCTAAAGAAAAAAGAAATAATCCTTAATATTTCATAAACAAAAAAAATTTTCTTTATTTAATATATTGAATCTCAAATAGTAAATTCTATCACGAGTAAACATTTACTTTACTAATAACTATATTAATCAACTTACTTGAAAATGTGCTAGAACATCTGATTTTTCCTCCGTTTCGTAACCTGAGACTAGAAGACTCGTTGGTCTATGATCTACTGAAACGTGAGCATAACTTCCTCTTCCACGACCCCTATATGAAACTGCATGAGTTCCACGTATAATTCTACTAGACCTCGCACCTCTACCTACACCTGGACTCGCATGTAAACCTAATGCAGCAGCTTGAGCTCGTAATTCATTTAATCTCTTTTGCAATTCTCCTGCATCTTGACCCTCCTGCTGAGCAGTCATTAAATCCAGCTCAGCATCTAAAATCTCCTTTTGAGTTTGTTCTTTGGACTTGATCTGCGATTTATTTCCACAAATTTGTCCATTTGCAGCTAAATCTTTACGTAAATTATCAATGGATTGTTGCATAGTTTTAATTGTTGCCATAATTGCATCCTTCTGCTCTGGATTTTTCTCCGCTTTATCTATTAAAACTCTAATTTCTACAAGATGTTTGTCTAGAAGTTCTTGCTTTCTTTTCCTTAAATCAGCAGTTAATTTTATAGCTTCTTTACGTTTTTCTTCTTGCTTTTTCTTTAATGTTTCTTTAGCCGCTAGTATCTCCTGCGTTTTTTTTATTGCTAAAACTTTTTCTTCTCGTGTAGGAACTGCTGCCGCTTTTGGTGATGTTGGAATCACATTCTGTGTATTTTGTTCATCCGACGAACGACGTGTGGGCACATACTCATTTTCTTCCGATTTTGCTGGCAAATTTAGAGCAGCACCTAATCTTTCTTTTACGGAAGGACGGCAACCTTGATAAACATGGTCATATGTTAATAAGAATTTAATGGTAACAATATATTAGATTCGATTTATTATTATTATTATTATTATTATTATTATTATTATTATTATTATTATTATTATTATTATTATTATCATTATTATTATTGCTATTATTAAGTTGTAAATTGTTATATACAAAAATTAACTATTTTTTTAAATATGAATTTCATAAAACATACAAAAATATAATATTCAATTTACCTGGTGGTACATTTTCTATAGCTCCACTAACTGAATTATTATTTATGTTATGCCAAAACACTTTTATGAATCTATTATTCAATACAGCTTCAGTGCTTCTGTATGCAGCCTTAGCTTCTGTAGGTAACTGGAAAGTAACTAAAGCTGCTTCTGGATCACCTCCAAAATTAACTTGAATATTTACAATTTTTCCAAATTTGGAAAAGTGATTATTCAATTGTGTTATATTGTTTAAACTTCGGGGAACTTTCTTCAATTCTAAAGAACAGTTAGCTGGATTGTGCACTGCTCTTTGTTTTGGTCCAAGACGATTAAAATCAAATGCTTGTTTCCGTTTCAATGGATTTGCTTGACTATGTGTTATTTCTGTCGAATTTGTGTGAGGAATTACTGGTACACTAATCAATTCCCTTTGACCTCTTCCATAGAGTCCAGATCCAGTCTGTGGGTGTCTACCCCATGGCATTCTTGGTTCCATACTAGGGGCATCTGGATTGTATTCTGCAAATGCATCTAACATATTCTTGTTATTGTCATTATATCTCATCAAATATTGATAGTTCAAATGTTTCAATAACAATAATATCTTTCTACTTTAATGCTCGCCTAATTAATACTAAGTTATTAGATATTTTCTAAACGATTTTGCCATCTAAATCACTATTAAATTATATGAAATAATATTGATCTTTGATAATATTTTAAGACAATTGATCTCTTATTCAAGGATTAATATATTGTTTTAATATAATCACTTCGATAAAATATTGAAACTTTAACTATTGTAAAAAAAAATATTATATAGATATACTTCCTACCCATATTAGAATGATGTTGATTTCGTAAGTGCGGTGGTGGCAGACTTGCAAGTGGAAGGTGTGGTGGCGGTGCATTGCCATTTGGACCTGGAGGTGGATCAGGTACTGCTGTTACTGGTACTGTACCTGGAGCTTGATGACTATGTGGTCCAAAAGTCAGAACACGACTTAGAGCAACATCCTCCAATACAACAGGATCAGTACCATGATCATAAGGACAAAGATCTCCTCTCATACAATATCCTTTCTCTATAAAAATATATTTATTCTTCAGGTATTATATACTTCATATATTTTATGATCATTAACCCTTTCGTTACGAAACGATAAATATAATCATTCATCATCACATATTTGCTAGTGACTTTACCCATTTGTTGAAATTTAGCATTAATTCACAACTTTGATTATATTAGATCAATACAATTTGAATTAAAAATCAATAATTTACATGACGCGACAAAATATCAAATGTTACGCTTTGTCAGAGTTAAAATATATCTTCAATCAGTAGTAAAAAACACGACTGATCTGCACTGAACTGCAAGTGAACTGAACTGCACACTTGCGTTCTGACTGTGTATTTGCGAACGACGCTGTCATATCGAAAGGGTTAAAGTTCATAACATTCGGGAAGTTTTTATCGTTCTAGTATCGTTTCAGTTATCAATGATAAAATTACTTAAAATATATCATTAATGATACTTTTAGATATTTTATCGTTATTCATGTATTTCAATAAAAATGTTTAAATAACACAATATGTATTTCTTGAAAAATTCAATTTTATAACAATCATAATCAAGAATTACGTACCATCAAAATCTCTACATCTTCTCTTTGCTTGAAAAGGACCAATTTGGTTGCTTGGCATATTAGATGCAACAGCAACAACACTTTGGATCGATTGACTTGTAGTAGATAACCTCATGTCTACGTCTCCGTGATTACTATCTTGTGTTGGAGTACCACCACCCGGACTTCCTTCTACTCGTTCTGATCTATCTACATCCAACCTCTCTGAACGTTCTATTTTTTTACGATCTAAGGATCTTGATCGTGATCTGGATCTCAACGGGGTTGGAGATCTATTTCTGAAACGTGCTCTATGATCGCGACTATCGGGACCATCTCGTAACCTTGGTCGTATTGGAGATGTACTACGACTTCTAGTGCGTCTATATAAACAATAGGAAAAGAGATCCTTATTATTCTACCCTCGCCAAAAATATTCTTAAAATTGTCTTTATATAGAAATACATTACAGCAATTTGATAGAATGCATATAAGAATAAACCATTTTAACAAGAATCGTTCGTGCAACCTTCTGTCGTGTCGTCTAGCTGTGATAGGTGGAGATTCATTCCGCCATGGACGACTCCTATCACGTTCTCTGTCGCGACGAATGTGTTCTCTGCTTCTTGATCTGCGTCTATCTCTTTCCCAAGAACGCGATCGAGATCTTGTCCTTGATCTCATACGACCACTCCTATAAACACATTTGCAGAAAAAAAAGTAACATTTAAAATATTTTTAAAAGTAATATATTAAATTTTTCCAAAAAGCAAAAAATAATTATATGGATATACATTAAGAAACACCTTCCTTTTTAATATCTATCCTTGTTCTACTATATTTTATATGAGACTTGTACAATAAAAAGAAATTATCTCCATAGTGGCTGCTCCTAAATGTTCTTGAATCCAAGCTTATATGCTTACTTTTTTATCTAGTATACATATAATACAGCTATAACCTCTAGTACACACCGCTTGCTGTGGAGATAATCTTTTTCTATCTTATAAACTTCATCAAATAAAACAAATTGGATCAGGCAGAAGTTGTAAGAAAGAAAAATGTTCCTAAATTTATGTCCACCGAATCTTTCTGCTTAGATCAACTTCCTGAGCACTCCCTATAAGAAAGATACTTATTGAAGATAAACTCTATAATTAGGAAGCAACAATATCAAAGATGAAATTCACAAATACTCGCAGTAATGATATTAAATTAATAATTATTAATTTTTAAACATGATTACAAAAATTATTTAACAATAGATGTTGTTAAAATCAAGTTAAATCAAATAAAGAGTTTGCAAAGATTAATATTCATATATTAAATCTTCAAATCTATTACAATAAATTTAATTAGATACAAAAAAAATATAGTAGAATAGACTAGTAGAATTGCAATTTTGTTATTGTTTTTAAATATTCATATATACTATGAACCATTATATTATACTATGATAATATCATTAATTACATTTAGTTACTTACAAATGTATGCTGTATATTAATATAATGTTAATAAAAATGCAGAACCTTTTTTCATGTACATAAAATCATATATTTATTAATTCTATGAAGATAACATAAACAACTATCTGAATTAGAGTTCCACTACTAATAAGAGAAGTCACATTATGCATTGAAATATGCTATAAATTGATAATTATATTATGTTTCAAAATTAAAAACAAATAATATTTAAAGAAAACACTTACCGACTACGAGAACGTTTTTCTTTCTCCTTATCACCCTTATCAGAATCAGATTTTCTTGTTTCACGCTTGCAAATAGCTGTAGGCGTCGAGCCATTTACTTGAAGTGGTGCAACAGGATTAGTAATTACAGGAGCTAAAGAAATTGTTGTATCTGCAGTTTTTTCTGATGTTATCACTGGAGGTGGTGGATTTACACCTGGTGGAGTTCTACCACCATCTGGATCTCCCTTAGTGGGTGGAAGTATATATTCTTGAGTCTCCAAAGTTTTAAATAATAGCTCCACAAAATTTTTAGTTTCTATCATCATACATAAGATATATAAATAATTAACTATCCGTATTTATAAACATAAATTTACTAAGGTTTGTAAATTATAAAAATAAAGAAGATACCTTGTTGCAAAAATACATCAAGCTGTTCTACCATACAACCTCTTAACTCCTCTAAGGTTTTATCTTTCTTAACCAAGGCATATACATATTTAGCTAATGCAGCAGGATCTGCATCACAGCTGTAAACAATATATATATATTACTATATATTAAATTTTATGTGTATATATGCATATACAATATTATGCAAAATGTAAAGATAAGTTTAAAAATGATTTTATTACAATATACACATTCATATTTATAACATACGTATGCTTTGTAAAATTTTATTTTACTTCCTGTAGAGCAGTAATATACTGGAATTACTTTGTTATTAAATTATTTTTTAATATTATAAAAATATAAAATATAATACATTGCTGAATACTATATATATATACTTATATATATATATATATATATATAATATATATATATAATGTAAAGATATATCCATACGTACGCACGCGCGCGCATGTGTATGCGCGCGCGGCATAGAGACACACATAAAGGCACATATATGAAGTATCTCTAAAGCATTATTAGTATTATTATACGATTGAGACTAATTTATAAATACACATATGCATTTTGTAATATTATAATATTTATAAAAGTAATGATAAAGAAAAAAAAATAAAATAGTTTACTTTCTACAGGAGTTAAAAGTCTCAATAACCCTTTAATGAAAATTTTTCATTGCAATAAGAATAATATAATTATTTGATTAAACATAGAAGGACATATGTCGAGGACTCAAAAATTATGATAAAATTAATTTAAATAATATTTTTTTTGCGAAGTAAAAAACGGCACATGTACGGCCATTTATGCATCGTATAGATATACTCATCCGCGCGCGCATACATACATACATGCATAGATGTACGCATACACATATACGCAGCACACAAAACGTACTTGGACAAGCTGGCCTACTTACAGCGGCTCCAAAACGGCAGTAAGCCACGCTTTGAATTGATCTGGATTCTCTATTATCATTTTTAGTAAAATCGCAATGAAAAATGCATAAAAGTCTTCAAACGCACTCGTTAGTTAAACGCTTTCTGGGCGGGAATAAGCACTCTTCTATGTAAAGACAGTCGCCATTCTGAAATTTTACACCCAATATAATTTTCATGTAGATAGACAACCTTGTTCCGGTAAACATCACTAGAGACGCACCGATCAAATTTTGCGTATGCGCATACGTTTGATCTTTTCTGGGAACAACTGAAACTACATTACTAGAAAGTTCTCAGAGCGAGTAACACGACAGTAACGCCATCATCTCTAGCCAATGCTTCAAGAAGACAATAGATTTCCATTATCCTTTTCCGAATTTTCGTCGTTTTTCCAGTACTCGTATACAATGTTCCATTATCGTTATTCATTCATTACATTTTCGTTATACCGTTGTTATTATCTTGTTAAATAAAAGTATAAAAACGAATTAGAACTGTATTCAGTGAAATATTCACGCTTTGTAATCACGTCGCTTCTTAAGTACGGACCAACAAGTCGGTGCAATAGAAGACGAAAACCCTATATTGTCTGCAACAGGATATATCTAGTCAAGTGACTGAAGGAACAAAAGTTATTCCAAATATAAAACATTTTTTGTTGTCAATAACTCCTTTTATGATCCTTTTGTAATAGTGTTTCGATATTCGGTCATTAGAAATTATTATCTTATTGAATATATATGATTACGCGCGGATTTAAAGATACTTTTTTAGAAAGGCTGCTAATAGTAGCACGTGGCGTCAATCCGTCAAATCTAGTTTGAAACATATCGCACTGTTTTTGATCCATCTTGCGTAAAAATGGCGAGTTTAGAGATTGAACGAGGGAAGGTATTACAATTATAACAATGTTAATTTAATGTATTTTTTCTCTCAATCAAAGAAATAATGTTATCCTTAAAAAGCTTTTTGTTATTCCAAAAAATATGATAATTATTTTAATAATTGTATTTTCCTTTTATCAACTTGATATAATCTCAGTTCTAATTGTCAGAATAATATTATACTATCATAGCTTCAATTTATTTGAAGGTATAGTTTTATTTACTTTTTTTGTCTTAATAATGTATTGGTTTTTTCAGTTGGACTCTTCTATACGCAATTTAAAGCTCTCGGGTCATGTAGGTTTTGATAGTCTTCCAGATCAATTAGTAAATAAATCAGTTCAAAATGGATTTGTATTTAATATCCTTTGTATTGGTATGATATATTTTTATATTTATAAGGAAACAAAAATGTACTTTTGTGATTTGATACTATTCAATTATATAATAAATTATAAAATTAATAAATTTCTACAGGTGAAACTGGTTTAGGTAAATCGACTCTTATGGATTCATTATTCAATACAAGCTTTGAATCTACTCCAAGTCCACATAATCTAGCATCTGTAAAGTTGAAAGCACATACCTACGAATTACAAGAAAGTAATGTTAAACTTAAACTTACCATTGTTGATACAGTCGGATATGGGGATCAAATTAATAAGGAAGATAGCTTTAAAACAGTTGTTGATTATATAGATGCACAATTTGAAGCATATTTACAAGAAGAATTGAAAATCAAACGCTCTCTGTCAACTTATCATGATAGTCGTATCCATGTTTGTCTCTATTTCATTTGTCCAACAGGTCATGGGTAAATATTTTCAGGAAAACGATATAAGTTTTGAAGTTCTTATCTCCAATAAGAGAAGTTTTTTGTTTTATCAATATTACTCCATTTTATTTATACTATACTTGCAAATTTACTGATTTATATCAATATAACTATTATCAATTATAACTAGCAATATGTTTTTAGACTTAAATCAATTGATCTTGTATGTATGAAAAAGTTGGATACAAAAGTTAACATTATTCCGATTATTGCTAAAGCTGATACAATATCAAAGACTGAATTGCAAAAGTTCAAGGTAAATAATTTATAAGATTAATATAAAATAATTAGTAATTTCATTTTATGTAATTTTCTTACAGAGTAAAATAATCTCAGAATTGCAAAATAATGGAGTTCATATATATCAATTTCCAACAGATGATGAAAGTGTAGCTGATGTAAATTCTAGTATGAATGCACATGTACCTTTCGCAGTAGTTGGTAGTACTGATTTTGTACGAGTTGGAAACAAGATGATGCGTTCACGGCAATATCCTTGGGGTACAGTTCAAGGTAAAGAAACTAATGCAATAAAATATATCATTGATGCTTGGTATTATATAAATAAATAATAACAAAAATTTTCATATATAACAGTGGAGAATGAATCTCATTGTGACTTTGTAAAGTTACGTGAGATGCTCATTAGAACAAATATGGAAGATATGCGTGAAAAAACCCATTGTCGTCATTATGAATTGTACCGTAAGAGAAGATTAGAGCAGGTGAATTTTTATATAATTTTTTATATACTTCTATCAATAAATAATATTTTCAAGTCTCAAATATATAACATTGAAATGTGAAATAATGAAATGATTTTTATATGGGATTTTATATGGGATTTCCTATTTTTAGATGGGATTTAGTGATGTTGATAGTGACAACAAACCTGTAAGTTTTCAACAAACTTGTGAAGCAAAAAGATCTATTCATTTACAAGAATTACAACAAAAAGAAGATGAAATGAGACAGATGTTTGTTGCAAGAGTAAAAGAAAAAGAAGCTGAACTTAAAGAAGCTGAAAAGGAGGTAAACTTTATTAAGAACTTTCATTATACTGTATTGTTTTTTATTATTTGTGCAATTTTTATTTTCATGTAAAACATGGCAGCTCCACAATAAATTTGATAAATTAAAAAAAGATCATACGGAAGAAAAAAAGAAATTGGAAGAAAATCGAAAAAAACTTGAAGATGATATCTTAGAGTTTAATAGACGCAAAACGCAATTTGCTCAACAACCACAACATCATACACTTACATTAGGGAAAAGTAAGAAAAAGTAATATATCTAAATGCAAAAATATAATTCTTGTATAAGGAGATATTAACAAAAATAGAACTATAATCAGGATAATAGTATTAATTTATAATTTAGATGCAATATTTATCCAAAGTGTAAAAGATATACAATCTTTGTAAAAAAAATAAAACAGAAAAACAACCATTGCACAACACAATTTAAATTGTATTATGTTATTACTACTGATAAATAATTACATATAATGCATCAAAATTGATTTAAAATAAACTCTTTTTATAACAATTGTAATTATTTTAGTGATTTTACTTTTAATTTATATTTTACTGCAATGAAATATTTTTAAATTAACTTTTTTTTTTCAAAATATTTTTAAAAAAAATATTTTAGACAAATTTATTTTAAAAATTATTGATATGTAGAAGTTTCTAATTTCTTTATCTTAGGTTAAGTTCTGAATATTTTTATTTTGTAAATATCTTGTATAATACCCTAGAATAGTTTATCTTCATTTTTGAATAGTCTTTCTTAATGGTCTAATAGATAATTATCTAAATGAAAAATGTATGTATAAGGTTAAAAGTAAAAAAAAAGTAAATAAGTAACCTCAGCAAAACAAAATTGTTATGGCGTACTTCCGCCATCTTGATACACAATTTTTGTATTACTATATAATGCTTTATTTTTACATCGTGGCTTATATTTAGTTTATGACTAAACGATGTCAAAAATAATAAAAAGTGTGGGGGTTGGTTAGGATATGAATAATATGGTGGGTTTGATATGGTCAAGTTTGTCTGATGAGTACGATCGATTTGTGTAGTACAAATTTTATGATTTAACAGTTATATGTATTAAAAGATTATATATATATATTATATAAAAAAAATTAATGCTTCATAATTTACTTTAAAATTTATAATCTATATATGAATTACACATTTTTTTAAACTTAGTACGAATAAAATCGATGTACCAAGATGACGCTTATGTTACAATTTCTGCCACATGTATGTATGAAACATGTTAACCCTATATGCGATTACGATCATTTATAAAATGATCAAACTATAATTTTCAAACAATCAATTACATTCTTTTATTATGAAGTAAGAAAAGGATTAGTACGCTTATGGTCGATGTTTTTTTATTTTACTTGTTTTAAAAAAGTAATGTATAAATCATTCGAAAAAAGATTCAAATAAAAATCTAATCAAATCATACCGATATATATGATAGCCTTATAGAAGGCGTTATAAAAGCATACAGTGGCGCCGGCTACAAATCGAAATACAAATTATACAAGAGCTTCTGAAATCACGTGACCACAGATGTAGTGTGCTGAAGACATGGCGGACAAGGAAGAGCCTGAGAAGACCATTGCCGAAGACTTGGTTGTTACCAAGTATAAAATGGCTGGCGAGATAGTAAATCGTAAGAAAACATTTTACCATTCTTTCGAGAAGCTTGAAAATCAAAAATGATTTGGGTATATGTTGCCGTCAATGGTTACTTGGTTCAATTTTGGTACGGCCATATGGAACGTGGCGCGCCAATGCCGGGCTCTTACCATGTGGGATAGCTAGCATAGACTCTCATTTTAATATTTTTTTGAGATATAAATTTCTTTAAATTTAAAAAAAAATTTTAAGAATATCGCTCTTATAAATATCATAATTATATGCTTCCGCTTATTCTTGATTTTTCTATTAAGTTTTATCAGAGGACTAGCTTTAATATGAGGTTTTCGAATGATATAAAATATCCTCAGTAATGCCCGCGTTTTCTTTCACACTTCCTAAGTAATTGAAGCAATTGAAATCTCTTTATAAAAAATTTGATTTGGACTTACTATGTTCATGAAATTAATATTAAAGGCATTTCTATATAAGACTGATATCCTTTTTTTAACAAACAAATATAAATTTAAGAATTATCCGTAAAATGTGGTTTATAAAGTAACTATTATAAAAATCTATAAACATAACTATTTTAAAAGGCAACTATTATTTTAAAAATATATTAGAATGAACAAAAATATTAAATCTATTATTTTAATTGTAAATTTGATGTATCTTATTTATTGTAGGTGTACTAAAACAAGTTTTAGACAAATGTATTGTTGGAGCATCTGTGAGAGAGATATGTGAATATGGAGATACACTTTTAACAGAAGAAACTAGTAAAGTTTTTAAAAAAGAGAAGGAACTTAAGAAAGGAATAGCTTTTCCAACCTGCATATCAGTTAACAACTGTATTTGTCACTTTTCTCCTATTGCAAGTGAACCGGATCTAATACTCAAAGATGAAGATATGGTTAAAGTGTAAGTGCATATTATTTATTGTAAGATAATCTTTAATTGCTTTACATAAGTATTAGTCAACACAATTTATAGGTGTGCTTGTCAATGAAAGCAGTTTATATCCGTGCACTTGGATAAATCCATTATTTACATAAATACCACTGTGTTAAGTACAGATACCAGAGGCAGTCTAATGTCGTTAATAGTAAAGTAAAATAACATTGGTCATTGTAATGTATAATTTTTAGTGATCTTGGAGCACACATTGATGGCTTTATAGCAGTTGTGGCACACACTATAGTTATAGGCTCTTCGACGGAACGCAAAGTTACAGGTAGAAAAGCTGATGCAGTTTTAGCTGCACATTATGCATCTCAAGCTGCGCTAAGACTTTTAAAACCTGGAACAGAGGTATGATTCGTTACAATTTAAAAAATTAATAAATAGAAAATATAATTTTCATGATGAAATTAAACTGTATTAGTCTAATACTAGTTGTATTTTTGTAGACATACACGATAACGGGAACAGTAGAAAAAATTTGTGATGCATATAAATGTAAACCAATTGAAGGAATGTTAAGTCATCAATTGAAACAATTTAAGATAGATGGAGAAAAGACGATAATACAAAATCCAAATGATGCACAAAAAAAAGAACATGAGAAGTTTACGCTTGAAACCCATGAAGTAAGAGAAACAAATTATGTATTTTAAAGAATTGATTTTTGGAATTTCACAAATAATAAGGCAGTACATTTATATGTAATTACTTTATATAAATGTCTCTTTTAGGTGTATGCAATGGATGTACTTGTTAGTACAGGTGAAGGTATTGGACGAGAGCAAGATACTCGTGTTACTATATATAAAAAAACTGAGGAAACATATCAGCTTAAGCTGAAAGCATCTCGTATGTTTTATTCAGAAGTTTCCAACAAACATGGACTCATGCCTTTTAACTTACGTACCTTTGAAGATGAAAAGAAAGCAAAGATGGCAGTTCTTGAATGTGTTAATCATAGGTTGATTGAACCATTTCAAGTAAGGAGTTCATGAAATTTTACTAAAGTACTAATTTATAAATATATAAAATATACTATATGTATACTATATATATATATGACATCTCACATTATTTCAGGTATTATATGAAAAACCAAATGAATATGCTGCTCAGTTTAAGTTTACGGTATTATTGATGCCTAATGGACCACATAAAATTACTGGTATTCCTTTTGATCTTGACATTTATCAATCAGACTGCGTAGTGGAAGATCCAGAATTGAAGGTATACAAAATATCTATCTTGTCTTTAGATATTATTTTCATGACATGTTTAGATACTATTTTTATTTCTAAAAAATTTACAAATAGAATTTTTTTACATTTTATGTTATTATTACATATTTTATTTAATTTGCAAAGAAAAACTATTTGTTTATATCGAACTACTTGTTAATACAAAAGTTTTTAGCTTTAATATTTTTAACTATAATCTATTTACAATCATAAACTGATTTCAAGGGGAAATTTAAAATGATTTTTCAATTTATTATGACGTACGAACATCTGATGTTTAATCTGTTTTTGTAACAAAATTATTATCTTTGCAGAGTCTGTTATATACTTCTGCAAATCCAAAATCTGCAAAGAAAAAGAAAAAGAAGGCCGAGAAAGCTGTGGGGGAAGTAGCAATGGAAGTTGATGCTAAGGCCTAACACAATGAAGTTATGCTCGCTATGATTTATTGTCATCAAGCACTATCCCTTTCATATTATCTAGCAGTATAAAGAGTAAAATCAGAAACTTTTCAAAGAATACTGTATTTCAAATTTTATTCTTAACCATTGATGCCCACTTTGACAAAATGTAGATTTTTATGTTTTAATGCTTTTATCATTTCCACATCTTATTTACAAATTCAAGTTCAGCCAATACATAAAAGTGCTTATTATTTGAAAAGTGTCTAGTTTTACTCTGTAACAATGACACTTCATCACACTTCATGTTATAATTCATTGACACTTACGTTTTTATACCAGAACATCTTTCAATGACGCAGATTGTTACTCTACATAAATTGATGAATGTTCTTAAAAAATTGTTGCGGATATCTTACATTACATTACATCTTACATAATATTTAAACCAATGTCACTTTAATAACAATACGTAACTGATTTTGTGAAATATCTCGATTAATCGAATTATATATATATATAAATATATATATATATATATAGCGTGTGTATATATATATATACACATATACACAATATATATAATATATATATATATATATATATACACATGTCTTTATTAATATTCATAATTACTTAATTATAAATATGCCTTTGTTTTACGTATAGCCATGCACGCATCATGCATATATTTGTATATGTATGTTGTGCGTGTATGTGTGTACGCGCGCGTAAGTGAGTGTCATAAATATATACATATACCGCCTTTGACTTTCTTTTACATATAGGGACAAACTTTTTGATAATGTTCATTAAAACATAAGCAAACAACATAATCAAATTGCATTACCCTCATTAACTTCAATTATTTTAATAATCAATTTACGTAAATATAAACTAGTCGTAAAACAGCAACAATTTTGTGTCAGTGGAAGTATAGCGGGTAGGATAAAATACACTTAATTTGATAAATACTAGTTCTATACAATCTGATTTTATACGCTATCTCAGTGGTATTTGGGAATTTAAATTATAAACACATTTGGCTTGAACTTGTAAAATTGGAAAATATGTCAAATATGCTAGGATTATGCATAAACAATGAAATACTAATAAGTCTTGAAGTGTTTCGTTGCGCAAATTCCTCGACGGAAAGGCAATCATTCTAAAACTTATTTTAAGCATCTTATAAAAATTTTATATCGGCAATTGAGAAGTACTTTGCATAGATCAACACTTGCTTCTCGTATTGTTCGCATTTAACGAAATGGAAAATGGACCTCTATCGTATGACATACTTGGAAAGTATTCGACTTATTGAGGTAATAAGCGCAAAATATTAATAATGTGTGTTAAAATAGTTTTATATAAAAAGGATAGATGTGTCTGTTACAAATATTTTTTCTAAACGAATTGTGTATATGTCGAATGTTACAGAATGTGCTTATACGATGAGAGATATAATCTTCTGTGCACTGTCCTTCCTTTGCTCTTAATCTTATTTTAACATTCTATTTATCATTATATTGATAATAAAAATATGTAATATGTTCCAACTGGCTACATTATTTATTTTATGTAGTCTAGCGCATGATAATATAATATTGTGAATTAAATTATATATGTTATGATCAAAGCAATATAAAAAATTTTTTATGTAGAAAGGACAGTGCACCATAAATGTTTATTAACGCGATCATACAAAATAAAAGGTAATATTATTTTGATTAAATTAATATTTCCGCGATAGTTGCAGTATAAAATGCATTATTTTTACAATTAATTAATGAACAAATGCCATATGGTCATTATTATATTTAATGCGTGAAAGGCCTTTTAATATTTATTTTCTTTTATTTTTTCATCACACATATATAAAAATATTTAACAAATTCCAACAATTTTAGATCATGACAAACTTCACAATGATGACAACTGTTAAAAATTTCTTTTTCTATTTAAAAATGTTAAATGGAAGTGGGGAAAAAAGTGTAGCTAAGAATATAGGTTTTAATTTAAAATGATAGTTCGATTTAATTAATGTTGCTTTAATTTAATCGAGTTACTTTAGCCAATTTTATCAAATATTGTGTTACATGATTCGTTATCATAAAATGTGAATCTTAAATCTTTTTCTTTCAAACTAATTTAAAAAGTCGAATTTCGTGAATCATATATATTAAATTTTTATGAATTTACAATTTTTATTCGCATAATATCTCAAAATCAATTATTTAACTTATCACCATGTGAGTCATGCAGAAAACTTATATACTATCAAAATACCAAACATGCTAAAAATATGTTTTAACTCTGAGTTATTACACCATGTATAATGAAGAGAAGTTTTCCATGACTATTATTACTTGTAGAAATATACTATTAGCAAATATGTACATACATTGCAGAAGAAAACATTGCGAAATGTATGGTAGGTATTCCAAAATGAGTAAAATAAGAGCAATAAGTATTTAAATAATATACTTATTTAGAACAATATTATTTTAAACTCATCTTAATAACTTGTGTATTAAATAGTGAATGCACATGCGTTAAACTATTATTTAACACTTAATATTATAGAAAAATTATTATCTCATTAGTTTGAATTAAATCCTATAAAAAATATTTCTTTAGCTAAAAAGAAAAAGAAAACCATAAAAAACGAGGTTTTTATTATAAATCTTTTTGTTACCTGAATAGATCAGAAACAAATAGAAGGCTATTTTAAAAGAAATTTTAGAAATAATGGGAAGATATTTATTTTTTACAATATATGTTTTGTATTTTAGTTCTTTGATATCACCGCAATAATCTTGAATATATTTATTATGCAGAATTGTAAGTATTATTAACAGTTTCAATTAAAATAAAAATTTCAGTCGTATTACAATTGCATTTGGCGTTGTGCTATCAGCAACGTTTATTTCATTGCCATCTTTTAGTCCAAGATCTGTTAATGTTTTAGATAAATTCTCACGGGTCTTTTCTTCAATACTTGAAACTGCTTGTATATATAAAGTTTTATTTTTACCATCAATATTGGCAGTAAGACCAGGATTTTTCATTTGTAAATCGGGTTTATTACATAGCAGTTCTATTAAATCTTTCAATTTGAATTTAGAATCTGTAATTACTATTTCCTTTGCTAGCTGACTGCATGCCACACAGTCTTTTTTTCTCTCTGCTTCATAGGTATATGTATAAATTCCATCCAGATCATTAAGTACCTTATAAGCAAAAATATTATGAATAGCAATATCTTTGTTACCTTATACATATAAAAATGCTGAAAATGTATCAAAATTGAATAAAACAAAATGCAAACTTATTTAATCAAATATAAATACCATGTAATTATTTAAGGATGCGCTACAACTACTAGCAAGCTTAAATGCTTCAGTTGCACAAGTTGCAGCAATTGTTGCATTCGTAGATGCTACAGCGGGTATAATGTTTTTTACGACACCTTGAACAAGTCTATATGTTAAACCTTGTATACCAAACTGAGCTGCCCTTTCACTAGATTTTTCATATATCCAATTTATATGTTGTGGATCGTCACCATCTATTACAGACTCAAATGGATTTTCTTTTGGCCATTGTATTACTTTAACATATTCTATACAATGTTCTGGTAAACGTGGTGTATTGGCAATCGTGCACAGTGGGTATGTAATCTATGAAAAAATATGCAAAGAATTTTTATTTTGTTAGCTTGAGGTATTAAATATTAATATTATGAGCGGTTACTTGAGGTGGATATAGATCTAATGTACACTCAATGCAAGCTGTTAATCCAGGTAATATAACTCTTGCATTTCCTTTAAAACCTTCAGTTCCTCCATCAATCATGGGTACAATGCTTGAACGATCTAATTCACCATCTTCATAAACTAAAAGAGATAACAGCATACCATTGATCCATCTTCTTGCAACAATAGAATCTAAACCACTAATGACAATATGAAATTGCCTATAAAATGCTTCATCTTTCATTTGTATTTTACAACAATGTGGAACTACATTGCACCCAGAGATTCTGGAATTTATATATCTTGCAGCTACTTCAGCTTTCGAAGAGCCAATATCTTTGTGACGAAACAAGAATTGTCTGAAAATTGAAATTCGCAAATTGTTTTTAGCTTGTAAAAATAAATAATTTTAAAACAAACTGATAATCGAGCATATGATCTGTCTAGTACCAAACAGTATACCTATTAAGATTAGATAATTCAATTGTATCCATATCAATCACATGAATTTGTCTAAAACCCATTAAGGCAAGATCTTTTAATAATTCACAACCAAGACCACCAGCACCTATTACAAGTATTTTACAATTTTCTAAAAGAAATTGTAATGTTTCAGAAGATGGTTCAAAATCTGGTCTACAAAACGGTCCAGATCTTTCCAAAATTTTTCTTAAATTACTCCATCGTCTATGTGTATGATCAGAACCCATTTTTTCAAAAAGTTGTATAAGAACAATTATTTTTAATGAACTTTAAAAATGTCAATAACGTATCATCGTAAGCTAGTGAAAGAAATTGTTTTATCATCGTTATGTATATTTCGTATGTGTATAGATATATATAGACAATATCAATGATCGCTCACTCTTGATAATATCGTAATATATTAAATTCCTATAGTCATATAAAAATTGAGAATGCCTAGTAACTTTTTGCAGTAACGTTTGGGTATGAAAACTATCACAGCAATCTATAGGCTACAGTTATGTTTTACTCAGTATTATTATTTACTCGTAAATAGAACAACCCGAAAAATTTTTAGATTTTATAGATTTACTTACTCTTTAATCATCAATAATCGACATCATGTAGTAGAAATTAAAATAAGTTTTTGATATAATGTACACAGATGTTCATTGAGAATTTAAATGTTCTCTGGAGTTGCGCAGAATACAAAAATCTATATAATATATATATATATATATATATATATATATATATGTATATATATATATATATTTTAATATTTGTATATAAATAATTCTTTTTTATATAATATTAAGTACTTTAGAGTTGGTTCAAATCAAGGAACTTTAATTTTGTATAAAAATGTATCAAACATATTATATATGTTAAAAATTATCATATATAATAAAATTTTGTGTCAATTGAATTAGTTTTATGTATTTACACGTAATATATGGATATATGTAAAATGCATTAATATTGCTAATATTTGAAATGTAAATAGTTTCAATTATTTATTTAAATTATTTAAATTAAATTTTTTTTCTATTTTAGCGAGTATAGTTTATTTCAAAGAAATTGATGTATTATTTTTTTTTACTCTGTTAAAACATAGTTTTATACAATTTATTGAAATATATTATTTTCTTTTCTCCATTAAAATTTAGTCAACTTTATACAGTTTATAGAGTTTCATATCTCTATTCTTGAACCCTTTACATTTGGTGTCGTACCGTGTCATCTAGTGTCGTTAAATGTCATTAGATGTTTGCTTCACCATGAATAGGATTTTTAATTAATTAACACGTGAATAAGAAAGTTACAGAATTTTAAAGCGAAAGTTGTGTTAAATTTGGCAGCGTTCAATATCATCGATTGGGAAATGAGACGATCCAACGAGATTTTGAATGAAAAATTGAATTTGGAAGATACGGATAGTGCATTAAACAACATGGTAGACGTTAGAGCTTGTTATAAGCCAAACGGAAAAGTAAGAATAAATGTTTATTATTTTACATCCAAAAATATGGCATTGATTTTAATCACAAATTCGATACATTATTGTAGACAAACGATAGACATTTAAATACATGTCTAAAAGAGATTAAAATTTCTTGTCAAATGAACAATGGAATTAAATGAATTACAGAATATAATTATCATAAAAATAATAATTACAATAATATTCTAGTTTCATTGAATATTTGATTAATTTTAGGATATACAATGCCATGACATTTTAAAAATCTTTATATACATATACTTTGCATTTTTATATGTTTGTCAGCGTTGCTCGTTTTTCATTTAAATGAATGTTAGATTAAATAGATATTGTATATATGTGCTCAGTTTGTGCATGCATGTGTGTTTTTATTATATATTATATGAATATATTATATATCAAATTAGACTACATTTATTTATTCATATCATTTAAGCATGGTATATATTTTAAATTGCATGTTAAACATTTATAATAATGCATTATTTATAATTTAAAACAAAATGACAGACGTGTCAGGAACAGAATAAAAGTGTTAAATTTAATAACGATTATATATGTATGTTAATCATATTGAAAACATAGAAGTATAATGTGCATACTTATCTATTCGTAAAGAAAGATACTATTAGTCATTATAAATAAAGATTATATACTTATAATCTTTGAAAAGTTTTAATTTGTCATTAGATGGACAGTGTTTTTTATTATTTTTTCTTTTATTTTATTGTTTCTTTAGTAAATTACGCATGATCTCACCATGGTAGCGACACAATATTGCTAGGAAGCCATTTGAGTATGTGGTCCCATTTATCATTTTTCTATACATGGGTCCAGATTTGTTGATTTCTACAGTCTGCTTTATGCTAAGGCCTATTGTTGGAGATCACAGATGTATATGTCCAATGGATATTATTTTGGAAATATATTGATTGTCATCAAATATGATCAACAATGAGTGAGGTAAGTGCTTTATGATCTCTCATGCTCCCTCTCTTATTCTTTTCTCTTTTCTTCTTCGTTTCTATTCATTAATAATTTAACTTGTATCAAAGAGATTTTTAATTAAAATATGAAATAAAAATAGTTTTACTATTTATACGTATTACTTTTTTCTTTGCATCATTTATTTAATTTTATTTTGTGTGTGACAACTGAATTCTTTTAAAATTATCTTTTAAATCTGTTTTTATAACATATATTATTATAACGTGTCAATATCAATACTTAAATATTGTAATTTATTAATAACCTGAAATTTTTTATCTAATTACCTTTTATCATATATATATTAAATTTTGTATTATGGAATATAGAATATTTTAATAGATAATTTGCTTTATTTATTTTCATAATTCTATATGTTATATATTTTTATTATATATTTTTTTAATATAATATAGTATATAATAATATGATATATATGATGAAGATATATTAAAATGAAATTAAAAAACAAAGTTTCTGTTTTGTTAAAATATGAGGGAAACGAAAAGAGGAAATACAGAGAGATAATACAGGTATTCATAATAAAATATTTTATTAAAGCAAATGATTCATTCGGAATATTTATGAAATGATTTTCTGTTCAACTATAAAAATTTTGTTTGCCATATTTTTTTCATTGATCGATGAACAATTATTTGGAATATTTTTATTTAATTAGGTAATATTTTTTATTATCTAATGAAAGTAAAGATATTTCTATCCTAGAAAAATATTATAATAATATCTTGTAAATAGTAGCAATATATTTAAAAATATTTTTTACCATTATGTATACATTATTTTGCTGTATTTGTGACAATAGAAATTTATATTTTTCTTTTGCTTTTATAAAAATATTTCGTATATAGTACATATAAATAAATTATTTCATTATTTATAATGCTGCATTGATGTTTTGTAACACCATAAATTCCGATAAAAATGTTTAACTATATATTTATATATATATGTATTTTTTTCATTATCATTGTGATGTTAAGCGCTGATAAAGTATTTTAAAATTGCATGTGGCTGTATATTATTCAATGTAATAATTATGCATAATATAATTTTATTGCACTTTATTAAAATAATTCGTTAATTGTTCATTTTAATAACTAAAATTTGGACAATAATATATTTTGCTCATTCATTATTATTATTGTAGTCATGGTTTCGAGGTGTTCGGAGCAGCAAATTCCGTCACGTTTATGGTATACCAGCTAAGAGGGAAAAATGTTATGACAATATCAAGATTACAAAGAATGCTCATGACTCACAGTTTTGTGCTGTCAATCCTAAATTTCTAGCGATTGTTACAGAAGTAGCTGGAGGTGGCGCATTTCTAGTATTACCTCTCGATAGAGTAAGTTATATAATGAAGAAAAAAATGATTTATTTACTATGAATGTTTTAAAAAATAGACATTGAGTAAATGATTATCATTATATTATTTCAGACTGGACGTTTAGATTTCAATGCTAGTAGAGTTACTGGACATACGGGACCTGTTTTGGATATTAAATGGAATCCATTCAATGATAATATTATCGCATCTTGTTCAGACGATTGCACAGTATGATGCAATAATTTAATATTTATCATTCTAATTTAATTTAAACTTTAACTTAAACTTACTATATTGAAAGTTTTAATATTTGAAATAATAATTACAGATAAAATTATGGCATATACCAGATGGGGGGCTATCTAGAAACTTATCAGAATGGCTTATTGAACTACAAGGTCATAAACGTCGAGTATCATACATAGATTGGCATCCTGTAGCTGAAAATATCCTTTTCAGCATAGGTTTTGATCATCTTGTTATTGTTTGGGATGTCGGTAGGGGAGAAGCAGTGAACATCATTGACAGACATCCTGATGTGATATATAGTTTATCTTTAAATCGAGATGGAAGTTTATTAGCAACAACATGCAAAGATAAAAGATTACGTGTCTTTGAACCTAGATCAGGTATTATAGTTTCGGTAAGTTTATAAAAGTGGAAGAGCATTCATTTATTCTCTTTTTACTTTTAATACAATTGTTAATTTACTTAATACAATTGTTATTTGTTTTTTACAAATAATTATCTTATTTGATAAATACTATGTAACTGTTTACTATAATATTAAATTTGTTTTTAACATTCTAAGAGATAAAACGCAGAATACCCATTTATTTTTAAGTTATATGTTCAAATATATATTAGATGATTTCTTTTTAATATCTTTCTTTCTAGCCAAATGTAAACAATAAGATAAATAGTTTCCTCTTTTCTCAGATTTTTCATTTTTTATATATTATAAATTCATGCTCAATTCAGGAAGGAGTTTGTCATGCTGGAACCAAAGCAAGTAAAGTGGTATTTCTTGGTGGATCTGGACGTTTATTGACTACCGGATTCAGTAGACATTCAGATAGACAATACGCAATTTGGTGTCAACATGATCTAACAGCTCCTCTTACTCGTGAAACTATAGATTCATCTAGCGGTGTTATTTTTCCATATTTCGACAATGATACAAATATGGTGTATTTAGCAGGAAAGGTAATAAACGTATTAAGATAGATACATCCAAGAAGATAATATTGCTTTAATATTAATATATATACAGATTGGAATAAAGAAAAATTTCTTTTTACTTATTTTCAGGTATGACTTTCACTGTAGTAATTATTACTATAGTGAATATTTTTAAATAAAAAATTTAACATTTGTTTTCTACAGGGTGATGGTAATATTCGGTATTATGAGGTAGTTAATGAAGTTCCATGGATGCATTATCTCAGTCAATTCATCTCTGGTAATCCACAAAGAGGATTAGGTGTAATGCCAAAAAGAGGCATAAATACAAGTATTTGCGAGGTTTTTAGATTTTATAAATTACATGCAACTCGAGGCATGTGTGAACCGATTTCAATGATTGTACCTCGAAAGGTAAAAAAAAAGTAAACTCAATAACAAATTATGTGACCTATAACTACAAGTAATATACTTAACAACAATATTAACTGATATCAATTTACATGTTTTAGTGTTTTTATGTTCTATTTTGTAGAGCGACCAATTTCAAGAAGACTTGTATCCTGATACTATAGGTACCTGTCCTGCACTTTCAGCAAGAGATTGGATCAGTGGCATGAATAATCCACCAATATTAATATCACTTAAAACAGGTATAAAATCATTTTAATGTAAATTTAAGTGGATGTTTAATAATCATAAACATTATAATCATTATTTTTTTCTATTGTTACTTCCATAGGTGGTAGTATTTCTACGCATAAACCACGCGTATACAAGCAACCATTATTACCTCCAGCGACAGATTTAAATAATAAGAAAAAATTTGCATTTTTGTCTACCGAAACTGTTCCTGATTACAGACCAGTAGAGTTACATAATATAACGGAAAAAAGTCAAAAAACATCCAGCAATCAAAGCACTAAATTTCAACAGTTACAGCAAAAATTTGCCAATGTAAATTTACAAGTAAGAAAACGATAAAAAAAGCCTCGTAAAGTAATCTATTTTCTTACTATTTTGCGAAGACTATGTCCCATGTATAGTATAGTCAATTACAAGCAAAGTTATTTTTTACAGAATAATATAATAACAACATCGCTAAGCAACAATAAAGTTATCGAGACCATTGACGTTCCTAACAACGAAGCAGAACTTAGATTGGCATATGTACGTCAAGCAGATGAATTGCGGTTGATGCGCCGTCAGCTTGCTAACAGCCAACTTCGTATAAAGGAATTAGAAGAACAAGTGCGTAAATTACAACATCAGTAACGCTTGATAATGCCTTTTAGTCAAAGAATTTCATCAGTATCCTTTATATAAACTTTTTATACATTTCGTGCAAATTGTGAAACCAAATAGTCTGCTATATTCGTGCTTTAAGAACAAAATAATCTTAAATGTTCATGAAAATGAGATGAAATTGCATGCGTAAGTTCTTTTTTTTTACAAATTTGTATTGCATATATAAAATATGTGGATATCAAGTACATTATTATGAAGATTTATGCAAATTGCGTGTTAAATTAATGGATTTCCAACATTTCTTTTGAACATTTTTCCAATTCGTACATAAAATTATATCATGTTTCAAATGTACAAACAAAATTAGAAGTTCAAAGTAATATTCTTATTATATATATATATTATATATATAAATTAAAACAAATTAGACAAACAATATAATATTCATATAATCTTGCTACTTTTTTACTTGTGCATTAAAACAGATAAATAACATAAAAAGAGTAAATACAAATACATATACACATGTCATGTATGCTCTATAATAAAATGTTCTTAATATTTGTTGTATTACTCGTTAAATAAAATAATATGCCAAAGAAAATTTTACAGATTACTCGTATTAGAAAATATTCTCTTATTAGAGTTTAAGATTACACATTTATTAAAAGTAAAGTATCAAAATGCATAGATTATTTAATTAAAGTTTGTCGACAAATAAATGTTAAAGAAACAGAATAATTATCATGCACGAAATATTGATAATATTGATAATACAACCAAAATATTTATATATGTAAACTATACTCATTTTCCAAATAGTAAAATATAAGTAATATATTGTCATAAAATTTGATATATGAATATGATTGTTTTTATTAACGATGCTGAGTCTTCATCTATAAAATAGGGTGAGTAAAAGAAGTAATATAATGGAAACACTGACTGTAGACCTTAAAGTAGATACAGAATTGCATCCATCGCTATTACAGGTGTAGATGCACGTTCGATATGTTAGTTTATCTCCCGGCTGAAGCACATAGTTGCAGTAATTTCCCAAGTGCGAAGTTGAGCAAAATCTTTTTGTACCAACTCCACCTATTAGAATATACATGAATACGTATATATATATATATATATATATATATATATTTATAATTACATTTTTTGAAATATAATCACTGCTTATATGAAGTGTTACAAAATAATGATTGAATTACAATTAAGTGAGAGTGTAATACAAGGATAAATATCTATCCTATGTATATACAAATTATAAGTTAGTGTTATTTCTATATATACTTTAAAATTTTTACTGACCATGCATTCATGCATATAAATAAAATAACATATTTTAAACATATTATATAAAACAAAAAGTTAATTGTAAAAACAAAACAATACAAGTAGAGTGTTAACAAAAAATATATTCAAATAAAACAAGTATTTAAGCATTAGTAAAAAGAACAAAAAATATAATATTTATAACAATATTATATTTAGTTTAAAACAATAATAAGATTTCATAATACGAATAGATTATTAAAATTTAGAACAATTATTTAATGCTTAGCATTATATCTTTTTATATTGTTCATTTTTTAATTCAATGATATATATATATATACATATATATATATATCGCTATATACATATACATATATATATATATAATATAGAAATTATTATTCGATATACAGATACACATACTAGGCTTAATTTAGAAATTAAAAAACAATCATGCATATACAACATCGAATAATTTCACCGAATAAACCACGAATGAAAACCTCCATATCGTCCAATGGTTTTGACGCAATAATGCGCTTTGTAAATGTGACTGCAGTTTATTGGTTGTAGAGAATCTTTAATTAATTCACCATCCGAGCATTGCCATTCGTCCGCGGATGTACATTGGTAACATTCCAGGGCTATAATTTGATCAATTAAAATTATTTTCATTGATTATCACTGTTGTTAACACTATGACAATGAATAACAATAGAAAATTTTATCGTATTTCAGTTTTCTAGATATGGTGAATTCCTAAATCAGTGATTATTTATTTATCAGTTATTTAGCATAGACACCAAATAATTAAGATAAAAATAAGAAAAATAATCCCATGGTTAGTTATTAATGTTAGAATACCCCTTCCTTTTGCGTTCTACCAGTGCATGTTATGTGATATTAATTACCCATCAGGCACCGATAGTCTGAAATTTAAAATATTTTTCGTCACTTGTTTTACCCTCAAATCGGCCAATGTGTTTTACACAGTATTGTGCTCCAAAAATGGCATCGCAAGACTCTGGCTCTATGTCAATGTCATTCGTGAGGAACTCGTTGCATTGAAAAGGATGTGTGTTGTTTGTGCTGGTGCATTGGTAACATCGAATACTGTGGACTAAATAACATAACAATAAATAAAAGACAGGTTGATATAATATAACCATATAGAATTTCCATTTCATTCTTTTTTCACTATTTGTTGGTTCAAAAATAATTTGGTAAAAGATCAAAAATACGTATATCGGATTATCATCACATTTTAAAGAATTGCATCTACCTTGAAAAAATATCAAATGAAATTAATGAAGTAATGCTTCTTAAAGAAGTATCATGCAAGCATCGTAGAAGATATAAATTTTCGTAATAAAAGACTGAAACTTCGAATTGTTACATATCTAGAAACATCATCCTTATTAATAGGAATGCAACGTTTTGAAACGATAACTATAGTATACTATCTTTTGTTTTTATTTCGAAATTTTGATAGTAAAATAAGAACATTTAGGATTTACTTCATATTATATATTTTAACAAAGATGAATCAATATTATTTACGTTATTCTCTAATTCTACAACTTATCTAATTATATATAAATACGTGCTCATATGTACAAAATACATATACATTTAATTGTATTATTGTTATTTGCATTGTATGTGTGTGTGTATGTGTATAATTAGATAATAACTGAAAAGCAAGATCATGCTATACGCATAAACGCGTGATACATATACATATACGAGTATACTTACATTCATATTTGATAAGGATCAGTTCATAAGGATCTCTTTGCGAATCATTTCAAACGATTATAAGAAGAACATGATACATATAAATCACATTCACGAAAAAGATAAATAAAATAATTATTGATACAATTCAATATTATCTTAAGTTACACTAATTTTAACATAAGCTGAGAATCTTAATAACATGATAAAATCTTTATGTTTACATATACGAAGTTATTTCATACTATAGCTGTACTCTTATATCATTGTATTAATAATCTTCTAATTGGCAACAAAATTTTGCTAAAAAATATTAACTTCAATGCATAATTGCACTTGCTAAAATTTCGTTAGCATAGAATTGTTTGAATTTAAAATAATTCCGATTGGTCAAATTTTTTGAGTAATACCAACCACATAAATTTATGAAGAAATCTGTTAGTTATGCCTCACCCAGATATTGTCTGATTGTGATAAATTGAAGAATATGCAAATACATTGTGCTATAGAACTTACCTGTTCCAACGTAGATTAAAAAAATCACGAGTATTGTAAGCATCTTCGTAATATCTTTAATAGTCATTTCAATATGATTTTATCTTATATTTTACACGGTCGAAAAACGCACAAGTTACCTACGAGTACTACTAACTACATATACACGAATCATTTTATTGGATTATTATCCGAGTAATTCCGAATTTAACCGAATGTTGCCGATCTGATTTGATGACGCATATCTACTCATTAAAAACAAAATGAATTTTCTAGGATTTTTTTATTTTTACCATAATTTTACATATTTCTTTAACATGAAGTGACATTACTTGCATAATTTTTATTATTACATAAATTTCAGATTATAGAAAAGCATCTTCAGGCGTTCAAAAAAGGTACAGCAAAAAGGAATTAAGATTTAGGATTGTTATGAATAACTAATTCTAAATTAAAATTATAAGATCATTTTAGATTTATATCTTCGCCCAATGTTTATTTAATATTTTATTATTATAAATTTGTTTCTCCATTCTATCTTTTATTAAAATTCAAATGATTAGAGTATAAATATTTAAATATATATATATATATGTGAGTACAGTATGAAATGTATGAATAGACATTAATTTCTAAAAGAACTACTAGAGGCGCTATAATCGAAAAAGCATAGGAGACCTCTGTAAAGGCAATGGTAACTAAATGCAGGCCGTCCCGTTAACACGGAGGCTTGCGTATCCTAATTACATTATTGTAACCTTTCATCAGTCGTCGTCGGCAAAAAGCAAGTACGTCAGTAAGCAGAGAAAAGATGGCTACGAATGTTACGGCTGAATGTCAGTATTTTTACGAAGATGTAATTTATCGTGTGGACAAAAAAGGCAACGTCGTTTTCGGTATCATCATGGAAAACGATGATCAGGATATGTCCGACGAGAGCTCAGATGGCGAGGAAAGTCCCAAACGAAAAAAGGGCGAGATCCGCGTTGTCTGGCATCCGTCTGGAGATGAGGAACTAATAAACTCGAAAAAGGTGTGTAAATCGATCGATTTGAAGAAATGTAATGTGGGGAAAATTTATTAATGATACAGACATTTCTTATCGTTTCTCCGAAAATCACGTTGAGCTTTTGTATAGTTGCAAAAAGCGACATCTTTTGCTTCTAATAATACTATATAATTCTGACAACTATAATTATATTCAAATTTAAATTAACGATATATCCTCAAAGATGTTGGTAGTATTAAACATTGTTATAATTTAAATCTTATTTTCTATTTGATACGTTCATATATAACACTACCGTTAATTATATTACGTGTAATATATTGTATTTAGGTGCATTTAGCAGATAGGACATTAATGCCAGGTGATGTTGTGCGACGTATGATTAAAGGAAAAGATACACAAAGAGGATATTGTAGAGATATCGAGCTTACTGCGTGCATTCAAATTATTGGCACCAAGCAGGTTCTTACAAATATTAGGAGTGAAGATTTAGTTCCTTTAGAAGTATGCAATGTGATTTATTTATATATATCTTCTTAATGTTTATATACTTATATTACTTATCGTCGTTATGTATTTAAAGGAATTTGCGACAGATATTGCAGTTTGTATGGATTCGTGGGTAGGTGGCATTAGAATGACACACTTCAAAGTTTGGTTAACTACACCTGATGGATCTCGTTGTGTTATAAATGAAATGGATTCACGTGCGCTAGGACAATTGGAAGAAAAACGGGATAATGTAAGAACATTAAATATTTCCAACAATTATGTACTAAAGCTTATAAAAAATATTTTAAATTTTAGGATAATGATTTTCCTCATTCTACTGAATTTTACCCTGGTCAGAATTTATGGGGTCCTATTCACTGCCTAGAAGAAGCACAATGGATTCATTGTACGAAAGAAATGAAAGCAAAAAGAAAGACAAAACCACAGAAAATAACCAAAGTAGTAGTAGAAAAAGTTGAAACAGACTGGGTCGGAGTTCATTGGCAATGCAGAGCATATTCAAAAGATGGAGCTTGGTCTGATCAAGCTCAACCAAAATTTGTTGTTGAAGGAGAGGATTTAAAGAAGTTAAAGTTACTTAATGTTTTTGAACCATCTACATTACAAGTTGGTGATCGTAATTATTATGTGATTAAGGGCAATGAAAATGTTATAACTCGAGAACAATGGAGAAAACAACAAAGAGATATTTTTCAAGTTCCTAAGCATAGTCCAAAAAAAATACGTCCCAATATCAGTGTTACAAAACCAGCTGACGATAAAAAAACAAATGAAAAAAAAGTTGAAGACAAGAAAAAAGGAAAAGAAAAAGAAAACATGAATGAAGAATCCATAGAGGACAGTACACAAAACAATATTAATAATTTACAAAATATTACAAGTGGTAATACATTGATGCCACCACCACATGTACAGAATACTGAGAGTTCAGACGATTGGGATACAGAAGACACTGGTTCTCAGAGTGACACTGGTTCGGTATGAATTCAACCAGCAAAAAATGAAGCGATTAGACTGAATTTTATCATTTTTGTAGATATCCAGTGGATGTTCCAGTATGTCATCTATGGGTAAAAAGAAAAAAGGTCCTGCATTAATGACAAAAGTATTGAAGAAGAAGAAATTATGCAAAGCCAAAAAAAAAGTACCACCTGTTCCATTAATTCCAGGAACTAAGATAGTTGTGGAAACACTTTCCACTAATACAAAAGCCAATGTTGTGTGGCAAGATGGTTCTGTAGAGTTTGGTATGCATGACGAATTTAATATTAAAAGTCATTTTGTTAGCATCTTTAAAATATATGTAATATATTTTCCTATAGGCATTCCATCAACACAGTTATATCCAATTCATCATTTGGACGATAAAGAATTTTTTCCGGGAGATTTTGTTTTAGATCAAAAGGAAGAATCTCGAATGTATGGTGTTGTACAAAGTGTTGATCACCAAGGTCGAACTGCTAAAATAAAATGGTTTAGAACATATACCTGTAGTCAAACTCCACAGTAAGTATTGAATAATTTTATAATTTTATAATTGTTTAGAAAAGAAGTTCGTATACTAAGCATACCATTACCAAACTATTCGCTTTTATACATATATTTTTTTAACAATTGAAAATTGTTAATGTGTAAATTTGTTCTATAGACCAACTTTATTAGAAGAACGTGAAGTAAGTGTTTATGATTTGAAGGATCATCCGGATTTTCAATACAGGCCTGGTACAGTGGTAATACGTATAGCTAATTTTGAAGGAGAGGATGCTGGGTGTACAGCTGGACAAGTATTAGACAATTATCCAGAAGGTCGTGTTAAAGTATGGTGGGTCGATGGACATATTAGTATGTGTTGGCCACAAGATTTATACAAAGTCGGTGAGTATGACAGTGATGAAGGAGAACTTTGGGATGATGTATCATCAGATGCATCATGGGAAACTGAATTAGAAGATTGTTTCATTGCTGATACTGATACGACAGAACAAACTGAGCTAGAAATAATAAAACCAAAGTTAGCTGCACATATTGAAAAAGCTAGAATTGCAATGTCGAGATTAGAAGAAATTTTTACACAAAATCCATCACTACAAACTACAGAAGTAATGCGAAAATTGTTGGAAGTTTATAAAGATTGTCGATACATGGATAAACTTATGGGTACATCATTTTTCCATGAAAGTCATTTTCAAGGATTACTTGAACGGGTAAGAGAACGTGGAAGGGCAAACGTAGCACAACGAATGGCAGATCAGGTTACAAGACTGTTTACTCAGAAATCCGATGGATCGGAGGAAAATATAAACAAAGACAATCCAAATATTACTCAAAATACACCTTGTACAATAGAAAGAATAGTAACTAATGTAATGGATGTAGCAACTACTACCAATAAAAGTAATGAAGATAATAATAGAAAACAGAAAGAGGAAGCAGAATCAGATAATCGATTATTGATTAATGTCAATCCAAATCCTGAAGATTCTGGATTATATTCTGCAGAGAACTCCAAAAAAGAATCAGGTTCTAGTGAATCTAGCGGAGAATTTTTACTTAGTGAAGATGTTAATAACGAACGTTTTCTGCCTGCACAAACAACTGAATCAATAAAAACAGAAATAGATAAAACTGCAAAAATGCAAATGCATATAACAAGTTCTCATGTTGCTAGTTCACATGTTTGTGTAAAACTTTGTACCCTTATAAAAGCTCAATTAGTATTGGCACATTCAGAAGTTTCAAAACGCTTTGGTTTATCAAAAATGTCATTATCAGATGCAGCAAAAGGTTCATCGCCCCATAAAAAACAAAAGAAAGAAGAAGAAAAACATGTAGAAACATTGGCAGAACCGTCTGAATCTATGGTAGATATTCCACCATTGATTTATGCGGAAGGTGAAGGATTTTCAATAGAAGAAACTGCTCCGGATAGTCATAAATTTAAATTAACAATGTTCCAACCTACGGATCCAACAAATTTCTTTAGAACAGTTTCAAAAGAGTTGAAACTTTTAAGAAGTTCCCTTCCACCAGGAGTGTGGGTAAAAGGTTTTGAAGATCGTATAGATTTATATTCTGTGATGTTCCGTGGTCCTGAAAAAACACCATATGAGGATGGACTTTTTCTTTTCGACTTTCAGTTGTCTGCAGATTATCCTGCCGCTCCGCCCCTATGTCATTATATTTCTTATTGTAGTGAAAGACTTAACCCCAATCTTTATGAAGATGGAAAAGTATGTGTGAGTCTTCTTGGAACATGGTCTGGTCGTGGAACAGAAGTATGGACTAATTCTTCTACTTTACTGCAAGTTATAGTCTCTATACAAGGTCTTATTCTTGTATCAGAACCCTACTTTAACGAAGCTGGTTTTGAAAAGCAAAAGGGTTCTCAGCAAGGCAGAGAAAATTCTAGAATGTATAATGAAATGGTAGTATTAAAATTGGTTCAAGCTCAAACAAAATTATTGCAATATCCACCTCTTGTGTTTAAAGACATAATTATAGCACATTTCAAACGACATGCAGAAAGATTATTACAACGATTAGATCTTTGGATGGAAATATCTGAACAGCATAATAATCAACATCCATTATCTCCTGTTACACCAACCACATTTAAGGAAATCTCAGAAATTGGTAAACTGTGATATTTTTTCTTCTATTCTTTTTTCATTTTGTTGATCTAATAAAATACATTCATTTTTATTCTTTTAGATCAAAAAATTCTGCCTGAATTTCCTTTGATACCAGCTTCTAGAGGTTTTTGTATTACACTTAGAAAAACATTGGCAATATTTAGAGATGTACTTATTAAAGAAAACATACTACAAAAACCAAGCAATTTACAAAGTTATACAAGTGAAACAGTAAATAATTCTATTCAAGAACGTCAAAAAATAATGGCAACTGTAGAAAATAAAGAATCAGAGAATGATACCAGCAGGAGCAGTGTACAAGCAGATAGTAAATCATTATCAAATGGCAATTTAAAAAAGGACTTAATTTCATCTTCCCCTACAATCCCTCCAAGCGAAAGGAAAAAAAATTCATCAGAAAGAAATACCAGCTAGCCACAAGGTAAACTTATATCCAAATCCAACAGCATAGTTCGCAAAAGTTATATAAAATTTCGGTAATATATTGAATTAATTTATTAAATTAGATTCTGAAAAATGTTTATGATATCTATTTATTAATATTAACATTAATAACGAGATAACTCTTAACAGAAATGCCGCTGTCATTGCTCCGCAGCTAGGAATACTTGATATTGTTTAGTAATCATTTAGTAATATAAATGTAATTGTATAAGGGACATACATATATATAAAAGAGTGATATACTATTCTTGTGCATTCCTTTGTACAATTACAAAATAAAATATAAAATTAATATGTGGTATGAACCATCTCGTGATACCACATATATATTTAGTTCTATAAATTGGCAGCAATAAATAGCTGCCTTATAAATAGAAAAAGATATGACTGATTTGTAAAAGAAATCTTGAATACACGGGAAAGAGATTTGAATACTCTGGATATTCGAAATGATAACAGAAGGTATAATAATCTTTAGCAATATGTCGAGCCAACATTAAATACTTTGCATTAAGAAATATGATAATAATAGTTGTTAATTATGAGTGGATTTCATTGAGTAAATTTTTAGTAAAAATTGCTATCTATTTAAGAATACATCATTTCTTCAATTATATTAAATTCATTATGCCATCCACTAATGTTATATTGAAGCAACTATAAAGTAACTCTAACTGCAGTAGATTGTAGTTTAGAGACAAAAGATTCATATTTAAACAAAATTAACTGACAGATAAGTATAATGTTAAAGATTCTGGTAGAGAATAGTATATATTTAATAACAATCATAACGCTTTATTATCCATAATAGAAGTTTCATTATTGGTATTATTATTTTGCAGTTAATAGAAGAAAGAAGGTGAATTTCTTTAATTTTGTTTTATGAATTTTTTTAAATATATTACACAACTCATGAAGCAATTATTTAAATATTTAACATGTTACTTTAATATTAGTTAATAGTGTGCGTGCGTGCGTGCGCGTGTGTGTGTGTATGTGCGCGCGCGTGTGTGTGTGTGTCTATATATATATGCGCATTTAGATCAAAACAATTCTCAGTATTATTTGTATTTACTTTTAATTTATATTTATAATTTTTTAAATGTAAAAATTTGTTCTATATATAATAAGAAAATTATTATTTCTGTAAAAAGAATATTGTTTTAAAGGATTCATATATTTGAAAAAAAAATTCCGATTCATAGATACAGTAATTGTATGTAAAAAAGTGACACATTTTTTTATTTGTTTTATGATTTTTGTGTTCTATTTTTGATACATTAACAATGATTTAAGTTAATAGTATTCATTACTGAACTTATAAACAATACAATTTGGCATGTTGAAAGTAATATTATTTACGATGAACAAATTATATTGTAACATATCTAGAATTTATTTTTATATGCATAAATGAAAGTTTACTTTATTTACTTAGTACACTATCTTTTTTCTTTTGAAATCAAAGACTATTTAATTTGTAAGAAAAGCTTATAAAGTTTCACTGCATGATTTCACACAAAAAACAATATTTATTAAATGCATAAATCAATTATATTTAATTGAGTGAATACCATATAGATAGATACCATGATGATGAATAAGGAACTAATGTTTATGAAATTTTTCTGGAGATTTACATGATTCCACTATACTATCATTTATATATCACATTTGTGTTTCATCATTATCGTAATATAATTTGGAGCAGTTACTATGAAATTTCACGCCTTATAACGTAATCAAAAAGAAAAAAGGCGGTTTATGATCGTATGAAGGAAAATGGTTTCTTCTGCGTTATATGGTGCTGAATAATTAGAACAAAACGAAAAACGGAGGGGGGAAGAGGAGAGAAAGAGAGAGAGAGAATATAACACAGAATTTAGTTTGTATTAAAAGAGTGTATAACTAGAGATAATGATATAGCAACAAAGGAATAGTAGAGAAGAGGCAGTGAGCGCAGCAGATAAATTTGCTGCAAATTTAGTGAAAAGTGATGTTTGGAATGCCTTGTATATGTGCCAGCTATTTATATTTACATTTATATTATTATAAAACTTATACTCTCAGAAATCGCATCAAAGCTTTACTTTTGTTGTATACACATATTCTTTGAATAAGGTATAATGAAAAGTGATCATTATATAAATCACTTACATGTATTGGTTTATGCCAGTACTCCTTACAATATACAGGAGAGAGAAAAATAACTGTAACGGAATATACTGCGAGTCAAGTATACCTTTATGAGAGAATCATGCTTTCTTAAATATAAATATTATTTTTAACATTCTTTGAAACAATAATATAACTGCATATAAAATAAACATAAACATAAAAGAGAATATATTATTACGTTATCTTACAGCTAAATACCATTAATATTGAGATTATATACTTATTATCTCCTAATACTCGCAGTAGTTATACCGCCTAGTTTGTCTTCTTCTCACTTGACATTCTCACGCGTTGGTATACTTATCTGAGATCACAACGATTGCGTGAATGATTTACTATATATGTAACTTGGTTCCTTAATTTTCAATCAATAAAAAGTCATTATGAGATTAAGAAATATAACTTCAGATTATTCTTTTCTGTTGATCAGATTGTAAGGACCCGAATCCTTGTCCCATACATCCAGCCACAGTCATTTCGCATTCTGTCAAATTGTAAATCTTCAATGTGCCATTTCTCACGTTAATGAAGATAAATCGTACATAGAGATAAAACAAGTATATAGACTGAATATCTTCTTAAGAGATTTAATAAAAAGTCATTGTTATACAAGTAATATATCTAATTTGTTTTAAATATATTAAATTTACATAAACTTTGTAAATATACCAAATTTATGATAACAAATGTAAAAGCTTCTTTACCAGACTATTTTAGAAAGTTTACTATCTTTTACTGCATTGCCTACATGAATTTTCTCAGGTACTTTATCTTATAGTATTAAAACAGATAAGCTACATTCTATATTATCTGTTATCACTTGTTATCTATCGTCGTTGATTCATCATCCGACGATCAACGCTACACCCAATTCTTCTTGTCTGCTGAAAAGACGTTCAATTTTATTATTCCTTTAAGTGAAATTGGAACATTGTATCAATCAACATGTATTCAAAAAAGTTACTATTCTATCTCGCAGTTAGTTTGCGTAAGTAAATGTAAACAAATATTTAAAACATTTTACTGTAAGTATGTGAAAATATTATAAAATACTTACGTTATATTTGACGGTAACATAGTTATTATGGGAATCTTCATCGATGAAACAGAAGCAAGACGTAAAATATTACGCGGTCGTAAGACAATAACAAGGCAATATTACAGTGAGTAAAAATTGTAAAATATTGATGAAATTGTTACGTTTACATGAAAATAACATAAATGTTTCAACTATCTTAGGAGGTACAGCTATACCTGCATGGGCAATAGTGCTACTATGTGGAATCAGTATGTTGTTCATAGGAGGTGGTCTTTACCTTTTACTACAAAAGTTTGTAATTGATCCAGCTGACACAACAAAAAGCCATTCATACCAACCAGCTGTACAAAACGAAGCTTAATTTTTAATAGATAATTATAATTATATATCATTTTTGTGTATAAAAATCATTAAAATATTGTTCATGTATTTTTCAACTTATGTATCAAGAGGGTACTAATCAATATAATTGTTAAATCATATCTGTATAAACACAGTGATAATATTTTATTTCTTTTGTCCATCATAATTACTTAAACTTCTTATATTGCAGCTAGCAATGTTTTTTAATATCATTATTATTTACTTCTTATTTTCAGATTATCAATTGATTATATTATTTAAACTATAAAATATTCCACGCATTATTAATTATACTGCATTTTTAAAGAATTACAATATCTCATTTCATGAAATGAGCGTAAATTATAGCAAATTATTACTGTAATGCACTGTGCAGTCAAAAATAGTTGAATGATTTCTATATTCTAATTAAAAGGAATTACAGAGAATATTATTCTCGCGAAATATTATTTACTTTTAAGACATATCAGATTATTCACTTGTATGTATCGTACAATACAGCCAATTATTAATTGGTAAGAAATAAGAATCTACATTCTAAAATTCTCTACGATGATATTTATCGGGATCAAAATATGATGTAACTACTACACGGTTGTTGAATTTACGTCCTGTCAAAGTCTGTTGTGCTTTTTGACAATCAATAACGCTGTTAAATTCAACGAATACCTGCGAAATAATAATAAGTTACATATAATAATAAATAACTATAAAAATATGAAATAAATAAAAAATTCTGTAACTTACTTTTCCACATCCTGGAACATCAACACCTTCGATAGGTCTTGGTATTTCTACGGATCGAACTACACCGTATTTGTTGCATTCTTCTTTGATATCTTCTAAAATATCTTCATATTCCTCTTCTTCCATTAATTCTTCTGGTGTAACCATATTCAGTAAGCAAAGTACCTGAAAATATATAAAAATCACGTTATTTCAATGTCCTATGCGAATGATATATTTATTTATATATTTACCTCTGTAGCAGGTCCACTTGTGCCTACCATGGATAAACCAGGTACCTGAATTTGTACAGGAGCTTGTGCTCCTATCATAGGATTCTTTGCACCGACACTAGCTCGTTGAACAATCAATTTTTTGTCTCCTAGCTGCATACCATTTAATCCAGCAATTGCTTGATCCGTCATGGACACATCAACATATTCGCAAAAAGCATAACCTTTTGATAGTCCTGTCGCTGAATCCTTTACTAAATTGAAAGCTCTCAGTTGGCCAAAACTCATCAGAAGCTCCTTTACCTAAATTATCACAACGATATTATTTTTATATTCATATATGTCACATAAAATAATCTATACTAATGTAGACCATGCAATTTTCCCTTTAAAATTATAAAATTAATATTAATTTATTTATATTTATTACTTTAAAAGATTTTATTATTTTAGTGATTATTTAAATTATTTTATTAAAAGGGATTATGTACCAAATATATGGATATGTAATAGGATTTTCAACAAATTATCTATATGTAGAATATTTTATAGTCTATTATATTATTTTGCAAGATATACATATTGAATAATTAATCCAACAAAGATTTAATAAAGTTAACAATATTTATATAAGACGTGTTCAATTTTGAAATTTCATTCAAACAGAAAATTGCATAGTATAGGAACATGAAACTGATTTTCGAATATGTAGATGTGCCTGTTAACACTTATTTGTAATGTCTATATATTATTTTATTACACACAGTATTTAATTCTGTTTAGTACCTCCTTCCTAAGAAGTTCTAATATATCTAAATTATACCCTTCTTAAGCATAATTTCTCGCTTCTAGAATTTTTATAATTGATTTATTATGTTTGAAGAATGTGTATATATAAACATATATTATACATATATATATATATATATATATATATATATATATATGCATATATGTACTTATATAGTGATATTACTTACATGAACCCATTCATCACAGAAACTGTAAACTCTGAAATCTAGATAACAGCATGTTGCATCTATCGAGGAGGTAGAATACAACATACCTTCCTCATATAGATTTAACAAAAACATTCCTGATCTCCTCACAAGCCAGCAACATGCTTTTACCGATAAATTCTACCAGAATATCAAAGAACGCACCATTAGCTCAGGAGAATCACAGACTTCGGGAAAGGGGCTGCAAAATCGCATAAGCCCAATGTACGAAGGCATGAAAATGAGATAAGTACTTGCCTCGAGGGACTGGACTAGCCTCTCTCCAGGCAGTGTGGTATATTGTCATGTTCAGTAGTAGTAGTAGTGGTAGAAGTAGTGGTAGAAGTAGTGGTAGTGGTAAGCAAATGCTTTTGATCAGCGCGACCCTAAGCTAAGAAATGGGGAGAAAGGGCACTGGTATCAGTCCACAATTTACTTTTACAATAACCAAAGGATTTTACTTTTCATTCTATGTTAATCATATTCACTGTAAGGAAACTGTTATTAACTCTCCAATGATGCAATATAGCAGTTGTTTATTTTTGTTTCTCTGTCACTCTCAGTATTTTCTCTTTGCCTAAAGACACATTACTGAAATTTGAACACGTAAGTTTCATTTGCGTAACCTGTAAACGCAATGAGGCACAAGATGAAGATCTGTAAAGCCTGTAAAGAAAATAGCTGCAAGGGAAAAAGATATTCCTGAAAAGAATAGATACCAGAAGACTTGGAGCTGTTACCAGATGCACATAAAATTATGTGTTGACCCTGTAATCCCATCCAAAATAAAACCAATTTGCTAGATAAAACGTTGATTTGTTTCACTTGTAGACCTATAAAGAGTCCTGTTGCATAAGCATCATTGTCATAAGAAAGCTGGATGACTCTGTAATAATGTCCTTGCCAAGTACACGTGTTTATATGAAATTTCTGCATCATTCTATGTAATATAATCTTTTCTTAATTTTTTGTACTTTTATTTCATGGATAATAATGCAATTGCAACAATTCCCCTTCCTTTCTTATATTCGAACTGCGACATTTTTGCTAAACTATTCTTGTTCGAGTTTGTCGAATTAGAATTTCTTTGGCTGGACCTAGAATATGCCTAGAAAGTATGTAAAAGAAAAACGACTGCTGCGACTGCATGCCATTTAAATGCTGCAACGCCTCTAACGATTTTCTTTGTTATCTATGTATCTATCCTGCACAACTTTGGGACGATGTGTGACAATGATAAAGGAATGAAAGAAGATATTGAACGCATCTGCTAATCCACAGACATTGGTGAAAGCGAAACCTGATTTTCCTATCTAATGACCTAATCGACGCAGAAATCCAGTGGATACACATACATACCTCTGTAGAATTTTGGCAGACTGGTACACCTTCCTCTGTTTAATCTCCGCTAAATAGCTAAGTACCTATGTTATAATGTAATCTTTTGTTTAACTCACAGTGCTGAGGATTGGCATATTTAATAATCCTACAGCAATAGAGTCCTAACATTTTCGCATTGCAGTTTTCTCCCAGTCATTAATGCTCGTTTTTACAATTTTTATGCAAAACTAAATACACATTCAATAATCAAGAATTGAGCTTCAATGAAAGAGAACTGCATTAAAAAGTGTGCAGTGAATACAAATGATATAGTAGATTTATTTGCATACCTGTTCTTCGTTCAAATAATTCGGTAGACCACCAATGAAAATCTTGTGCGGAGAATCTGTAATAAATAAATATAATATTTTATTAATAATTGTGTTAATAAATATAATATAAATTGACTGTATATATTAGAATATTACTCTATAATCACATATTATAAACTGATGTATAAAATGTATGCATAAAACATACCAGGAACCGTACCTGGCACGTTCATGCTCGGATTATCTGTCATTCCAGGCATTGGTTGGTAATCATGAGGTCTTCTTATTTTTAAACTTTGTCCTTTAAAATTGATTCCATCAAAGGCCATGGCTTGTGTAGTTTCATCTATTGAACGAAACTAAAATAAAAGAAATTGAATATATTTGCAGAATTTCCTAATAATAATTATATATATATATATATATATAAAATGATTGTAATTTTAATATTATACCTCCAAGAAAGCAAAGTTTTTATCTAGATTGATCTGACAAGCAAGGACTGGATTTCCTGCAGCTTGTGCAAGGCCTGATAGATGCATTTGTTGATTGAAGAATTCCATCATTTCTTCTTCTGTGACTCCAAATGGAATATTACCAACATATAGTCTTCTTGCTTGACGAGTGATCGTACTACCGACAACAGGAACAGCAGCTTGAGGTGTATCTGCTACGATATTTGCAGGTATTTGGCCAGCAGCTTGCATTGCTTTATACTGTTATACAAACAATTACAATATTAAAATTAAAATATTTAATAGATAATAACAATTACGTTAACTTTTATACATTCTTAAATTACCTGCAAAGGTGTAATATGTTCAAATCCGGGTGGTGGTACATCCCAATATAAAGATGGTTTCCTTCTTCTAGAACTGCGACTTTTTTTAGGAGAACTGCTTCTTTTACGATCTCTGCGATCCTTGGAACGAGACCTTGATCTCTTCCTACGATCCCTACTACGTGATCTGTGTCTCCTGTCACGATCTCTGTCTCTATCACGGTCCTTCTCTCTATCTTGTCTCTCTCGATCTTGTAAAGTAACGATAATTATGAATTAATATCAAATTAATTATTAAAAGAATCTTTTTTAATACTTTAATTAATTATATCCATATTATATTTAAAGACGATATAAACAGATATTTTTTAATTATATTTTTAATAAAACAATCTCTTTAAACAAAAAGACAATAAATACTTCTCGATAACTTATATGGGCATATTTGCTATTTGTTAGAGTATGTCAATGTTTTGAAATTTTTTCAGAATTATATATATTGTATACTTTCATTGTATATACAAAAGAAAGCACACATAAATGTCAATCAAAGCTAGTTAAAAAAAAAGGCATTTATGAATTTGTTTATGCGTGCCAGTATAAGATCTCCGGCCATTACATTCATAGAAATCCATTCATCTTCACATAACGCGGGAAGACTTACAAAGAATGTAGATAAAAGCATCTTATTAGAAAATTTCTCACCTCCATTAAAATCTTCTCCCATCTTTGATCTTCCAATTTAAGTATTACACTGTATTATATGAAAATATGTTTATACAGAACGATAAATTGCATAAACGTCAGCCGCTCCCAAACAGATTTTTATACCGAAATGGCGTGAAGCAACAAGAAGAACAATGAATCTAAAATAACCACTACCAGATGGCGTGAAAAGCATATTGAAGTATCTATGCTTCCTTGCTTTAATTCGAAGAACTATTGTATAATAAACAATGTGTTTTATATCTCACAATGAAAATAGAATAAAAATTATGGATTAAAGATAACCATCTAATAAACAACATAGTAGCAGTTTTATGTATTTCTATGGATTAAAAAAATATATATGTAAAAATATAAATTCCCTAGGGTTACTCTTTATACAGCGAAATGATCAAGACCAGATTAAATTTTTATTGGTTGCTACGACAGTTAAAAATGTATTCTCATTCGATTTTCGTATATAAACCAAAATGAGATGCTATATAAAGAAGTTATTATATTATCATTATTATATACAGTTCTGATATTTTAATTTTATAAAATATATCAAAATAGCAGAGTTTTTTAATACTACATCAATATCCTGATTGTTTGTAAAACCTTTACAAGGTCTACAATTGAAATAGTTAAGTTAATCAGTAAGTTAAGTTAATCAATTAAATTTTGTAGAAGTTGTGCAAGGCCTCTCAATTTCAGTAATCTTATAAATAATAGTTTGATGACCCGCATGTAGTTAACGTTTTACATTAAAGAAATATGGAACAACAAATATTAGAAGACCGTTTGAAAGAAGCAGTCTGTATTGGGGATACGGATGTAGTTCAGGAACTTATCAATTTAGGCGTCAATGTTAACACGCAACGCATTGGTTCCGGATGGTATTAATATTGTTGACATTATACATTAAATAATACAACTTTTTCTTTTATAAATATCAATTATTTTCAATTGTCTTTAGTCACAATATATTATTTCATTTTACTTATAGTTTTTTTTATAATTAATATCCTTTTGAAAGGACACCATTACATTGGGCTTGCAAAAAAGGCTTTTTGGATGTCGTTTCTTTACTTTTGAAGCATGGTGCGGATAAAAAGATAAAGTCAGAAAATGGAGAATCAGTAAAATCGTTATGCTCCAATGAAGAAATTTTACAATTATTAAATTCTGATATTCAATGTAATACAAATGGACCAATGATACATCAATTTATGCCTAAATATAAAAAGAATGTAATTACCAATGTAGATCCTATGCAGCATTTAGGAGTGAATCATACTCGATATGAATTGAAAAATAATAACCATTTGCAAGATGGTAAAAAATTCATATTGCTTAAAAGAATATAAAGATATTTCAGATATATTTCAATAAATATTTGTATTTATTTTTTGTTTATAGAATTAGTAATAAAAGTACGTATTGCAAATGCACCTGATCCTGACTTTGTGGAGGTTGAACTACCTATGAATGATTTAACATACCAGACATTAATACAGATATGTTGTGAAGAATTTGGATTATGTCCATATCAAATTTTGAAGTTACGAAAATTACCAAATACTAAACTGAGAAAAGATAAAGACATAAAACGACTACAACACTTTCAAGAAATTGAAATAATAACAGATCCAGCAAATGTATATAAACATGTACAATATTCTAACAGTGTTCCTAATAACATTTCATCTACACCAGCTAATGGATATCAAAGTATTTCACATAAAGACCAAACTATTTTATATTAATATCATTTTTAATTCATTTATATTAAGGTTTGTGGAAAATCAGAACAAATATTTTCATTTTCGATTATCGTTATTTAATCTCAATAAGAAATAGAATATTATAATAATATTATGAAAAAATATTGATAGATATTTACATGTATTTATATTTAATAATACAATAATTAAAAACTTTGTTTCTAGAATTAATAAATAATATAATAAAAACAAAAACAAAATCATTACTTAGTTTCTTCTATATTTTCTTCATGACTATCTTCAGATTCTCTTGAAAATGTTTGCTTGACTATAACATTACCATCAGGAGTAACTATCACATTAGCATCATCAAATAAAGTAGTAAGTTCTCCTTCTACATTGCAATATGCTTTTGGTCTTTTAGGTTTTACAACAGGAATATGTACAGTATTCTTATTTTCTGAGGATGAAATTTAAATCAATTATAATAAATTTATACTCAATATGAATGTTACAAATTCATAATACTCACTTAATGTCATGTATATAGGAAGACCTGGTCCGGTTGGAGTTTTTAATCGAATAGCACGAATATTTGACCAACCACCAGGATAAACTTTAGTTAAACGGTTACAAACAGTAAAAACATTCTCTAAAATTTGCTTCTTCTTCATAGAGGTATTTGCTACTTGTACTACATGAGTATCAGCAAAAGAATGTAATTGCATAGTAGTTTTTCTCAAGGCATAATCAATTTCACGCTTTAAATCTTCCTTATTCATTTTAATGGAAGTTGGAAGTTTGCGTTTTTTGTAAAATATTTTTCCTAATAAGTGCGACATGTGTCCAGCAATTTTTCCATCCACTAAGAAATAATCATAACTAGCAACGAGTTTTCTTTTCAGTTCATATTGATCATATTCTGTCTTAACTTGATTCATAGGTATTATGTCTTTGATTTTTGTACATCCACATTTGTCAAGTAATTCCTTATAATGATTTATTGTTGGCTCATAATCCTTTCTTCTGCCCCTTTCGAGATCACATACAAAGAGTGCAATATCATCATCTGATGATACAATAGAATATGGTAATAATCTATAACAATATATGGATTATCAAATGTAATTAAAAATTTAATTAGAAATAAAAGAATATATATATACACATTATATATATATATACATACATATATATATATATATATATATATATATATATATATCAAAGTAGCATCATTAGATAAATTATAATCATAAAATTTCATAAGGATCCATTGGTAATTATAAAGTATAATCATTTGCTGGTTTTTAAGTATAAATTAACTATAGAAGCATTATATTTACAATATTAAAAATTTATTAAATGTTTTAATTAATATTAATATAGAACTTACATTCTTACTTGTCTTCTTGATATCTTTGGTATCCTGATACAAGTTACCTGCATAAATATTGGCTGGGATCCTTCAGGGAATAATATATTTTTATTTTTTAACTGCTCTTGCGTTAGATGAAAAATAGCTGAAATGCATTGTAATACATGCTTCCTTGATAAATCTTTGAGATTAACATCATCACCATCTTCTTTTCTTTCAATTTTTGCTATTTTCTTTTGCAACTTTTTTATATGCATGTTTTTTATATTAGTGACATCTTTTATAATAGTCACTTGTTGCTGTTTTGTATAAGTATCAAAATCATGTTTTGATTTCTTCAGTATCTCTACATTAGATAGAGACCATTTTTCTTTATTTGTTTTCTGAACGTTATTTTTTATCTTCATACTTTCTTCCTTATTAATTGGGATATTATTTGTAATATTTTTAATATTTAATACTTGCGTATTATTTTTGACTTCATCATTCGTAACAGCTTTAAGTTTCTTTTTTTCATTTGTTTTTCCTTTTATAATTTTTTCCCCTTTTTCTTCGGATGCTTCAACGATTATGTTGGAAATATTTAAATTTGTTAATCTCTCAATAGATTTTACTTTTTTTTTTCCAACTAAATCACATTTTTTCTTTTTTTTCTTTTCAACAATTTTTGAATTTAATTTTACTTTTATATCTTTTTTAGATATTTTATTTACATCTTCATTTAATATTTTTTTCTTTTTTGTTACATTCTTTAACAGTTTCATTTTTTTTAATAATTAAAATAAATTTTAATTACACGTGCTCTCCTTTTTATCTTTACGCGGCAGAGAATGAAGAAAGAAAGATCGTAGAGAAATCCGATTTGTATATTGACATAAAATATGAAAATAAAGATAGAATACTTCAATCTTATTTGGGTTTAGTAACGCCTTTGTCGGATTATTTTCAAACTTTTTTCATGACGTTTTCATGATTTTTTTCTGTGGAAAAAGTTATTAAATGCATAGAAATGAAATTTAAGCAGAAAATAAATAAAAAGAAGTTTAAGTTAGTAATATCGATATGAGAAAAAGAAAAAAAAAGAATAAAACATAATGAACACGTAGACATTTGATTAATTGAATGTAGGACGTAAGCTATAATAATCTCGTAGATGCGAAATTTTCTATTGCTAAACTTACATCTTACGTTGAAAAATATAGGGAAAAGAGAATAATCGACTCTGATTGGTAGATTTCTTTATCCTTACGTCGATACATGTGTGAACACCTTTAAGAACTCAGTTTTATTCTAATATTTAGAAAGTGACACTGATGTTGTTTTGTTAAACTTTTGTGTTAATGTGATGTGATTCTAATGTCACTATAAACTTTAGTGTTTCGACATTGGCACTCCTGGATTAGTGAATACATGATTGAACAAAAAAGAAAATATTTTTTACAGAAAATATTTTAGCAGTTATGCCAATATCGAAAAGTCAAAAAGTAATAACAATTTTGAAAGCTACACCAATCCACAGTGTATTAATCTAAGTTAAATTGTCAATTGTGGTCATAGAAAAATTAATATTAAAATCGATTATTTTTCTTGAAGTTAGAAACAGCCAATAGTTATATAATATATGTTTTATTAATGTATGTCTTAAATTATATATAACATAATTAATAAATATTAATAATTAAAGTTATTAATTAAGTGTAAAATCTATACAAAAATTTATGCAAAAGATAATAATATTATCTTACTTTCATTGTATCTCTTTGGAAAATGAAAAGAAAATTATATATGTAAAATTTTTGTTACACATATATGTACAATTATACGATAATAAAAATCCCGTTATTAAATAAAATAGATGAAATCAATAGCGAGTAAAGTAACACTTGGTTAACCAACACAATCGAGACCACTTTCATAACGAGCGGTTCTTTTTTATCGTAAAATGATCTCATTTCTTTCTTCTTTCTATTGTTTTCTTATTTTATTTTTCAGTTTTTACATCAATAGAAACTCATTATATGTCGAGCGTTTGAAAGTGATAGAACATAAATGTGATGTCGCGTTTCTTTCGATTCTATAATGTATTATAGTAATATTCTATGAGAGTGCATGATTTTAACAATTCGCTGATACGGTTCACTTAACTTAATTCTTGAAGAATTTACTGTACATAATGTTGATATTTAGAAACTACCGGCGCGTTTTTATATATTTGTGTGCTATTTCTTTATTCATTTACAGTAGTAATGTTATTATTAATAAATGTATCAATAAAAGTTCTGTTAAAGAAATATCATCTTTAAATACCAAAGAACGAAATTTATTGTTTCCAAAAGAATTAACAATGAAATTTAAGAAACAAAATATTTCGGACAAGGAGGTATTGCGTTGTAAGCTAATCGTCAAATTTTACCAATAAATGTATTGTTATAGTATATAATTTCTTCATCTTTTCAAGTTAAAAAATTTGTCTATACTCGGAAAATGGCTTCTATCGTCCGAAAAATCTTTACCGCTCATAATCAAGAAAAAAAGGAAACCTTATATAATTTTAATTTGGAGACACGGACCATTCTTGGAAAGAAGACATATTAGACGTTTTACTAATACTAAGTCAGCTTTGTGTTTATATAATTACGTGTACACAATTCCACCATATTACCTACATTTCTCTTTTTCAATTATTTCAGATATTCACCATGGGAAAATTGTTCGGTCACTGATTGTTTATTGAGTTACGATTCGCAAGACTTGAATAAAGCAGATGCACTTTTATTTCATCTTCATCTTACGAGAAGTGTAAAAGATTTACCTGTTAGAACTCGTTGGGATCAAAGGTGGATCTTTTTAACAGACGAATCGCCAATGCACACATTTTTATATAAAAATCAAAAGTTATCAGATTACAATGGCTTATTTAATTGGTCAATGTCATACCGCATGGATAGTGACATACCTGTACCTTATGGTAGAACTATTCCAATATCGTCAACGAAAAATTTGTTCAATAATTTAACATATTTACGTAATAGTTTTATAAAATCGAAAACTAAATTAGTTGCTATAATGGCCAGCAATTGTTCTAGCAAAAACCAAAGATGGGAATACATACGCTTTCTAAAACTTTTATTGGCTGAAGATTTCGATATTTATGGACGATGTAGGGGAGGTAATATGACAGCTTGTCCTGGTCACTTTGATAACGATTGTCCCGCTTTAAATGTTTATAAATTTTATCTTGCATTTGAAAATTCAAATTGTAAAGAATATTTAACTGAAAAAGTTTTTTGGAATGGATATAAAAAATTTGCCGTTCCAATAATCATGGGTCCTTCGAGAAATGATTGCGATCGACTTTTACCATTAGGATCATATTTACACGTTGATGATTTTGCTAATCCAATCGAATTAGCGTATTATCTAAAATATTTACATCGCAATATTGATAATTATCTTAAATTTCATGAATGGCGTCGATATTACGAGATTTTGAACGAACACGGTTATTTTGGTAGCGTATCTCGTCACTATTGTCGCATTTGCGAGGCTTTGCATTATAATTCTCGAGCGAACAAAGTTTATGAAGATCTCGATAATTTTTGGGGCAAGAAAAAATTCTGTTCATAGATGGAATTAAAATATTTTTTAAAATATGCGAAAGTTTGTAATAAAAATATATATTATTAACCTCTTAGCTGTAAATAACGAGTATACTTGTTATGTAATAAAAGTAATTGTCATTTGTTATTTAAATATTTAAAAATGTTTTCAAATAAAAATAAAATGAAAAAAAATTACACAACTCAATTGAAAAAAAGAAAACTGCACATAGAGTAATCCATAAAATATTTACAAATTTCTGACTATATTATTTTTTTACTTATTTCTTTAATTTTTTATCCATTATTTCAAGATATTTGTTAATTTCTTCAAGAATGTCTTGAAGAAATTAAACTTTTTCCAATACAAATGTTTTTTTATTGTTAGAGGACATAAGTATTATGAATCTTCTTCTACAAAAACCGTCTTCTACAAAAAGCTTGAGTTTTTTTTTTCTAACAGTCATTATCAATTATGTTTTTTTTTATTATGTACGTAACTTATCAGGTAACCAATAATGTATTGATGTCACGATACTGTTTTTTAAGAAAATTTTTTTATTGTCGAGAAACGATCAAAAAGAATCGATTAATTTCTTTCTTGTTTTTTTTTTTTTTTTTAAAGAAAATGATAAATCTTTAACAAATGTGTATTGATTTTTTTTTAATAAAAAATATATCGTTAATCATGTATGTACTTATTAGTACTTAAACATCAAATACGTGCGTACATGTGTAGATATAGTGTGAGAAAAATTATCATATAGTATACATTCTATCATCATATACTCTAATAATTTTTTATAGATAATATATATTAAATCATAATTTTCTGAAATATACTTTCTCATCACGATGGTTATAAAAATATACGTAGAAATTCTATCGACTTTATAATATAAATTTTATGATAACCTCAATTTAATTTTCATCTATGATTGTGTACTTACAAAGCTGATAATTTTTTTAATTCTAATGTGTATTACTCTTCTTATCAACATAGTCAATATTAAATAAACATCTGATTGTGTGGCATATGAAGAAAACAGTTAAGTTCACAATCATTTAAGTGTATAATATGTAGTAATTATTCCAATGTATAATATTTTAACTCAGAAACTGTTTCGCGTTACCAAGGCATCGATAAAACGAGACTTCTTATGGTATCAAACGATTATATCTCGATACATTTTATACTCTTATTGGAGTAAATGTAATACAAAATATATTGCAAATATGTCTATAAAATGCTTTCAAGGGCACAAAGACATCTATAACGGTGTAACTATACATTCCATTGAAGAACCTTGTCCCATCACAGTGTTTTCCCAATGTTTACAAGGTACAGAACTGCCCTATTTTCTATAGTTTTACTTTTAAAAATCACAACTATTTGATATTTATTTATGATGTTATAGATCAAGTAAATTACACATTACAAATAATATATTATTAAACAGACTCATATTATATTTGCACACACATGAAGGTCTAGCAATCAAAATCTATATTCTAAATTTATATTTTTTCAACTTCACGACAATATTTGTTTTTCAATAAAAGATTTTTTATAGCTTCCTTAAATATCTGGTCAGAACAAAAGAAACGGACAATATGGTTTCATGTGCACTTGTCGCACTCCGAATGGATACCAATTTTAGTACAAAAAGGTTTCAAATTTCATCATGCACGAGAAGAATATGTTATGTTATATAACTGGTTGAACAAAGAAACAGTTTGTAATATTCCACCTTATGCTCATACAAATTTAGGTGTAGGAGCATTTGTTTATAATGAAAAAACTTCAGAAATTTTAGTTGTGAAGGAAAAAAATTACATAGGAAATCAGTTTTGGAAACTACCAGGTGGTTATGTCGAGCCAGGTAATATCTCCAAATAAAATAAATTTGATCAATGAACAATTTTAACATCTTTATTTTCTAGGAGAAAATATAGATGAAGCTGCACAAAGGGAAGTGTTAGAAGAAACAGGTGTTCAAACAATGTTCAAATGTCTTGTAACTTTTAGACATGCACATAATGCTGCTTTCAATTGTTCTGATATATATATGGTAGCTTACTTAACGCCTAATACTTTTGACATTATAAAGTGTCAAGTAGAGATTACTGAATGTCGATGGATAAAGGTAGAAACTATAATTAATGAATATATGTTTATAAATTTTACTTTCTAATTAATAAATTTGTTTTCATAGATTGATGAGTTTTTACAACATCCAGAAGTACATGAAACTAATCGTATATTTGCTAAAAAAATGATTGAATTTTTGAAGAATCCCATAGGGATTACTGCAGAACATGGAACGCATCCAATTACTAAAAAACCTATTTGTATATATAGCATATTAATGAATAAAAACATATGTGAATGTAAAAAATAAATTAATTATATAATATCATGACAGAATAAGTAATAAATATTTTTAAATTATAAATTCTAGAACAATTTAATATATATATATACAAAACATTAAAAGATATGAATTATCTTCTCTATTTCTTTTAGTTTTTTTTTTTATTTTGGAATTTTTTTTCAGATAAGAAAGTAATATTAACAGTAAGTAATACTAAGAAAGCAAACAGTTTTATGTATACTTATAAGTTTTAGTAAATTCAAAAATTTTGAAGATATAGTCATAATGCATTTGTGCAGTTAGTAGGAATAACTTACTACACATAGCACTATATAAATTTTGTCCAAATTTTTTGTTTTTTCTTAAACACGTATATACATTACAATATTTTTTTTTAATGAAAAAATGCAGCACATGTTGGTTATATGATGTAAGAATCTTATTATTGTGAAATTTTTCATCGTTACAATTTACGTCTTACGTTGCAAAATGTAGAAAAAAAGGGAATAATTAACTTTGATTGGTGGATTTCCTTATGGTTTTACCTTACATCGAGACGTGATGAGAGATAAACGAAAGCAATAGTAAGAATAAATGCAGAAAAGAAAGAAAAACCATACGAATATAGGATAAATAAAGATATAATGAAGACTGGATATTTTATATATGGCAAAATAACATAGGAATAGCAAAGGTAGAAAGTAAGGTTATGTAAATTTAAAAAGATGATAAAATAGAGTCCGATGAGACGTATTTCTTGTTAATAGCCACAAAATTTAGAATTTATTAAACGGAATGATCTTAGACTCAAAAGAATACAGCTCATAGAATCTTTTTCTACTTTCTTTCTTATTATATCAGTATTTCTATATTAGGATAACGATCAGAAAAAGATTATGTGCCGTAAGTTTCTTTTCACAAGAAGAAAGTGTACGTTTTACATATCCTGTATCCACTCCTAACAAAAAAGATAGCACACGCTTGCTATCTTTAATTTCTCATATTATATATTCTTATATTATTAACCCTATCGCTGCGAACAGCGCCTTTAGGCGCTCAACTATAGACCCTTTTGCTGAACGAACAGCACCTTTAGGCGCTCAACTATAGACGCTTCTCCTGAGCAAACAGCGTCTATAGGCGCCGTGCATTTGTTTTGCATTTTTGGCTATTAATCACTGCAAAATAATGACCATTAATTCGTTTATTTTCGATGCGTTAGCTGTATACGCTTCTCGTGCAGAGATTTTTTCGTATAATCAAATAAGAGAGAGACAGTTTTTTTTTTTTACTATTGATAGTTCCAGTAAACAAAAAGCAACATTTTTACAGAATCTACATGGGATTTTGTTATCCCTTTTCTACATTCATTTGCACCTTTCCAATTTTGTTTGCGCTGAATATTGTTTATACATCTTTTATATTAGTTGAATCTTTTGTTTTTTCAGCGATTTTTCTTGGAGTTCTCTTAAAACTAGAAGCAAATGCATTGGATAGTTTGTTTATTGTGTTTTGTTGTTACAGGGTTTTCCAATTGTTTTTTTTTTTTCATAAATTTTAGGAATTTTTAGAAAATTATATATCACATTAAGGCTCCTATTAAATAATTTTGCAATTTCTGTGATTGTATTATTTCCTGACTGGAACAATAAAATCTGATTAATTTTACTTTTATTTAATTGCTTTCCTATACTCATTTTTTCTAGAATTATTTAATAATATAAAATTTTTATCATTCAGCCAGTTGGCATTGATTTTGCCATTTGTTTAGGATCCCGAAGCTGCTGGAACGTTACTTGATCCTCGGGATTTCCGATAGAAATGATAGAAAACTGGGATTGTAAAATCGACAAGTAACTATATTGCTTCATAATGCCAACAATTCGGTGTATTACTATTTCATAGAATATCATACATCCTCATATCATAAAGGAGCCATCACTTCAAATTATTTTGACGTGGTATCGTTTACGGCTTTTACCTTTCCTCTTCCAATACCATGTTTTGCCATCTGATATTCGATTAATTTTTGTTTCATTGTACCATATTACACTTTTCCTTGTTCAATAGTCCAGTCCTTGTACTTCTTTGAAATTGCTTTTACATTTTTCCTACATAGTATATGTTTTGATTCCTTTTCATCATATATATTATAATTCTGGTCCTTTAATTCTCTCATCGTTGTTCATTTACTCTAATCGTTATGCATTATAATGTCACAGGTAAAAAAATCTAAAATAGACATGTACCGGTCAAATAGAAAAATATTAGAAACATCAATCTTTTTGCAAATTATGCCTCGTAGATGTTTTTTGTCTATAACGCATTTTCTTCATTTTGTGGATAATGAAATGATTTCTAAAGAAGACAGAATACGAAAGATTCGATTCGTGATTATTGAATCCATTATTTTTATCAGTTGATTACTTGAATACCAGATTCCAACAAATATACATTCCGGAAGAAAATATCGTCATAGATGAATTCTTAATGAAATTCAGAGGGCGGTTGAATTACTTACAATTTATAGCATCAAAACGAGCGAGATTTGGAATTAAATTTTATAAATTGTGAATTCAAATTTGGGTATTGTTCTCGATTCAAAATTTACACAGGACAAGATAAAATCGAAGGAAGTGACATACCTGTATCGTAAAATATAGTTATGAAACTAGCCGAACCCATTTTAGGGAGAGGATATACGTTGTTTTTAGACAATTTGTATTCGTCATCAAAATTATTCCAAATTTTGAATGAAAATAATACAAATGCTGTTGGAACAATCTAGGAAAAGTCGAAAAAATATGCCGAAGAAGCTGATGAAAATATGCCGAATCGTACAAATTAAAAAAGGGAGAAGTAAAGACATTATTTTGTAGAGGTATTCTGGCCTTATGCTGACTTGATAAAAAAGATGTATATATAATAAGCACTAAACATTCAAAAGCAGAAATGGTTGACACGGGAAAAATAAGAAGAAAGAAAGAAGGCGAGGAAGAAAATGTTTTAAAACCCAGCTGTGTAGTCAAGTATAATCATGAAATGGTTGGTATTGACAGGCAAGATCAATTTTTTGGATGTTTCCCATTTATGCGAAAGGGTGTCAAAGGATATAAAAAAATATTCTTTTATATGCTTGATATAGCTATCTATAATGCTTATGTTCTCTATTCTAAGCTACCTAATTTAACAAAGTAATCGATTGTAAATTGTTTCTATGTAATTTGTTTCTTCCTGATTATCCGATACGTGGCAGATCGTCGTAAAATGACTGCCCAACTCGACTGCAGGCAAAACATTGGGCACATTTTCCTGAACATATATCTTCGACTAATAATAAAAAACGTCCTACAAAGAGATACCATGTCTGTGTAAAAAATAATATAAGAAGTGAAACAACTTGACAGCGTAAAAAATGTTTAGTTCCTCTACATATTCCAAAATGTTTTGAAATCTTTCATACTTTGCAGAACTACTAATTTGTTATTTTATAGTGTAACTTAATTATTGTTCATTCAACCTGATTACGTTTTATATTAACAATGTAAATCTCAAAATAAAAAGTTCTGTTTTTAAGCTTGCACATAACTGTTCAGTTAGACTGTTAAATTTGTATGTCAAGGAGTTAAATGGATTCTTCCTATTGTAGCCTTCCCTTTTTAAAATTTTCATACATGTTTTGGCCGATATTTCTTTATTAAAGTATTTAAAAACAAATGTAGCCAATTTTAAACTACTTATTGTTGGATTCTTATTTATTTATCTAATAATTTTTAATATTTTCCTATCAATTCATTATTGCGGCGATGTTATCTACGTAATCGACTAAATAGATATCCTCTGGCATGTCTATGCACAGGTCTCCATCCGTACAGCATTTTGCACTGGGTTAGGATCAGAATAGATTCCTGAGCAGATCCTTCCATGATCTTCTTTTTGCAGGGTTCTTCAGTGTTCTCGTAAAAGAGCAATCTCAAGTAACTCTGCACCATCTGGAGAAGGTCCGGAATCTGAAAAAAGTTTTTCAGGTTATTCAGCATGTCGACTATATATTTGTAATACTTGTTGATAGGATTTGATCTTTCAATTTCTATGAAGAATATATCTTCGAACAAATATTTAATGAGTTCTTTGCCCAATTTCCCAGATGATGAATAGTTCAAATAAATGCTGTTTTTCTTTATAATTGTTTCTTTTGTTCATAGGTATTGTTTAAAATATAAGTATAAAATTTTCCATATTTTTTGTTATATTTATTAAGTTCAAACATTTATATTCACTAATATGATTTTAACTTAAGATATGATTTACATTTTAATGTTTTGAATAAAATAATTAATGTTCGAAAATAACTTTTTTGTAGTATTCAAGGAGTTACGCCTTGCGTATTCAATCGAGAGTTTACATTAGCAAAAAAAATATTTCGTTTTCAGCGATCGAAACTGTCAGGCATGCGCCATCCACACAGATTGCTTGCGCCGGGAGTATTCAGCACTCAAAAAGTTAAACCCAGGAACTTTTTCATTTCTCTTAATGTCACATCAACCCATTTCTCTGATTTATATTCTTTATATTTGTTTAAAACTTCAGTGTGATTTCTATTAATTTTTGTTACTAATAATTCAAAGAAATCATCGCTAAAGAACAATCGCATTATTTCCAATACATTTTCCCAATCATGCTGTATTATGTTTACGCTTGGAGTTCGCTTATGTGTTTTTAGCACAAGTTCTATTTCACTTTCTGATCAATCATCGACACAATTAACAATAATATCTTTATCCATGTCATAGTTGGAAGTAACTACATTATTCTCTCATTCGCTCAAAAGTATTCGACGATTACTTTGATTTACGAGAATGATGATACTATCATTTTCGCTAAACTCATTATCATGTATGTGAACATTATAGCCTCTAAAACAGTCTGACTCTGTATCCATGAACAAGTCATTCAAGCTTTCATTGTTACATTCGGACATTTTTAACGGTATTTTGCATACTTTATAAAACTTAAATTACATATTTGTTTTATTTTATGTTAAAGAATATGAGGAAATATAGAATATGCTATCATTTTGTTCCTTAATGTATCTGTGAGAATCTAATGATAACACACGTGTGCTATCTTTTTGTATTTTAAAAAGACAGTTTACATATTTATAAATTATCATTAACAATATGTACAACCGCCTTTGTTTTCTCAGTTCAATCATCCGTTTTGGTAATGATTTAAATTGTCGGATTATATTTTGAGACGAATTGTCCCATTTCACTCTAAGAAATCTTTCTAATTTATATATTATTGAATATTATTATATACTATTGAATTTATATATTATTGAATATTATTTATATACTATTGAATATTATTAAATTATTTTCCATTTTTATATACTGCCTGTGCAAGTTCTATCCAACAATTTTCATTAATATTTGAATCCAAGAGCATGCCAGCCATAGTAAAATGGATATGCTTTCCCGTATAAAATATGTTTCAATAATTTTTGCACGGTAAATTGCGGCATTATCTTGTTGAAAGATAAAACCATTTTTTGTTCGTTTCTTGCGCTTGTTGATTTGTTCTCGTATTAAATTTAAGTATCTTTGGCTGTTCATTTTTCTCTAAATGAACTCTAAATTTGTTTTATTAGTATAACCAATTCTTGTCCAAACTATTAGACCATTTCCATTCATTTGTCATCTAGTTTTTATCATCTATTTTATCATTCAGTTTTTATGTCTAGTTTTCTCCTTTCTTAAATCACAATACATAACGATGTATTGGTCCAGTTCTATTTATATTCATGCATCCTCAAACCAGCGCTGAACCATCTTCTCCTTTAATTTTTTTTTATATTTTATCTAATATTTATTATATATTTCGTCTGCACGGAAGCTGACAATTTGCCATCTGAACCGAATCGTTTGAACTTACTTTTGTCCATAAATACAATTTGATATGGGTTTTTGTAAACTTCTATTTCTCACTATGATTTTTTTTTTTAAATCAAAGATTTTTTCCGATTTCTTGACAGAAATGCTCGTAATTTCTCTAATAACCATTTATGCAAGACTTTATCGAAAGTTTTTTCCACGTTAAGGAATAATACAGTGCAAGAGCTGCCTTCTTCAATGGATCTAATTATTTTGTTTATCATTCTATGTATCTGTCTCATTGTGTTGTGATTTTTTCTAAATCCGAATTTTTTCTAAATTCGAAATAAGTTGGTAATTTTCTTCATTAGGAAGTATAGTTTTAATGTATAGTTTTTTATTTATTTATTTGGAAATAACTGGAAGAAGAATTATCGGCCTATATGATGACGGTGATTAGGAATTTTTACCTGGCTTTTGTAGCAGGATTATTTCAGCACATTTCCAGATCTGTGGGAAATGATTAATTCGGAAGATAGCGTTAGTTAAAATGATTATAAATTTGATTCTCTTGGTCGATGTTTTTTTTAGTATTTTCATTGTTATGAGACCGCATCCAGGAAGTTTATTAATTTTCAGGTTTTTGATTATAGATGTAACTTCACTCATTTTAATTGTTTTATGGGTCAGCTGTTTTTTATTACCGTTGTAAGATGAAGTATAATATGTGATTCATTTATAAATATTTTTTGCAATTAATCTGCCATGATTTCTGCTCGGTCTTTTATTGAAAGATCCAGTTCTAGTCTTGTCTTTGTATAGGTGGAATGGTAATATGCGGCCTTTTGATGTTTTTTGTTGAACATTTCCATAGTAAATAATTTGTGAAAGCGAATTTGAAGATGACGGTAATAATGACGAAAATAATACACAAGAAGAAGTACGTGATTTAAATTGGCATATATCTTCGTGTAATCAACCAAAGATTATATTTTCTAATTCATCGGGGATCAATACACATCATTCTGAAATTTTTGAATTTATTGAACCGTATAGTTTTTATTGTCTTTTTGTTTCGAATGAAATATTTGAAATAATTGCAAACCAAACAAAGAAATATGCTGCGAAAATAGTATCAGAACAGCGATCATGTTATCTTGATAGATGGATTGAAACAAATCCGAATGAAATAAAAAGATTTTTTGACTTAATTATATGGATGGGATTAGTACGATTATCCAAAATTCACCTGTATTGGAGTAGAAATGAAGAATATCACCAGACATTCCCAAATACAGTGATGCCGAGAAATCGATTTGAATTACTTTTACGGTTCATTCATTTTAGTAACAATGAAGAAAACGATCCTAGTAATAGATTATTCAAAATTATTCACATTATCGACATATTAAACAGAAGTTTTAAAGAATACTATAATCCAGATGAAATATTATGCGTAGACGAATCATTGGTCCCTTTCCAAGGCCGCATAATATTTCGACAATATTTGAAACTGAACGGCATCGATATGGAATTAAAGTTTTTAAATTATGCTGTGGCGCAGGATATACTTATTCTTTTCAAGTATACTCGGGAAAAGAAAAAAATAGAGATAAAACAGCAGGAACCGTATCGTTCGAGATTGTAATGTCTTTTTGCAAAGATATATTGGGTAAAGAGCATACTGTCTGCACAGACAACTGGTATACCAGTGTTGATCTGGCAGAAAAGTTAATAGCAAAGAATACACATTTAATGGGTACATTACGGAAAAATCGACGTGGAAATTCAGTAGAAGTAGTATCCAAAAAATTAAAACGTGGGGAACTCATTGCTCGCGAAAATAAATCCGAAATAACAATTTTAAAATGGAAAGATAAAAGAGACGTATTGATGCTTCCAACGAAACATTCGGCAGAAATGACTACTGTACATAAGAAATTTTATTCGTGTGAAAACCCAAAAATGATTGTGGAATATAATCTAGGAAAATCATCAGTCGATTTATCAGAAATGATAACTTATAATTCACCACTACGCAAAACTTTAAAGTGGTATAGAAAATTAGCAATAAAACTGTTATTGAATACATGTATGGTAAATTCAATGATATTATTCAAAAAAGTAACAAAAAGAGATATTCAAATTTCCGACTTCAGAATGAAAGTTGCATTGTATTTAACAAAATGTGATAATGATGCTGAAGTTTCCATTTCTCCACGTGAAAGCTTGCTGAGAAAACCACGACATAAATTAAAAGCAATGTCGGGAAAAGCTCGAACGGTGCGAAGATTTTGCAAAATTTGTTACCAAAAAAATTCAAAGAAGCTCGGAAGAATAATTGCAAAAAACTGTAGCAAAAAAGTCGTGACATATTGTAAAGACTGTGCTGGTTCATCCTTTCTTTGTTTAGAATGTTTCAATACGACACATCGTAACGTGCGCGCATAATAAAACTATATTACATGTATAAATAAAAATATTTTCAGATGTTTTATACTGCATTTATTTCTTCACACCACTACATCAACGATGATAATAATAAAAAATTATAAGTATTGTCATTTGTCTAAATTTTTTATTTTTTTTTTAATCTGGGCACGCCGGTCACCAGTGGCCCTCATGGCGTCACAGCCAAGTTAAGTGCCGGTCACCGGTGACCCTCGTGGCATTCAACCTGTTAATGCATTACATATAGCTAATATGTTGTATATATCTTCGTTATTACCAGCTTGCTCAATTTATACTAGAAACATTGATAACGGATGTGCTGATTTTAGCAAAATTGATTATGTTTCTAAATGACCTTTTTCCTGCAAGTCAGTTTTAATGTACTCAATATTTAATTTAGGATACAATCCTTTTATTACCACTGAATTTCTTTTCCGTTTTTGGTTGAAAAGTATAGTAGTCTGCATCATTACTTTTAAAAGTTTTAATTATTGTTCTGTAAGCATCAGTGGAGCATACTTGTAATTTAACTTGTTTATCTCTCAACTGCTTAAGATTTAAAACTAACTACCGGTCAAATTGACTGTTTACAAACTTTTGTACAATTTTCACATATAGTACTGGACAAAATAAAGTATACACCTCAAACATTTCCCTATTTATGTAGATAACTCGCTAAACCTAACAGATAAAGTAATGATGTATTTAGATAAAAAGAAGGTTTTTTAGTTTACTAATAAGTTTCGACTCAAAAAATTCCAGAAACATTCAAAATCCTTTAATATTTTAGTTCATTATATTTATTATCATATTTATTTTGAACATAACAAAGTATGCAGGTGGAAAAAAAGCAATAAATCAAAGATAAAGTTTAAAACAAAGTATTTGTTATCTAGTTTTGTACTTGCGGTATAGGACATCCCAGACCAAATTTGAACTCAATTTAAAACAAGTAAATGTTTGCAAATAGGACATGTGCCACCATTTATCCGTAGTTGAGATATGTATCTTTATATGTCAACTGTCAGAATAGTCCGCGTTATGTCAGTTGTTAAGTTGTGTTCATGTAAAGTTGAAGTTTGTAAAATTTGGGGGTATAGGGCACAGTAAATTGTTTTTCCATTAATTTTTGATTTTCTATTATTGAAAATTTTTAGTTAGAGTTTCTTTTACCGACCCTTAACTATCAGATTTCGAATTTGCTTAGTTATCATGATCATTGATGAAGGACAATATTATACTTTTCTTAGTTCGATACTATACGTCGTGGGTTTTCGAAAACGGGTGCCTGTCTTTTAAGACGTTCAATGAATTCGCTCGCCGAGATAGTTCTCATTGAGTATAGTCACGTGAATTTTGAAAAGCCATCTACTATTATAAAAATATAGTAGTAAACTCTAAAAGTATAGTAGTAAACTCCTTCTTGTTGACGGGAGTAGTCCGAGGTGATCAACATAAGTACTTAACATATGTAGGATATTTTTTGTAACCTTACATAAAAGATACAGATACGAAATTAGAATCACTTACTCTTATGGTTAATAAGGATTCTATTAATTAATATATTATAATGGTACAACTCTTTTCTCTTTACTTTGTACTCTTAGATCTAACTTAAGATCACAGTTGTTTTTATTCATTACTTGGTCTACTCAAGGCCTCCATTCGTTTTATTTTACGTTGTTCTATTTGTTACTTATCTCATTAACGTTGGATTTCCATTCCCAATATCTCAGATCTTTCTCTTTCCCTTATAAACAAACGCATCTCAGAAAGAACAGATTATATTTTCGTTTGACTATCGATCAACTTATCTGATGCATACACACATACAACTAATGCTAGAATCTTCCATATTTTTGTTCAATTATCAATTGACTTATTTCACACACACACAACTAACTAACGTTAGAATCTACCATTCCACATAAGTATATGAATAGTTGCATCGTTTTCTGTCCCTGAATATAGATTCTGCAGCACTATTTGGAGGTCACCAAGCCACTTTGATTTGAATTGTACTTCTACTAATTTAGTTTTTAATCCTGATGTTGGGATAGACATTTACAGATTAGTTTTCGGTTATTTTTTTTTAATTCATTCTCTAGTATTCCATTCTTTATTTTATCTTCTACTTTAGCTAAGACATATGAGATGTCTGTATCATTAATTTCATATTCCATTGTTAAATCGTTAATTGTTTTCTTTAGTTAGAGTTGGTAGTCATAGTTTGTTTCATCAGGATAAGGACTCTCAAATTCGCTGTTAGGCGATTCCTTATTAATAAGGATTAAGACCGTTACACTTATTTGTTATAAATATGGATATCACTTCTATTGATACACAAGTAAATGAGATTACGAAGCATAAACACGACCGATCGATATGATAGTTTAGAGCAAACTCACATTTTAACATAGTATATAACATTGTTATAGTCTATTACTGCTGATGATTCAAAAATATTTTTTCGAGAATAATTTACACATAAAAATAAAGCTTTTCTAAAAATTCCAGAAAGTGAAGTTCTTACTTAATCTTTCATCTTTAAAATGAAATTTTGTTCATTAAAATAGGTCAACGTCTGGACTCATTGTTGGTGTAAATGCTGTTTTCGATATTTTTCATGAAGAAGAAGTTTCGTATAATGGCGCCCTTCAAAATTTGCGGCAAAAGAGTAAAAGTTAACATTAAACCTATCATGATGGGTCAAATGATTCTTTTTAAACTTTCTGGCAGAATTTCTTAACTGCACAGTTATCACATCGCCATTTGATTTTACGACTTATAATTTACATTTAATGTAAATTTCAATATTAATTTATTTTTTGTTTTCTTTTTATCAAGAAATATATGCATTTTTGATTTATCTATCTCGACGGGTTATTTGATTCGTGGAATGATTTATTGTCGTATATTATTATACTTGTTTGTTGGAAAATATTTTGACTGATATCGATAATCGTAACGTAATGCAGTGCATTTAATGACGGGATATTCAAAACTGATACATTTTTGTTTGTAGTAGTTACTCCAGTCATAATCGAACGTCATAAGCATCTGAGTATAATTCGTTTCCGAATTATATGGTGACAAGTACAAGCAAGATTTATCCAATATTGTTGAAACCTATTGAATGAACCGTTTACAGGATGTGGAAGGATCGTCATCACTGATAATTTTTATGAACACATTACTAGCTGTAAAATTACTAGATAAAAAACCACAGTCATTGGAACTATCCGTGGAAATAAAAGAGAATTATTAAACAGGCGGAAAATGATATGTCATGGTTCTCAATAAAATTTTATAAATCGAAAGTGCGATTGCAAGTTATCATCATCAATGAAAGTTTTATCATTCAAAGAGTTTTGTAAACGTCAGGACTATATGGGGTATACGACATCGCTTAATAATTTTCTATGAGTTACCAACGAGGCCTTGTATTGTTCTGGTGGAACACGATTTCCTTGCGTTTTCTTTGATTGCTTTCTCCAATTTTATTATTTGTTAACAGTAAAATCTGAATTGAATTTTTTTGATGCAATTCAGCTTTCGATGTGGTTTGTGCTATTTCATCACGTTTGAACCGTTTTGTGATCGTTTTTGATTTATGTTATCCATTTTTCATTAACATTGATATTTCTTTCGAAATAGGGATGATTTCATTACATTTTAAATGCATATCGCAAATATTTATTCGTCGAGTTAAGTGAATTTTTTTAAATTTATGCGGAGCTCGAATATTGAACTTTTTAACGAGTCCGAGACATTTTAAGTGATTTTCTATTTTTATGTGTGATACATTTAACCTTTTTTTAATCAATCATGCGATTATATCATGATCCGATTCAGTTATGGCTTTGGTCTGGTCATCATTAATTTTAGTAGGTCGATCAGAATGTTGGTCATCTTTCAATGAAAAATCCCTAAAAAGGAATTTTTTAAATTAATTCTGATACGTGCGTTTTGTTAAGCGATCACCTCTATAAACTTCACACATCTAACTCCGATTTAACTCATATTTATCATAATGAGGGAGCATTGACTCGAAGTATATGCAATTATCTTTGTTAAGACGAATATATACACATAAAAAGTTTCTCGATGTATGTTCTGAAAGTAACAAACATGACACCTTCTTTTGACATTTCTATTGCCTGTGGTTAAAAATTTTTACAGCTTTGTGATATATCTATCAATTTTGCAATACGGATTGTTGAGATCATTTAAATATTCCGGTTTTTTGCACTTCTCCATACCTGTATCATAATTTCTCCTTTTCTTCTGCGACATATTTCTTCACTTTGCAATGTTTTATTTTTTAAAGAATTTGATATACCACGTTTTGCTGCTATTGAACTGTCTTCCTTTAACATAAAAAGCTTTAGCAAGATCTTCTCAGCAATTTTCAATAATATTTATATTAGGGAAATGAACTGGCCATTTTAAAATTTGAATATTATTTGGTATAAAAAAATGTTTTTACGACTTTTGTATTATAAACTGTTCGCTGTATTGTTCACTAACTATGAATTTTTCCCCGGAAATTCTTGTTACATATGCTGCAATTTTCTCACTTATTAGTTTTAGATATTTTATACTCTTCATTTTATTGTTCATAAAACTTATATTTGTTTTTCCATGGAAGTTAACACTGGTTCATACTATAACTCCTCTGTCATCTGAGGATAGTTCAAAGATATTGTTCTCTTTCTATTGACAGAAAGGTTAATCTAGCGGCGTTTACATGGAAATCTTTCTTCTGCATAATTACTGTAAGAGCTTTATAGTCCGTTACAATTTTAATATTTATATTTAACAAATATAAGTATCCAAAATTTGCGTAGTGTTTTTAAAATAGCTAACACCTCGAGTTCATAACTTAGGTGGAATAAAAACCTTTATTATTTTTTTGTTGCAGTTTCACTCCGTAATCGAACAAACATGTGTTACAGCTTCATAGCTCTGAAGAACAACATACATCCATACCTCTGTATCCAGATTAGCCGTATACAATCTTAAGACAGATTTGTCAATTAGCATCGATTTCATTTGCTCGAACGCTCGTATTTAATCTTTACCAAAAGTGTTATTCGATAGATTAGTCAATAATTCGACTATTAGCGTGTATCGTGATATAAATTTTCTAAAATAACCAGTCAGTCTTAAGAAGTCACGCACGCATTTAATGTTAATGGATTGCAAAAATCTTTCTACAGCAGTGATCCTTTAATTCGATAGCATAATTATTCCATTCTCTACTATGTAACCTAAATACTACAATTTCAATTGCAAGAATTTGTTTTTGATGTTTTGATAAATTGATATTGGGCACAATTGATACTAATTCGAAAATTGTAATGTTATTAATAAAATTTCAAATGCATAACAATGAACAAGTATGCGATGTGGATTGCAGATTAGAATTGTTTTTCAACAAGATAATGCCAGAATTTATACAGTAAAACGAGAAAAAAAATATTTTTTGGATCAAAAAATATATGTTCTTAATTGATCTGCACGCTTGTATAACATTTGGAAAAATATATTTTGGAAGAATGAAATACAATTCCATAAAATTTCATTAAAAAGTTGTATAAATCACTGACAAGTAGAATAATAAATGTTATTCAAAACCGTGATTCTTTGTCGTTTCATTATCGAAGGTATTGTCGAAAGAAAGAGTTGTAAAATGAAATTTAATAATGGAGAAAAGTTGGATATGTTTTTAGGTGCATGCGGTGAAAATAAAAAATTCTATCTATCTCCATAGATATTTAACACTTAATCGACCGCTGGCGGTTCGAAAATCCTATACCCTCATTCAGCCGTAGATCTTTCCAAACACTGGCTCGGTTTCGGCTTAGACTGTCGTGCGGGAATATATGCGCTTTTCTTCTTTTATTTTAACTTAATAAAATCTTATATTTTAATGATATTAGTGCTAAATAATGTTTATTTTATCTATTAGGGGGACCGGAAAGTAATGTCGTTTCTGAGCATGTCAATATTTGATTGTGATTAAAAATAAAAACTTGTTAAAAATTTATTCGTTTGAATTTAATTTAAGAAAGCGACATTACTTTCCGGTCCACCTAATATTACAATCGTTTTCATTTTAATATTTACATAATATATCATAATCCATATAACAATGTTTTTCCATTAAGAAGTTGTTTAATATTTTTTTAAAGTATGACTAAAAGTCAATTAATCGATTGCCGGTCGGTAAAGTGTTAAGTAGTCTACATCTACGCTTTAAATAGTACGGTCGTAAATAGCTCTCTTTATCTACCAAAATACTTTATAGTCTCAGTTCAAACTTTGGTCAGCAGAAGTCATAAGCGCGCTTTATTTATATTATTCGATAATATTTTAAAAGTTATTTAATAATATTAAAAGTTATTCAATAATATTAAAAACCATTCAATAATATTAAAAGTTATTTAACAATATTTAAAGCTATTCAATAATATTAGAAGTTGTTTAATAATTATAAAATTCGTTGTTCAGTTAAATTTAAAATTTCACAAGTAATTAATATACTTTATAAATCCATAACTTCGTTACTTTCTTTAATCATTTTATAATCGTTTTAATAGTGTATTTCAATTTCATTTCTATTTTTGTTTTTCTTTTATTTTCGTGTTTATTTGAATAAATTGCCAGTTGTTAAAAAATTGAGGTGTTCTGAACAATTAAAATATACCCTCCGGATCATATCCGTTTCGATTCTATTTACATCTTCACCAAGGCAAGAGACAACTGAGGGTCAAAATCCAGAATCTCTTAGGGCCTTCAAATAGGAATTGGTCTTGAGGAACAAAATTCGCGCCAATCATCAAACGTCATCGTTAATAAGGTAAGATCAGAAAAGTGTAACCTTCTTGAGGAAGTTAGATTATTCATTTGCAAAAGAAGTAGAAGAGCCTCATTCCAGAGTAAAGTTCAAAGGATTGACCAAAAAGAGGCACGTGACTAGATTGAAGTAATCGAAAAATTTTAGACACTAAGGTAGCTCTACGATTGGTCGAGACCCAATCTCAGACGTTACATAACAAAAAAAATTTTGGTGGATGAAATGCATGCGGTGAAAATGCAGAGAGCTAAAATTGTTTATGCTAAAAAATATCTTGAACGAAACCAACCAGTCACGGTATATGTTTTAAAAGCTTTGTCATTCGCTTTTAGAAACTGGTAATTTTAACGTTATTAAACGTGAACGTCACAAAGCTATTACGAACGAAGTTAATACTATTGCTGTATTAAGAGTAGTAAAATAATCCTAATATTAGCACATGACAAATTTCAAAAGATTGTGGAATTAGTCAAAGAAGTGTACTTCGAATTCTCCATACCAACAAATTTCATCCATATCATGTATCATTTCATTAGGAGTTACATGGAACAGATTTTGATAATCGTATGTAGTTTTGTTATTGTATCACATGGTTCATAACAATTCATTTTTATCAAATGTTTTATTTACGGATGAAACAATATTTATCAATTGCGGACAAGTTCATTTAAAAAATATACATTACTGGGCACAAGACAATTCTTATTGGCTTAGGAAGATTGAGTATCAATGACAATGAAGTGTTAATGTTTGGAACGGTATATTTGGCAATGAAATAATTGAACCATATTTTATTGACGGGACATTAACAGGATAAAAATATTTTTTCGGGGGAACATTGCCAATTTTATTAGAAAATGTACTATTAAATGCCAGTTCAATAATGTGGTATCAACATAAGGGTTGCCCTGCACATTATACATAACAGAATTATGCATAACAGACAAGAGAAGTTCTACAAGAACAATTTTCTAATCAGGGAATTGGACGCGGCGAAGTATTTCGCTAGCCGCCTTGTTCACCAGACTTACCATCATTGGATTATTTTCTCTGGGATAAATTAAAAACTGAGGTACATTAAAAACTAAAATGTATCGTGAATTACAAAAGATGGTAGAGGATATACAAGAACAAATTCGTGAAACGTGTCACATTTGCTTTGAAGACAATTCAAGAATCGTTCATGTTATGTCAAAATTCACAAGAATAGTGACTGTTTAATGCCCGACGGCACGTAAGATTATAATAGACGAGGACCATTATCGAATGGAAATATACCAATGAGACTACTTATACCAATAAGACAACATTGGGGTTACTTTCCGAAGCATATAGATCCCACGTCATTGAAAAAAAACTCGACGAGAGCTAGCAAAGTATGTACGAAACAAAAGAGAAGAACTGAAACGACGTGGGAATGTAAAAACTGTCGAGTTGAGGTACATTACATGTACATCAATTACAACATTGTTTTGAAAGATATCACACAATTGAAGACTATTAATTTTCTACGAGTTTTTTCAAAACAATAATTAAGTATGTTTCGTTAACCAGGTTAAATTATGTGAATTATATTACTTATATTAGAATACCTAACTATTAATTTAAAAATTCTTATTGATTCATTATCCGCTTTGAAATAATAAATTATTTTTGTTCACTGATGAATTAATTATGATTACGCTCAAGATTGCTTAAGAGTACTAGTTGCATCCAAACGTTCTTTATTATTTTACAATTCCTTTTGTTGCGCTGAAATATATATGTTATAAGAAGTATACATTTTACACAAGCTCGAGCACACGACTGAAAAGTTGAATGACTCGGCGCGCGATGGACCTTCTTGTTTACTATGGCCCGCGCAATCGGGAGCTAGCACGGGCCAAGGGGTTAAATGCAATCCCAGAACACGATCTTAAAAGTAACTTTAAATCGTTTTAAACCGATATCAATTAATCGCACAAATAAAACGAAATTTTTCTTCTAAATAGTTGCAGGAGTATATACGCTCAATTACAACAATGTTCCAAATGGAAACGTACAATGATCATGGATATAAAGATACACAAAGCACAATGGTACTAGTCAAAAACGAAAACACTCACTTCGGCCATTAGGTAGAATCGTTAACATACATCCGGGTTCAGACGGAATAATTTGGGTTGTTACTAGAAAAATTAGTCATGGCTTAACTAAATGAGCATTATCCAAGATATGTATACTTTCTATAGAAAATAACAGTAAGTTAAATACAAATGACGCATAAGATTAGTTAAGACAAACTATGATCATATGCTTAAAATTTAAATAACTCACTCAACAAATAGAGGTAAACATTGTTATCGTAGCGTCTTATATAAAAAATTTCAAAATGATGAATTTACGGTTGCAAAAGATAAATGAAAGAAAGACGATATACAAGCAAAAACGATAATCGGACTTCTGGAGGATGACAAATTCATTTATTTTAAGACAATCATTAAAACAATATCAAAAGACATTGAGTAATCAAGTAAATCTATTGAAACGAATTATTAATTTAAAGTTAATTGAGGATGGTGATACGATAATATATATACATGAAATATTGAGTCTTATAGATGGATTTACAGCTATGAAAGAAACCCTTAATGAAAAACTCGTTATATTTATAATGTTAAATACTTACTAGACTCTTTTAATATTTTATCATAGCTCTAGAAAGTAGGAATGGGAATAAATTACCATTAGAACTTGTAAAAAGAGAGTTAATCGATGAAGTAACAAGGCGAAATATTGTATATTGTAAAAGTGGGCACCCGAAGATGTCTGTACCTGTGCTACCTCGCCCATTCGGGCATATGCTACGGAGTTATCCATTAGTAGCAACCACCACGGCCAAGTGCCCACGGAGAACCACGGGGAGGCCCACTCACAGTGCCACGATCCTTGGCACTCGTTCTGTAGGATGGGATGGGACTGGTAGGATAGCAGGTTTAGGGGAGAGAGTTTGGTGGTGGAAAAAAAAAGAAAGATGCGTACGAGTATCTCCAACCCTATCCTGTTTGGGAGTGGGTTAACCCGAGAAGATTACGGGCTCCTTCCCATCACCAAAACTCCGACAATCCTGACTGAACAGGATTCATGAATTAATGATCCTTAATAATAAGGGTTTCTTTGCAAAACTCCGCGAAGAGGGAGAAGGCCTCGGCTGTGGAGACAAGATGTCTCGCTGTCTTCGGCCAACTCCTTCCACGGAGAATTTCTTCCAGAGCCACTCTCTGTGGTTTGAAAACCGGACAGCCGACGATGTGATGCGAAACCGTGTCCTCTTCGCCACATTCACATGCTCCTTCCATGATGACGTTCAGCGAAGTCAGCTTGGTCTTAAATGCTCCGTGTCCTGAAAGAAACTGACTTGTAAAATTGTTCGGAGAGACGAAATGGGCACTCATCCTGTTCTTGATGTCCGGGAAAAACGTGTATGTTGTCCTTCCCTTGGAGGAGTTCTCCCATCTAGACTGCCAATCCCTGAAAATTTCTTCATCAACCTGCCTTTGTATCGCGCGCTTAATCTTCGTGCCTTTCTGTTTTCGCGTAGCTATCTCGGTGTCCCTATTTTTCTTAATGTCGTATAATCTCCTTCGTTTAAGTAACTGGAGATCTATCGGGGGCTCCGCTGCTACGATGCAGAGGGATTCCGTAGCGGTTATGCGATACGCGGATGTGACTGAGATAAGGGCCGATCTTTGGGTTGCGCTTAACTTTTTGAGGTCCCCTTCGGTGCAAAGATTAGACCATTCTGCTGCCGCGTACGTGAGCGTGGGAATGAACACGCCGCGATAGATCGCCTGGAGGGCGCAGTGACGGAGTCCCCATTCCCTAGCTGCTAGCCTATCTAGCTTTGTGAACAATGGGCCGACCTTGTCGTTAAAGTAACAGCAGCGTGTCGTGACCCCCAGCCCTTTATCGAATTATACCCCGAGGTATCTAACAGAATTCCTAAATGTAACGCTATTGTCCCCTATCTTTATGGTGGGAGGCATACTAGCTAGATCGGTCTTTTTCGCCGTTTTCTGCTTTCTATCCGGACATTGTCCTCCCCTCCTACCGATAGGTTTCCTTTTCACTTAGTCGCTTTTAAAGACGATCGCTTCCGTCTTTCGCTCGGAGATTGACAATTTCGCCGACGTGCACCTCCGGTGATGCAATTTACCACGCGATTTCCTTTCTCTTCGAGTTCTTTCCTAGAGTCTCTGTCTATGATGAGGAGTAGGTCGTCCGCGTACGCGATCACATTGACTTCCTGGGATTCGTTTCGGGAACGTTCCTCGAGAGATACCGTATCGCTCGCTGTTCTGGTGTGTCTTCGGATACGCAGTCATCCGGGACATGCGTATCGAAAAGGACCATAGCCGTGTCTTGGAAATTCGTGGTCTTCCTTCCGTCTCGTTTAAGAATATTGATTGCTCTTTCGAATCGCAGTTTGCTCGCCTGTTGTTTGTAGACATACCCCCACGGTTTCGCGTTGCCCTGTTCCGTAACGAATTTCCTCCAACTATCTACTTTGGCACGTCGTATTTCTTTGCTGTATGCCCGCAGCATAGAACGTTAATCGCGCATTAACCCGAAGCGCGTCTGATATTCTTTTTCCCGTTAAAGCGTGCGTCTCAATCTAGCTACCGCTTTCTTCTTGATCGTAAGCGCTCTGGTCCACCATGGGTTGGACTTCCGGTGAGCCTTTTTTCAGGGTATAGATTCATAGCAGGCGGTTTGTAGGACACTAGTGAGCACGTTGGCTCGTGTCTCTACTTCTGAAGCCGATCCTAAACTTCTTCCCTCTAGCTTTGTCGCGGTGAGGGAGAGCAAGCGCTCAGCGAACAGTTCCCAGTCGGCTCTCCTGGTATTGAACCTCCTGTTCCCCGCGCCCCGAGCACAGCCCCCCTGGCCCGACTCGACCTTTGGGGGATGTGTCGCGATGTCTATAGAGTTGTGGTCATTGGACGTCCAACCTGTTCTTACTTTTCATTGACCAATAAATCGGCTCATGGATTGCGACGAGAGGTGATCGCGCGTTGGCGTCCAGTGATACTATTACTCTCTTTCCCCTTAGGGCACGAAGTACCGATTTAGGGTACGAAACTCGATTTATGGATCCCTCACCAGCTTAAGTAAATTCATTTGACGCAACGCATTAGCATCTGCGATTCGCTTCTGAAACGCAACGAAATTGATCCATTTCTGAAAAGACTGATAACTGGCGACGAAAAGTGGATAGTTTATAACAATGTTACTCGGAAAAGATTGTGGGTGATGCAAGATGAATCAGCCTAGACGACATAAAAAGTTGAGATTCACCAAAAAAAAATTATGCTATCAGTTTGGTGGGATTGTAAGGGAATTCTGCACTTCGAACTTTTATCAAAAACCAAACGATTAATTCAAACGTGTACGTTCAACAACTCGCTAAACTAAGCGATGCAGTTCAAGAAAAGCGGCCAGAATTGGCAAATCGTAAGGGTGTTGTTTTCCAACACGATAATGCAAAGCTCCACACATCTTTGGTCACTCGCCAAAAATTATTGGAACTAGGTTGGGATGTTGTTACATCCATCATATAGCTCTGTCCTTGCGCCTTCAGATTACCATTTATTTCGTTTCATGCAGAACTCCTTAAACGGTAAAATTTTTAATGACGCTGGTGATCTAAAATCACATTTAATTCAGTTTTTTGCTGGCAAAAATAAGAGGTTTTATGAACATGGAATTATGACACTGCCTGAAGGATGACAAAAAGTCATCGATAAAAACGGACAATAACTAATTGAATAAAGTTATATTTTTAAGCAAAAATTTTGAATTTTCCTTCTTATTTAAAATCTGCAATCATTTAGTTGCCAACCCAATATGATATAATTTGAAGCAGGGTTCAATACATAATTCCACGTTACACTCTTTACATTCGAATCGTGTTTCGGTTCGCTTTTTGTACTTGCTGCAAACTACATATTTCCGGCGACCGTTCTGCCGGATTCCTGTAGGATTGATATATTTTTATGGAAAATGTCCTGGAACCAGTCATAAAAGATTATCTTTGGATGCAGTTTGGCCACCGCACTTATTGCTGTATACATTTTCATTTAGATATTTTAGTAAAATTTCTCGAATGAGACATAAATGAAATTTCGCAAATGTTATGTACTTTTTGAATGTAATTTTGTAGAGTATGTAAGTATTATCAATGGAAAGGTCCAGCATGTGGAAAAAGAATTTCTTATACCACTTCAAAGTTTTTCGAATAGTATTAATTGAATTTAAAGTCATATTTGTTTTGTCAATTGCTCCCATAACGCGATTATAGTCTACAATAACAGTCGGTTTTAATATTGGTGTTCCTGTTACATCTTTTTTTTTTTGTTTCTATATACTCAGCAGAATGATAGCTTGATAACATTAACACTTCTCTTTTGTCCATCCATTTTAGTGCTAATAGTTTATCCGTAGACTGAAACGCAATTTCACCTCTGCATAATTTATTAGATATACTAGGCACTCCACGTTTGGTTTTCCTCATTATTTCAAATGCATTTGTTTTATTATGATATAGGAGCGAAAATAATGCCGGGGTTGAGTACCAGTTATCAGTGACCAAAACATGACCTTTATTTAGATACGGTTCCATCAGCGTCATAACAATATTCCCTGATTTGCCAATCTCTGCTAAATGATTGTCATTTATATCCGTGCGTGCTCCACAATAAACAATAAAATCTTCGATATATCCTGTATGACAGTCGCAGATAACATACGACTTTATACCAAATCTACTTCGTTTTGAAGGTATATACTGTTCGAAAAAACATCGATTTTTGAAAAGCAGCAAGGTTTCGTCGATGCATAAATGCTTATGCGGGTAAAATGCCCGTAAAAAAGAATTACGCAGTCTGTCGATGATGCTCCGTATTTTTATTAGCGCATCTGGACTTGTCTTATTATTGTCGTGGAAGTGCAACATTTGTAATAGAGCTATATATCTGTTTTTTTTTCATTATTCTTGGAATACTTTCTGTGCGTATTAATTTGTCGGTTGACCAATATTCGTCTATTGATAATTTTTTTATTCTTGACATTAACATCGACAGAGCAAAAAATCGATACATTTCGGTCACTGTTGTATTTTTCCAAGACATCAATCGCGAGTGACTACTGCGTATAGTTTTCGTGGTATAATAATTATTGGTTTCTCTCACAATATCTTCAAGCATATTTTCGGAAAAAAAAAGTTGAAAAATTTCTAATATTGACGATTTATCGTTAATATTTGCTTTAACTCCTGATAGAGTTTCATCAAAATCAAAAACTTTCGGAATTAAATTTTGTGCGCTCCAAAGAAATTGCCGTGGATCGATGTCAGGTAATTCGTCAATATTTTCGGAATAAGATTCCGAGCTACTTGATAATATGCATCTCTTGTGGTATGAGTTTGCTTTTTACCTTTGTATAGAACTTCTCCAAAAATTGCAGAAAGGTCAGAATTCGATGATTCTTCTATATCACCGCAGATCATATTTATCCATGAGAGATGATTTATCCGTTTATCCATGATAGAGGTACAATTTATGGATAAAATTATTTAATTATACGAAAAAATCTCTGCACAAAAAGCGTATGCAGCTAACGCATCGAAGATAAACGAATTAATGGTCATTATTTTGCAGTTATATTTCTAATCTTTGTAATCGTAGTTATTAGTTTCATTTTGTTATTTATTTCCGTTTGTTAATTTTTATCACTTATTTTATGCTGAATAAATCAAAATCGTTAAAAAAGTTAAGTGTCGAATATCCAACATCGCTTTCGCACTATTATTCTTCAGCCATCACTAGCAAGAGGGAACAAGTCAAGGGTTGGTAGCCGAGTCTAGAGTGCACGAAGGGAAAATAGAATCGTGGAACGATATTCGAAGCCCTTTCATCATTACATCGAATAAGGTAAGTTAAAGTAAATCTTTCTTAGTGGAGTTTGGCTGCTCTATTGTGAAGAACATAAAAAGAACCTCGCTCCCGTGTAAGATTCCGAAAGGATTGACCGAAAAAGGCGAGTGACTAGGCTGGTGCAATTGGGAAACTGCAGGCATTTTGGTTGCTCTACAGCCATTCAAGACCCAACTGTTGACGTCACAAAGGACAAAAGATTTTATTCCGAATCTATTCCTCTTCAATGAAATAAATTGTTTAAAAGATATTCTGCCTTTATATAGAAGAAGTCTTTCATCTATATAAAGGTTTTGGTATAGAATACATCACTAAATGAGCATTTTTTCATTATTTGCATTAGTTGCATACTTTAATATTTTTATATTCCATCATAAAGAGAACAAAACCTGAACTATTTATTAATATTTAAAATAGATCTTCTAGACTTAACAACTTACCAACCTGGTTCAATTATTTTTCTGAATGTAATGTTATTGCTGATTAATTACTTTATTTTTAACTATGATATTTCACAAAAAGATAGAAAATGAATACACTTTACTGGTGCCAATAATTTTTTCTTGTGCGTTAATTTTTTACGTTAAGTTTAATTTGCGTATCGTTATTACAAATATCAGATTTAATCGGCATTATTCACTATAAAACATTTGAATTAATAGTGAAAATCAAATATAACTGGCTCTAGCCACTTTTACAATAATTGTTTTAACATAGTGGACACCGGATATAACCGGTACTAGCCAGTGTGTATTGTTGACCGAAAGTAAATTTCTGTAATGGGGTATCTAAAAAAAAATTATTTTCTTATCTGTGAATATTGTGGCTATAATATAGAGTACCGATTTTTTTTCTTGAGAAATGAACGGTAAATAAACGAAATACTGTTTTTGCATAGAAATTTGACAACAAAAAAATTAATATTAAAAAACCAATCAACATATTGCCAAAATCGTACGTTACTTTGTAGATAATATATTTTAGAGTATTGTGTTCAAATTTCAAGCTAATCAGTCTGGTAGTTGTCGAGATTTCTTTACGATTAGATCGAAAAACAGTATCGAGAAAAACGCAAAAGAAAATGTCTGGTTATTTGGGTGATAGTCCTTTCTTGTTCACATATAATCAGTGAATTCTGGTCCATATGACGTTCTTTCAGCAGCAGAATGAACATCTTGAAATTCTTTCCGAGATGATCTACGACCTTGGCGAGCGTCTTTCCTATTTTCTTGTGCTCTGATCTCCACGGTATCGCAACGCTATTTGTCGATATTCATAGCAGTTCGTAGCAGCGATGCCCGATTTACAGGTGCATCAAGTTTATCATCGACAGGATGTTTTTATGTCTTTAACTCGTCTAATTGGAAACAATATTTTTCTGAATTTATCGTTGTTTGGTAAATGCTTATAATACAGCAATCTTTTCCAATCTCACCAGACACAGCATGATCTTCTTTAGACCTTATGATCTTCTAAGATCGGCTTTTGGGGTGGCTAAAGATGATTCATTCCGCATTCCCTAAGATCTTTTCCGCTCAACATTATTATATATGATCCATTTTTCATCCCCCATCACTACTTGCTTCAAAAATAGTGTCTCCTCGTTACATTTACAGAGTGAGTTGCAAATGGAAATGCGATCCATCAGATTTTTTTCCTTTAAATCGTAGGTAACCTATACATCAAAACGGTTTATGTAGTCAAGCTTCACAAAATGCTCGTGAATGGAGTATTTTGACATATTTAACTGCTAATTTACGTGGGTTACGTATAGTGTAGGTTATTCTCGATCAATTTTTCAATCTGATTTTCATCTGTGGTGAAGGACCTACCCGGGCGTTCTTGATGTTTAAGGTTGAAATCATCAGCTTTAAACTTAGTAAACTACTTTTGCATAGTTCTTTCAGCTACAGCACTTTCGCCATAAACAGTGTATATCTTGTTTGCCACTTGTGTGGCATTTGTGCCTTTCCGGTAAAAGAAAAACATTAAATGCCTAAAATGCACTTTGTTTTCTTCCATATTTAAAGGCGTATAAAATTGACAAACATTAACGTGTCATAACCAAATTCTTTTTCAAATATGGCTAAAGTACCGTGTTTTAGCATATGTACGCATGTCATTTGTTTTCAATCATTCTGATATATTTAGACATGTCCTTATGCCACTTACCGAAAATCGGCATGAACTTTCCGAATGACCCAATAGTTTATTTCTTAGCAGAATAAATTTAACAGCTATAAAAGTAAGCTGAATATATTTACACGTTGTTTCCGAAAATGTGGACATAATCTATTATTTTATAATTTTCATAGAAACTATTCGAAATGGTCTTGGCTTGAGTACGGACTTCTACACGTCGCATCATAAATCTTTTCACTCGTTGAAAAGTAGGTGTTGTTTGAATTCGCTGACAACGAAGCTCTTGAATGCGATATCGCAATTTTGAAACATCGTTTACTGATGCATTGTAAACCAAAAACTTTAGGTGCCCTCACAGACAAAAATTTAATGGATTTAGATCAAGTGATTGTGTTGGCCAATTAATTTGTCCTTCATGACCAATCGATTCAATAGGGAATCTTTCATTTGAAAATTAGTCTTGCTAATCAACTAAAATATGGTGGTGCACAATTATGCATAAATAACATATGGTTGATGACATTAAGTGAGACGTCCAATAGTTTATGTAAATTTTCTTTTAAAAATGAACCCTATGATCCTCCAGTTCCATTCAGAAAAATTGGATCAAATGGCTAGCAATTATTCTTAATCACACGTTAATAATCAATTGCCGTTGATTATTTGATTCAATAACGTCATGCCGATTGTCATGTGACAATGATAAAAATTAACTATTCTCTTCCTAGTGAACTGAGTTTTGTCAGTAAATAATACAAGCTTTAGGAACTGTTGTTCATTTTTTTGTTACTATAAAGGTGTACTCATGGAAAAAAGCCGATATAGAGAAGACGCTTGCTGAAAATCCGCGATATAGTGTACGCGAGATAATGGATGCCACTAACATTCCCAGGACAATGGTACATAATCATTTAATTAAGATGGGATATGTGAATCGGTATGAAGTTTGGATTCCACACCAATTGACGGAGACCGACTTTATGAACCGCGTCTCTACGTGGGATTAGCTTCTTCAACAACATGAAAAAAATCATTTTTGGAATTAATCTTAAAGGTCTTTAATACAATGATATAGTGTAAGATATGGTATATCTTTGATTCGCTGATAAATTATTTATATACAAATCAATTTATTTTTTAAATAATGTCTTAATATATTGATATTTGATACATCTGTTTTTAATTTGGGTATTGTAATATTATTAATGAAGTTTCCGATAAATAATATTTATACAATCAGGAACAAATCAGATCTTGTTAACCCTGTTTGGATATTAAAACATTTATTCTCCAAATCTATACGATTATTAATTTATTATTAATTTTGGGACCTTTCACTTATCAGACAATCTTGCAATTGAAGACACTGTCATTTGATGAAACATTGATTGCATGCTGCGGCCATGGTGCGAGATTTATATTCAAACTTTTGTAACAATACAATATATAAATACTATTGTATTATTGTATTGCTTTGGCAAGAAAGTAACTTCGGTTTGATGATTGTCATAAATGAAAGCCATACTTGAATCAAATAATCATATAACTGTACGAGAGATTACAAATGTAATTAAATGTATTACACATAATAATAGAAAATCACTTAAGATGTCTTGAACTCATTAAGAAGCTTGATATATGGGTTCAGCATGAATTGAAAGAAATTTACTTAAGACAACGAATCAATACTCGCTTTTCAAACGTAATGTAGTCGACATTTTTTTGAAACAAATTATCACTGGTGATGAAAAATGAATTGTCTGCAATAACATTAATCGAAGAATATCAAGGTTCAAGCGTGATGATCCAGTACTAATCATATCGAAAGCTGATCAGATAAATATCATGCTGTTAATTTGGTGGGATACACAACATGAATACATGTTGTGTATTTTGAGTTGCTTCAAAGAAACCAAACTATCAATTCATATGTTTACTGCCAACAACTTATGAAACTGGAGGATGCAATCAAAGAAAAAAGGAAAACAGAATTGGAAAATCGTAAAGTGTTCCATAGTGTTGCACGACAATGCAAAGCCTCATACATCTTTAGGAACACGTGCGAAATTATTGGAGCTCGGTTGGAAAATGCTTTCGCATCCCCTATATAGTTTCGATACATAAACGGATTATCATTTATTTCGAAGTTTACAAAACATTTTAAATGGTAAAAATTTCAGTAATAACGATGACCTCAAATCGCACTTCATTGAGTTTTTTTGCTAATAAGGACCAGAACTTCTATAAGCGCAAAATTATGAAGTTCCCGGGAAGATGGGAAAAGATCATCGTACAGAACGGAAGACAGATGACTAATTAAAGTTCATTTTTTCAATCGGGTAAGTTAATGTGAACCTTTCTTGATGCAGTTTAATTGCCCTATTGTGAAGAAAATAAAAGAGCCTCGTTCCTGTGTAAGATTCCGAAAGGATTGATCGAAAAAGAGGCGCGTAGCTAAGCTGGTGTAATTGGGAAGCTGCAATTCGGTTGCTCTACAGCCATCCAAAATCCAACTGTTGATGTCACATGACAAAGTCAAGTAACTTGTTTTCGTGAAATCAGTCAGTTCCAATGAAAGAAAATTAAGCATTACTGACACCAATCGAGTCAGGCGAAATTTAACGGTCATTACCAGACTACAATCCGCGCCAGGCCCTGATGGCCTAATTACTAGACAGCTTCGAAAGGTTCCCACAAAAATTCTTGTGGAGATATTCAATCTTTTATCAGTTGGAGGCAAAATGCCTAAATCTATCTTGGAATCAAAGACAACCTTGATTCCAAGAAAAGTGGACGCTTCAAACCCAGGGAACTTTCCACCGATAACGGTATCATCGGTATTGGCAAGGACATACTATAATATGCCAATAGTTGTCAAGGAGATTAGTTTCGACAAAAAGCAAAGGGCCTTTCTTTCTTCTGATGGAACGGCAAAAAGTATTTTCGATCTTGGCATGGTTCTCCGTTATTTCCAGCAAAATTTCAAGCCTCTATTTATGGAATCGACAGACGTCACCAAAACATTCGGTTCCGTATCATACAAAATTATTAGGGGCACCTTAACATCTTATGGTGTCTCAAACAATTTTTTAAAATATATAGTTGACACTATGAACGAAGCAGTACGAGGCTTGCATGTGATGCCTGGGTCTCTGAACAAATTAAACCAACATGCGGAATTAAGCAAGAGGACCCGCTCTCATCTATTATCTTTAATATGGTGATGGACGGGGACCTGCGCAAAATACTCCCAAAGGCAGACGTGGACGGAGTTTATTATAACGTTCTTGCGTTTGCAGACGATCTCGTCTTTGTCGCCTCTACATCCCTAGGACTCCAAAGCACTCTGGATATTGTGAACGATTACCTGGCCAAATGTAATTTACTTATAAATATAAGTAAGTTGTTTACTGTGGCAATTCGGAGTCTGCCATATATGAAAAGACGGTGGTAAATGGCAGAGCCGTGTTGAATTGTGCAGGATGCCAGTTATCGGCCTTACAACGGGAAGATGAGTGGAAATATCTAAGCGTACCATTCATGCCTGAAGGTCGATCTATGTGGCAGGAGATCGAACTCTTCCAATGTGCGCTTCAAAAACTAACTAAAGCGCCACTGAAGCCATAACAGAGGCTCTTCGCGTTGAGACTGATGGTGCTACCAGAGTTATATCATCTCTTGAACCTGGGTAACACATCTCTTAAAAAAACTCGATAGCATTGTGAGAATAAATGGGCTCAAACTCTCTGCAGCTCATTTGATGGCTGCGGTTTAAGGGAATCGAGAAAAGTCCCTCTACAACATCAATGGATAACTGGCGGCTTTCGATTCCTATCAGGACGAGACTTCGTCAACGCAACTAAAATATGAATTAACGCACTGCCAACGAGATCCACAACAGCAAGGGGCAGGAAAAGTCGCACATGTCAGCCAGAATACATGGTGATAAAAGCGATAGATCACATTCTGCAGAAGTGCTATCGTACTCATAAATCACATATTAGATCGATATAACATGGTCCTATCTTACGTGAAAGAGCACTCATGAAATCACACAACATCGTAGAAGAGGAACCTCAGTCTTAGACTGTCACTTCTTCGTGTGAAATCCAAACAAAAATTTTGAAAAAACATTTTCAAAGAGAAAAACTTACAAACACATATACATATACCTATAGATTAAATCATTAGAAGAAATTGGATGGCAGATGTTAAGTTTTTAAGGTTTGCAACATTTATTTGAAAATTTTACTTGGAGCTTTGTTTAGTTTGTTTTTTAAAATCTTTTTGTATCTCTCTTATTAGAATGTCACAGAGAAGCTCGAAAAGAATTCAATCCTCTAATGGCTTAACTGATTCAGAAAGTGATTCAGATATTGAAAATCAAATTAATGTAATCCGACACAGAAATAGAAGAGCTATATGTAGTACTTCTGAATCAAAAGCTGAACAGATTGAAACCCATGACAATAACTCTGAAGTATGGAGGTCAAAAACATTCATCTCCAAAATACATAAGTTAGCGATAGCGGATTCAGGAATAAAAAAAATATTAATAAATTCGCAAAAATCTTAGACTTTTTTCAATTTTTATTTTCTGAAGAGCTCGTTGAGTTGATTGCAAGGGAAAGTAATCGATATTGGTGTTGAAAGAGTAATAATAACGTAAATATGTCAGATGGAATAGGATTAGCCGAATTATATTGTTTTTTTGGTGTGTCATTATTGATGACACGCAACAAGAAATTATCATTAGCAGAGTACTGGAGCAAAGATAAACTTCTGTGTAGCGAAATCTTTGGAGAAGTAATAACGAGACCGTTACTTCAAATTACTTTAAATGCTACATTTCACCGATGATGTTGGTCGTACTAATGATCATTTATACAAAATACGAAACGTCGTTGAAATATTACGAAAAGCATTTAATGAATAATTTCAGCCTTATCAACGGCTATGCACTGATGAAAGTCTACTTTTGTATAATGGGCGGCTTTCGTTTAAGCAGTACATACCATCGAAGAAACGCAGATTTGGCAAAAAAGAAGACCACTGGACGACCTCGAGCTCTGATAGAACGACAGACGAGAGTCCTTTTACGGAAAGATTTTAATTCCGAGGAAACTGCAAGAGAAATCACTAAAGCGGCAGATGTTGTAACACATATAAAAAATGTTCAGTGTATCTTATCCCAGACGGTATTGAAAAAACACTGTCGAAGAATCCCAAGCAGCGCGATAGCGCTTGTTTAATTTTATTTTGAAAAATAACAAGTAGCGCTATAGCGCTTCTTGTATGAGGTAGGTAACGTGATTCTCATATTTTTTTCATCGCTCCGTCACATTTATTGCAGTTTGCAAAGTGATCGGACGTATTCTTCAGTTAATAATTCTTTTCATTATTGTGAAAAATTGATCTAGATTTACTGTTTAACATTTCTAAATTTTGTTCATCATCAAAAAGGTACAATAAATCAAAAAAGAAAATCTTTAAGCACAAACACAAATCCATGTGATCATATTATCGTCGATGATGACGACTGCATTGTTCCGGTAAAGCGCAAAAGACAATGCATTTTGAGCACTTCGGAGGATAGCGATACTGATTTATCGAATCAATATTTATTCAACAATCTACCAGTTGCTGAAGACGTTTCGAATCAACGTAATTCTCAAGAGCCTAGCGAAGAATCTGATTCGCAATCTAACTTCCCTAGTCAGAGTAAACCGATTGAATTTTTCGAACTATTCTTGGATTCGACACTATGGGAACTAATAGTTGAAGAAACGAATAAATACGCGGAGTATTCAAGATTTTCACCTAAAGAATTAGAATCCTTTGAAAGAGAGATTTGGACAGCTGTTACCGTTTTCGAAATGAAGGCATTTATAGCAGTGCTGTTGGAAATGGGAATTACGAGAAAACCTAATATACGTTCATACTGGTCTGAAAATTCCCGTAATATACCGTGGTTTCGAAGAATGTTTTCTCGAAATAGATTTTAACAGATTTTAAAATATTTTCACTTAGTAGATAATTTTTTATGTTTTTCACCTGGTCACGCGAAATACGATCCCTGTGCAAAATTTAAACCACTGGTTGAATATGCTAACAAGGTGTTCAAATCACATTATACACCACACAAAGAATTATCAATTGATGAGACGCTAGTTGGGACGCTGTGTCATTCTAGCATAAAGCTATATTTACCAAATAAAAAGCATCATCGTTGGGGAATAAAATTCTGGATGCTGTGGGACACCGTTTCGAAATATTGTTTAGCGTTTTCTTGCTATAAAGGTGCAAAAGAAACAATTTCTAGTGATAGAAAAAAGTTTGGACTTGGGTACGATGTCGTGGTGAATTTACTAAAAGGTAGTAATTGTTTGAATAAGGGGTATCACATTTTTGTCAACAATTTTTTTACTAGCGTAGAATTAGCTCGCTATTTATATTCTATGGACACTTTTTTAACTGGAACAATTAGAAGAAATATGAAATGTATTCCTGATAACTTGAAACAAACTAACGTAAACGAGGTAAAATATTTTCGAAACAATGAAGTATTGTTCTGTGCGTATCGCGAAAAGAAGAGTTTAAAAAATCCTGTGTTATTAATTTCGACGAAAGCAGAAGAGCAAGATGTGACTATAACTAAAATCGACATGACAGAGAAATACGTTTCACAAAACCCGCTATTATTCAATCTTATAATGCCTTCATGGGTGGTGTCGATGTATCCAATAAAATGCTGTATACCGATTTCGATGAACGAAGATCAGTTCAATATTGGAAAAAGGTAGCCTTTCACATAATCAACCGCATGGTTTTAAATGCATATATAATTTACAAGGAAATATTTAAGAGCGAAGCAATATCTCGGTTAGATTTTATGTCAAATATTATTTTTGAAATTGAGTGTCAATGGATGAGCGAAAAGCAATCACATAGTCATGTAAAAGAAAAAACATTTGGATTAGTAAAGTTGCCACACCGTAACTTGCGATAATGCGTACTCTGCAGCACCAAAAATGCAATAAAAAGATCACATTTAATTTTGACAATCCGTCACGTACCGCCAATTGTCCACAATGCTCGAAATACGCTGGGTTTTCTCGAGATAAAATCTGAACAGCACGATCGCGCTGCTTGGGACTCAAACGGTTACAACTGTATAAACATTTGATACATCGAAAATTGAAGAAATTCACCACTACCATCGTACCATGGAGAACAACGCTTAGCATTTGCAAGAAGTTATATTCATGGAAAACGACGTTGCAGAAAAGTTATCTTTAATGACGGAAAGAAATTTAATTTCGATGGTCCATATGAATGGCATTATTATTTCCATGATTTTCAAAAGGAAGAACTTATTTTAAGTCATCGACAAATGGGGAAGGAAATGTAATGGGCTGGAAATCGATACAAAGACATGTATGAATTTTATATTAGACCATATGAATAGCCAAAAGTATATAGAATTAATAAATGATCTATTAGAAGAGTATGCTGCTTGCATTACACAGAAAAATTTGATATTGTAACTGAAAAACGGGTCGATCCATACAGCTAAGAATTATTTTCTTTCTAAAAAAAAATAAATGTTTTAGTCTAGCCCGCAGATTCTCCATTATGGAAAATATTTGGACCGAATTAGCACGAAATGTTTATGCAGGAGGAAAACAATTCCAAACAAAAGAAATGTTAAAATCAAAAATTATAAATGTTTAAAAAATTATACAAATCGTTTGAACTATTTCAAAAAAAAAAAAAACATATACCATCAAATATTATTAATAAATTATTCATTCATTTTGTAAAAATGAATATAAAAATATTCATACATCTAATATTTTGACAATAACTTTTTATAAACAAATTATGTATTGCCAAAAACTACTCCCATTATTAATCTACTATCTACAGATATAATGTACCAATTAAAAATATTTTATAATGCATAAGACAATTTATACAAGAAACACAAGAAAAGTCAAAAAATTATTCGTGCACATTATTCTACTGCTAAATCGTCATAATAAACGCACATATCGCCATGATACTGACCAAAACAAATATTTGTTAACAAAGAGGTTATAGAGGTCATAGAGGATTATAGTCTTCTGACGGTAGCAATATATCGTTAAACTTCATAAAAAAAAACATACTTCATAAAAATATGAAATCGCTCGTTTCATTTTAAGAGCTCTAGATCTTATTCCAGTGAAAACAGATAAAAGAAATTTCTTTCTTTTTATCCTCTTATTGCCGTCCGTAATGCGTTGATTGTTTACGCGTATCCTTACTCCACGTAATAGTTTCGATCTAATTATTGAAATTATTATTAATTTTAATACTGCGTGAAATTAAAAAACATTGTAAATAAACCGCGGTCCAAGGAATCATTGACAGATATAGCATCAAAAAACTTTAAAAAAAAATTCCAAGAAATGGACGTAAACGGAAAATAAATGAGTATATTAGTCAATAGATAATTCGAAAGATAAAGCAAAATCCAAAGATAAATGCAATGAACATCGCAGTTGAACTTAAAAGTAATCTTAACACTATGACGTCCGATGGCTCCACCTTGATGCCATTCGGAAATTATTGCTCAAACACCAATGGCTGCATTGTGGAAAATTCAATTCAAATTCAAAACTGAAGAACGAAAGAATATTGCGTGTTCTATAACTAACAGTAAATTATAGACGTAGCAACTTTGTGTTTTCATAAAAAACTGTGCCCTTCGACAATGACAAAAGAAAAAGAAGATACAATTATACGTGATGAATGTGTGGACATCTTGTCTGATGTTCCATTCGAATTTCAAGATTGTGAGGAACTTAAAGACATTACGTCTTCAAAAAAGGAAAATGAGGCAATATCTTCGGATGAATCTGAAATATGTAGACAGAGAATTCGGCGAACACTACCATTACCAAGTGATACAGAAGAATCAGACGAAGATAACAGTAGACAGTGGTCAGATTTTGATTTACCAAGAAACAATAATGCTTTCGAAGGATCTTCTGGTCCTTTGTATTTCCCAGAGATACAAACAATATAGAGGATGTCGTGAAACTATTTATAGGGAACGACTTGTTTGAATTTATTAGTACCGAAACGAACAGGTAGTACGATCAAAATTCCACCAGGAAGAAGCCCGATAAAAAAAAGTGCAAATTCAATCCTGGTTACATATGAGACGTTTTATATTCGAGCTTTGTATGGTATAGTTCGAAGCAATTATCTATGTACAAGGCCGGCTTAGCCGAACAAGTAGCACAATAATATCTGGATTCTCTCCTTCCATGTTTTACTTTTCAATTGGAACATACGGCGCAGTCTTTACTTCTTCCTGTCTCGTCCCGCCGAATTATATGTAGAAGGCCGTTGAGTCTTCCTGCTGTTCCAGATGTTGAAGGAGATTTGCGATTAGTGTCTCGAAAATCTCCAATCAATTAATCTACCAAGAGATGCACGAATTCTATATGTTTTAACTTTTTTATATTGTATTTCTTGTGATGTTCATGATATAATAGATAGGAATTTATGACTAAAACTTCCAATCCCCAAAAAAATAACTTTCGCCACCATTTTTGAGACTTTCGTATGAAACAGTATGTGCCTTTGTACTAGTTTGCTTTATTAACCCCGCCCATATATTTATTATAGTTTATAATCACATCTGGCTTTACAATATCAGTTCTTCCTTTTTATAAGATAATTGTGGAAAACTTTGCTGGTTTCTCTGGTAGCGACACTGAAAGACTGACTTGACAAACTGAATTTCGTTCTGACCCTACCATGGTCTCGCATCGTAAGTTTACATTATACGGAAGATAAGACTTCATCACTACAAAGTTTCTAATTTCATTGAGAGGCAACTTGACTTCATAGGTTAGCATACCCATGCGTATCTTATCGTTTAGGACGACAGACGTACGCCAGCCACAGTGCGAGAACTGGGCGGCTATTTTCCGACACTCGTCCGCAAAGGGTTAAAACAATGGCAAAATTGCCAAACACGAGTGAATCTCATGATGTAAACATTAGTGAAGATGAGTTTCAGATAGTAATTTATACAGACATGTTAAAAAAAATAAATATTAATTTTTTTTTTTTTAATTAATTTAACGACAATAGTGATAGTGAAATCATCCAACCAATAAGAAAACAAAGAAATCTCATAGACAGTGATAGCGATGAAAATGATATAGAAGAAAACATAACGATAGAAGATAAGATCACAAGTGAATTGTGGAAAGACGTCACTGAGTCAGACGTACTTACAATAAATTTTAACATACATCACCAAACAACCGGACCATTAATAGAAAAGATCCTATAGACTATTTTACTTTATATTTTATAAGTGAATTAGTAGAGAATATAATAAAAGAAATGAACTATTATGCCAATGAAAAGATAAGAAACAAACAACCCTCAGACAAATCAATTTGATACAAGTGGCACGACGTTACCAAACAAGAATTTCTAACTTTCATCGGCGTTCTAGTAAATATGGGATTGATTCATGTACCGAATGTACAAGATTATTTGTCTACTGTTTCCAAATTTGCGGTACCACTTCAACGATTTTCGCGTTGTTTTTAGAGTACTTATAACCATATCGACTTTGTCTATTATGCCCATTGATTTATTGTAATCAATAGCACATTCGGGCTTAGCAACACTCTGTAGTCCTCCACATCTAGATACGGCTGCAAAACCTGCCGTATGCATAGTTGTAATCATATATACTTCTTTTTTATTTAACCACGCTAACAAATTTTATTTAATATCGCTAACAAACTGTTTGATGAATGAAAGTATGCCTCTCCTTTTTTCAGATGTTTCTCAAACTTCGGCATTCCTTGCCGTCTTTTACTAACAGTCCCGCACGTATTTGTACTATTATTATGCAACAAATTAAATAATCCTGGACTTGAGTAAAAATTATCAAGATAGATTGTGTGACCGTTTCCTAAAAACGGTCGCAAAAGCGACAAAACTATCGCACCCGACTTTCCGATACCCTTGGCTGCACTTTCAATATTTGTTGACTGTCCGCAATAAACTATAACATCTTGCACATAACCCGTTTTGCAATCGCATAGCATAAAAGATTTGATACCAAATCTATTCCTTTCCGAAGGAATATACTGTCTGAATGACAAGCGGCCTTTGTACAATATAAGGCTTTCATCAATACAAAGATCTTAAAACGGATGGAATGTATCATTGAAGGATTTTCGAAACATATTGACTACATCTCTAATTATCGACTGCAGATTGCCCTTGTATATATGATTAGTACGTCTTCGCAGAAGTGAAGAATCATATCGTAAGATGTCCAGAGAATTTGAACTATCGATGATGACATGTCACCAACCTATAAAATATATTGAACATCAATCTTCCCCAGAACAATAAGCCGGAACAGATTTATGCAGATCTGGAGAATGTGGCATTTTTGCAATAATGATCTATTGCATGATAAATCAGACAGACTATTCAAAATTAGAGAAGTTCTCAATTATATACAACACAAGTTCGAGACTGTGTATACACCAAAGCAGCAATTATCATTGGATGAAGGCGTAATACCTTGGCGGAGTAGATTATTTTTCCGCACGTATAATCCTGCAAAACTCGTAAAATATGGGATTCTGATGCGGATGCTCTGAGAAGCGGCATCTGGATATATCTGTAATTTCAAAGTATATTCAGGCTCAGAAGCAACGCTAGAAAATACGGCCCTAACGATTTTAGATCCTTATGTGGGATTCCATCACCATGTATATATGGACAATTATTACAATAACGTACATACAGCCGAATTGCTCCTTTAGTTGACTGCCACGTCACCTATATTCGGATGACAGTAGAATTTCTGATTGGGCCGCATCACCCGTATTGGGATGATGCTTATTTGACTACTTGCGAAGGATATTCGTATGTGTTTGAAAAGATATTTCGTAGAGGAAGTAACAAAACTATTGAATATTAATTAATATAAACTATATTTATTAATATAAACTTAAATTTATAATGAATATTCATTAATATAAATTATCGTTATAAAAGTAATACGAAAATGGTTTATTAAGAAAATTATGTAGAATGTAAAACTTTAAAACTTTCTATACAAAGCTGGAGTGGCCTGAAGGAGATTTTACTGAAAACACGTGTGGCAGTCAACGTGTTAGAAGAAAACAAGAGTTTGCGGAACAATTAGAGCAAATAGAGGACTTCCGAAGAATTTAAGAAACGTTACATTGAAGCAACATGAAACGAAATTTTCAAGAAAGTATTATAAGAATTAAGCAATAATGCGACTGGTGTACCGAATCCGTAACTTTACGATTTCTGTTTTTTTTTGTACCTCAATATCCTTGTTAAAAGAATAGATTTATTATAAGTAATAAATCTTTGTATTATTTTGCAACGTAGTGAAAAGTTAATTATTTCCGCTAATATTAAATTCACTGTAATAAAAAGAATTGTAAATTTAAATTGGCTATAAAATTTCAACATTTACTTACCAATATTCTGCTGTAAAACAAGTGTATTAGTATCTTGATCATCTTCCGTGATGCACTGACTCTATTACGCGATAATTATTTATTCATTAAAAGACAATGAATTGAATTTACTAATACTTATTGTTTGTTTTGTATGTAAATACAGGTAAACAATATAACAGTATAACGCAAATATTCCGTTCCATAGAAATGATACATTATATAAATTCTGTTATGCGAGACTCGAATCTAATAGAACACAGAATCTAATAAAACTTCATGCACATAACGCATAAATGTTATGAACAAAATAAGGTAAAATAAGTGAAAAGATAAAAATCTAACAATTTCAAGACCGCGTTGTATCGTAATTGCATTATACGGGTGTTACCTGTATACTTTATATGATTATAAAAAAGAAGTTAAGGCTGTTCACTAACCCAGGATTTTTAATTGTTTATGCCATCAATGAGAAGAAGATTTAATCTACGGCGTATTGATCTCAAATTTTTAAAAAAGCTGTTTTTTTTTTTTTTTTTTTTTTTTTTTTTTTTTTTTTTTTTTTTTCAAAAAAAAATTGTGTTAAAAAACGGTATTTTTGGAAAATAGTTCAAATTTTTTTTTTAACATTTTTCACTCGATCATTTTAATAAACTTTGGTCAGATGATTTTATGATAAAAATAAGAAAATACATGTCCAATCGTTTATGTCAAGGGATCTAAATTAATAAATTATTGGTAAATTTTGAAAAAATTTGTAATTTCTCTTGGATTTTATAGACTAAAAAGACAAAGATTCTACAAAGTATATACAGATCAAGCACATAAATTCGTAATTCAGGAAATCTTAAATTTGAAGCTCAATGATTCCGGTTATTTGTTTTATTCAAATCAATGTAAATGAAAATAATGAACTAATTTACTCTTTTTCTCCTTATTTTTTTCCTTATTTGATAATTTAGTAAGGTATTATTATCCAATCTATTATATTACTACCGGCTAGTGACTGATGTGAATTTCGCAGTGATCTGTGCTAGGTAGGACATAGTAGCTGTATAATTCTGTTCGATGACAAATGCATGTAAAGTAAATATATTTGTCGATTATTTTTTCAAAATTAATAATTTTTGAACATATATATTATACATTATTTTTCATAAAGATCAAAATATGAGTTCGTTTCCACATAATCTACGAGATTTTTCTTCTAATGCTATTTTGTTATAGTTTCCTCTATAGTAGTTCACTTCATATTATTACTATTATTACTACTATACTATAATAATAATATGTAATGTAATAATATAGTAATAAAAACAGTAATAAGAAGAAATAAAAGAATATACTTATATTGTATACATCATGATATATATGATGACGGTAATTTATGATAACAAAAGAAGAAAAAATGTATAATTTTACATGACTAATACAAACAGCATATGAAAAAAAGTAACGTTTCTTTTGTTTTTGTCCGCTAAGATTTTTCTTTATCTTATTACCTTATGATCTTTATGCATTTGTTTCCTCATTGTTTCTTATTCACTATTTATATACTAATATAAATAGATTTATATACTAATTTTTATATGCGTCAATTTTATTTATTATTTCTATGCTTTTATCGTAAAACAAATATGTACAGACGTCCTATCTAACACGAATCACTGTAAGACACGCATACTACCATAAAAAAAAGATATACATATAAGAGACTGAAAAGTTCGTTCACTGTTACTAAACTATTGACTCTACCTACACGAAACCAATTGATATGTCGCGTGAGAGGGGAATAATCAACACAAACTTATACATCGATACGACAGACGTATGATGGTTACAGCATTTCCCGCTTGTTTCGTAGTTCATATTTTGTCCACATATCTATCGCTGAAGACACATACGCTTTGAACAAAAGGTAGTGAACAGCCTTACATAAAACTTTATACGACAAAAATTGACTCTAAAACTTTGCGCGCAATCTATTCAAATACACATGCTCATAGAAATTAATTGAAATCACAAAACGCAAACAAATTTAAATAAACTTAAAAACAGTCAACTTCACGATTCTTTTTTTACCTTATTGAAATAAGAATCGACCTATTCATGGCTGCATGGACAACTGCACAATAAGATCTGAAACAAAATGAAAGCAATATTATTAGTATCATTATTATAATAAAGAAAACTCCTTGAATGTATATGTATACTAAAGAAATAAAAAGAGATTACTTGAATTTCTATTAATAAAAAGTAAAAAATGAAATAAAAATAGCGCGAAATAAAAAGGAGTAATAAACAATATTAACTATTAACTATTAACTATAAAATATTAATCACATTTATAGCACTAATTATTTTATAATGAAAGTAAATTAATTAATACTTAGTACATTAATAATATTATAATAAAAGTACAATAATTAATACAACTATTAATCATGGTTTATTTAAAAATGATGATAATTATCCTAAAATAAAATAAAATAAAATTATGATGAAACAATCAATAAGAAAATAATATTACTTACGTACCTACATTTGTAGCAGAACAGTCGAGTGTTGTCGCAGGGATCATATCATTGAATAGTGAGGAAAGTCACCTTCCCTAACTTTGTTTATCATGCGGCAACAAAAAACTTTCCTATAAAATAACAAACAAAATAGTACAATAGAAAGTTCGTCCTTATTAATGTCCTATGTTCTTTTACTAAAATTTACTTGAAAATTTTAAAACCATACATTTAACTTATTTTCAGCTACATACGAAGAGCAATGAAAAACAAAACTCAATCTTCACTGTACTGTGTATAAAGTTTCGTCGATTCGTAGAATATTATGTATTATAATCTGTAAAATGAAAATGTTTTATTAACATAAATTAAGATTACATATATACATACACACACATACATACACGTATAGAATCAAGGTTTTGAGAAAATGATTGAAACAATTTATCTCAAAATAATTTTAAAAAGTAATATATATATAATAGCTCTAAAAAAGATCCGTTCGACAATACAAAACTTACAGAATGTCCTCTTTATTGGCTTCCAAATTTTCTTTCAATTGTAACTCAGGCATTCAGTCACCTTCTACACGTTTATATCATTCACTTGGCAATAACAATCCGGATATAAATACGAGTGTGCAAGTATATTTATGAATATACGGATACATAAATGTACGTATTATATGTACATATTGTATACCCGTATATATACGATGTAAACGAAAATCGAACTATAATCAATCATGATTAAAACCCAAACAAAGAATACACACCGCGAAAATAAAAGCTAAAAATTCTAGAAAAAGTATAACGTAATAATCCTCACGATAGACACGTCTAAATGCCAATTTTATTTTCACGAATATATTTCAAACGCACCATTTTTTCGATTTGCAAATGCTATATTATAAAAATCACATGTCTGACTATCGATTAGTATATTGGAAGAATCTGTAATTTAGAAAAAAAAACATGTTAATTACCCGTAATAAGAAGAATAACAAAACTTCGTTTCGCTAGCACAGGTAAATCCTAAATAGCCTTCACATTAACACCGGTAGGATGAAGCCTTATAAAGCGCAATCTTGTGGACATTTCGTACAATAGATCAGGACCGAATTAATAGTTTGCGAATCGTATGCCATTCCATCCTATCTATCTGACGCTTTCATATATATTCAGTTTACGAAAAGAATAGTACACTCTGTAAATTTTATAATAGTTTCGGAAGATTTGTATAATTATGTAGTTTTTTATCCGTATACGTCTTCAATTGCGAAAGTAATTATATGTCAATTTCATTGAGTTTAACATGTCATTTATAGAGCTTGCTTCGACTTCCCATTCGAAAAATGTTACAATATCTAAAAGTTGTAAATACGTTCCTGATCTGATCACATCCTCATCACGTACATTTGTTTACACTCCTGACTTGTCTCAAACGAATTATGATACTAATGGCGTATTCTAATCTATAGACTAGTAGTAAGATTCATACAACAATAGAGAGGAAAATATTGAAAAACCCGCAACAGATGACTAAATAAAAGCAAATAATAAATAAATTTATCTATGTAATAAATTTCAATCTTGTAAATATTATTTATAGAAGAAATAATATTTATCTGTATCTATTCATTTTTTATTTAAAAACGTCTAATAATATAGAATTTATAATTGAAATGAAATGTTAGAAATCGATAGAAGTCGGAAATCATAAGAAATGTTCAGACTGTTACTTTCAAAAAGAAACTGAAGCGACAAATTCGCAAGGAAGTAATAATTTGAAATAAATAATGGTTTTTTGGTTTTTAAAAAAATAATCGGACAATGAAGGCTTTTATGCAAAACCTTTATTATATATATTTGTTTCGATTTGTTTTAATTGTCTTACTCTTTTAAAGGATATTAAATCCTCTAAAATCCAATTTTTTTTTCGTGTCTACAAACAAAATTATATATTGTATAAAAGTTATATAATATTATTTCTACTAATACAATTATACTATATACTAATTGTATTACTTCCAGTTACACATTATTTATAATGTTTTGTTATTCTTATATATTTAATCGAACAATTTACTTACAAGAATTGTATATATAGTTCAAACAACGTAAGATTGGAAACAACTCGATTGTCTCCTTGTAATAGACTCTGAGCTTCAAATACAGATAAATAAATAAATAAATTAAATAAAATAAAACAAATATTATTTTTTTTAATATAAATATTTGAAATAGAAAAAATGTAATATTTAAGGTGATCTAGAATTACTCCATAACGAAGCAGATGATAGATGTAGGATATTCAGCATCTAATGATGTAACTGAACATTCAATACTATCAATTTAGAGTCGATCTATTTGTTTCTATTTGTTTTTCTAGCTTTAGTTACATTTGACATTGCTTTTTTTTCTATTTTCTTAAATGTGAAAAACTAATATTTAACATTAACATATGTTTATTGTAGCTGTTTTTTTATAGATTTTAACAATATCTAAGAAGAAACATACACAATTATTTGAAGAATATTGGAATTTTCCTCATTATGTACGAGAATTAGATGGAATATATAGCAATAAAAGCTCCTCCAAGTATTGCCAGCTACTACTATAATTATAAAGAATTCAATAGTGTAGTGTTGATGGCATTTCTTGATACAAAATATAAATTTCTAGGTACGTGGGCATTGAATTTAGTGGAAGAGTTTCTAATGGAGATATATATAAGATTGTACTTTATTAAATAATTCACTAAATTTTCCTGCTACAGAACACTTAATAAAACATACGAAACCTCTATTCTATGCCATTGTTGCTGATAATGTGTTTGCCATAAAAACTTATATATTAAAACTGTATCCTTTTTGTAAACAACCAGCACCGAATTGTGTATTTAATTATTTTTTCTCGAGAGCTAGACAAATTGTAGAAAATGCATTTGACCTTATTATTAATCTATTTCGTATATTAATAAACCACTACAACTTTTTGCAAGAAAACCACTCTTAGTATCAGCACTATGCGCATTACACTATTTTCTTCTGACATAAGAAAATAAATTCTATGAAGTAACAAAGTATTTTTAATATAGATAAGGAGCATGAGAAATAGAGAATTCTTGGTATGCCAACATTGAACCTATTAGAATTACAACAAGAACAAACTCATAATTGTATAGAAACTGCTGAAATAATACAAAACAAATTTAGAGACTATTTTGTCTTCCCACATGGAAAAATACATTAATAATATAACAATATAAACATATAAAACAATATTGAATAAACTTTATAAATGTTTTATGTAAAAATAAAAATTCTCATTTTATTATTCATGTGTTTATGTATGCTTTACTTACCATCTTTCATGCGAATCATTTTTATGAATATATATTATGGCATGGAAATATTTCTGATTATTCGGATATATATCTTCTATTAAATTATCACTGTTTCATTTATATTTTTCTCACTTCCTGGTAAAATCGTGTACATAAATTGTGTAATTTAATTTTCATTACTATTAAATTCACTCGAAAGATTATTTAAGACATTCTGTTTTTATATTTTATACCGATAATTTTTGCTCTTTAATAAAATTTGAAGAAAATTCATAAAAATCTATCCATTACAAAATTAATTCCTTTCTTCGCTCAACACTTCTTTTTATTATCTTTAGCACATGAACTCTCATAAAATATTTGGGATGCCATTGGAAGTTAGATATAACTGTCTAAAAGAAAAAATGAGTTCACATTATATATTGTTTCGCTATCTGAAAGTAATTACGGTAATCAGTTCAATTTAACAGTCATCATATCAGATGTGTTTATAAATATCACGAAAATTACTCTTACAAGAAATGTCGCAAGTTACTTGCTAATATATCCGCAAATTATCCATTGCCATATCAAGGAGAGAAAAAAGAGAAAAAATCTGAAAATAGTGGTTTAGTAATACAGGAAAGTACAATAGTAGTAGTAGTAATTATTGTTAGGGTTAAGTTAGGTTAGGTTAGAGATACGACGACGTACATAATACACAATTAATGTAACATGATGTAAATGACGTATGTGAAGTAGCAGTGGGAGGTAATGTGTTCCATCGATAATGAATTCTCCCGATACGATGATGAAACTTAAAATTTCAACGATTGTTTCATGAGTGTCAATTTTGATAACTAATTATATAACTAGTATTTAAATTTAACTGTTACAAATATTGTGTTTATTAGACACGTAAATTAAATAACTTCACTAAAATTACTTTTAAGCTTGAAAATGTATTTACTAGAATTTCTGTTTTGCAATAACAAACATTGATTGCAAAGTAAATCGTTCGATTAAATGTATAAGAATAACAAAACATTATAAACAAAAATGAAACATTATTTTATGCGATCACAAAGAAAGAAAAAATTAATAAATTTGGGCGAACACGTTACAATATAACAGAAAATATTCTATATCGAAAAGGTAAAAATTATAAATTTTAACAATACTGTTGTTATATAAATTTTGTACTTACTATTGTAGTAAGTATTGTATATTTATTTTAGTTGCTGGCATTTTATACATTTGTAATTCATATTTTTATTTTGCGTGTACTGACATAAGATGTAATTTTTTTTTGTCTAACTTATTATTCCTTTTTATCTTCACTGGGCCTTCAACATTATTATTTGTACTTTACAACATGTTTTTTATAAGGCTTCTTTAATTTCACCATGTAAAGTTTGTTAAGATAAATCTGTTACAGAATTATCTACTATCACGCATAGAATTCGTCATGTATATATGTTAATTATACATGCATTATGTTTATAAATATTACTCATTTTAATTAATTTCTTCTTTCTAATTTTAATCTTATAGGTCTCGCTGGCTTTAACGTAATATTCATTTTTATTGAAATTTCTTCAATTGCTCTTGGTTGATCTATCTTAATAATAAATCTTCTTATCAAGGTAGCAATTATTATCTTCATTTCTTGCATAGCGACTATTTGACCTAAAAAAAATAAAATCAATGTTTATATGCATTTTATGTAACTTTACGGAATGTAATTTCTATAGTGTATAAATCGTACGCTTATATTTAATTACATAATAATTACCTATGCAATTTCTTTTTCCGTAGCTAAATGGAAAGAAACATGCCGAACTATTCCTACCCGAACTATACCTATCCGGATCGAATACTAATGGCTGGGACCAATATTTTTCATTTCAATGTGCTTTATAGATGTTGAATACCGCGGTGCATCCTTTCGGTATAGTCAAATTTTTTTCCACTTGATATGAATGACAAATAAATATTACTATTAAATAACTAGTATTATTAACGATAAAAAATATAATAGTTATTATTTTATATGTTAAGGTACCTTCTATATCTTGCGTAACTTCTCGAGCAATGATTGGCCCTGGAGGAAATAGACGTAATGTTTCTTTTATCACTCGTTCCAAAAGGTTAATTTTTGCAAAATCGTTGTGTGTTATTGGAACATATTTCGGATCGCTCAAGCCGTAAATTTGGTATAGTTTGAATACACTCTAATGAGTGTAGTAATAATTTTTGAGATTTACGGAGACTTCGTTTGCACAGTACAATTCTTAATATCCTCGTGTCTTACCAGAAAGTGAGGATGGAAAAGAAAGGGAATTATAATGAAAAGAAAGTATATTTAAATAATATGCAGTGCAGATTAGTTAAGGTCACGGTCCTCCTTCCCCCTCTCTCTCTCTCTCTCTCTCTCTCTCTCCCTCTCTCTCTCTCTCTCTCTCTCCCTCTCCCTCTCACTCTCTGTCTCTGTAATTAACATAAATAGAGAAATCAAGAAAGATTGAATATTTGACTTACTAATATAAAGATTTCTAAAACTTAGTTCTAAAACAAAGTTTTCTAAATTGAAGTTCTCTAAATATTTCTAAAAAAGAACGATGATCGCCAAAGTCAAAAGATAACAATGAAAAAAGGAATTCAACTTCGAGCAATTAGAGAAACTCCATGAGCGGCCCATTGAGATCAGACAGGAGCGGAACCACCACAGGAAACGCTAACCAACGGACAACCATGCAATCGGCCCAATGGACAAATTGGAGTAATAAATTACAAACCGACTATTAAGGCACCTACGATACGAATTGACGTCAAGGAATTCGGAAAAGGCATTAGATTCATGATCGACACTGGCGCGGAAATTAATATCATCAATAGAGGAGCTATCAAATCAAAAATAGAAATTGATAAAGGGGATGTAATCAAAGTATGCGGTATCATCGATAACCAGATTCGAATGGAGAGTTCACTGGCTGCTTATTTTTTCGGAAAGCCAATTCGATTTTATATGGTGTAATCGACCTGGAATCGATCGAACAAGTCGGAATTTTAGGAATCAAGTTCCTGAAATCGGTCGGCGCTGACGTAAGCTATACTCAGCAGTGTATGAAGGTCGCAAATAAGGAAGTGCCGTTCACAGATAAACAAGTAGTGCGCGTGCCGACAAGAACGAGAGCAGTGTTTCATTGCCGCGTTAAAAATTCTGAAATTAACGAAGGTTACATTCCGCGGGTAGAATCTTTACAGGGCATATACATGAGGGAAGCCATAGTTAAAACCACCAAGGTCGGGCTTATTTCAGGGTGATAATCACCACCAATGAGGATCAAGATATTGTGGTGCCCACCCTGGAATTACAAGCGTTCGAAACACAAAGTATCAAGTCAAGACAAAATATCAGATATACCAGGAACTTCAAAAGAGGAAACAACGGCATACGTCGGAACAATCAAGAGTTATCAGAAGAACTATGGTCAAGGTAATCAAAGAGAAAGGGACGACAATAATAGAGCAAAAATTTACGTATCATATTAATGTGCGAATCTCGACACTGTTAGGTATGAATCGTAATATTTTTGAAGGAACTCGTAAAAAGAATAGAAGTAACAGCGGACAAAAAAGTGTGATAGAAAAATTTCCTTTTCGTTTCTCTGAGAAATTATTGTACAATAGATTTCTGCTATATTCTTTCTTTTGAAGTATTATTAGCTATATAAAATGAAAATATGTTAATGTTCAGTTGGAATTATTTTGAAAAGATATTGGAAAAGTAATGCAATATGCAGCCATTCGCTCGGTAATACTTGCATTAAAGATTCTATAATTAGAGTATGCAAGTAATACCGACCCAGGTCTCACTACGTGGAAGTTGCTGCATGTGGAGACCCACGGGCTAACGGTGACTCTACTTTATTCTAAAATCCGCGTACCGCGATACCGATCCCTCATGCCTTCCGCATCGGATATCTTGGGCATGGGACAAAGCTAACAGGAAGTATCTAGCCTTAGCTACAGGGACTCCACTTACAGAAAGCTTAACCGTTCGACACCCTCCGCCTCAGGCATAACGGATTATTAAGCACATCTGAATTCGTGCATCCGAATTTCGAACAATCAAAGCGCATTAATCGCGTTCGCGATACTCACGTGTGTTATAGTTACGTAGATTCTACTGTTCTATCCAAATTCGCGAAGTAATCTAATCGATATGTCGAAGAAATAAAACGAAGTCCCCGGTAGGACTTTCAATCGCGCAAGCGAACTCTCACGTGAGTGTTAGAATAACGGTGACTCTAAGTTGAAATCCGAAGCGCACCCCGAATTTCAACACTAAAACGAAGTCCATGATAGGACTTTTAATCGCGCCCGGACACCCACGCAAGTGTTCGAAAACGGTGATTTTACTCTAAATAAACTAATCGAATATTCGAGCAAACGAAACGAAGTCCCCGGTAGGACTTTCAATCGCGCACGCGAACACCCACGCGGGTGTTAGAATAACGATGACTCTAAGTTGAAATCCAAAGTGACATATGCTAACCGGTATTTAGACTTTCCATGATATTTGTCGGGATTTCCGCCCCGCTACCAAACATTAGGATTGTCATAACATCAGCCAGCTATGTACAGCACTACAAGGTAAACCGTTCGCGCACCCCGAATTTCAACACTAAACGAAGTCCATGGTAGGACTTTTAATCGCGCCCGGACACCCACGTAAGTGCTCGGAAAACGGTGATTCTACTCTAAAAAAAACGCGTTCGCGAGGTAATCTAATCGAATATTCGAGCAAAAATTTAAACGAAGTCCCCGGTAGGACTTTTAAGTCGCGCCCGCGTTCATTCACGTGAGTGTTAGAAAAACGGTGACTCTACTCTAAATTCGCGTTTTCGATTCGAACTATCAAACGAAGTATAATCGCGCCCGAGAACACCCACGCTTGTGCACACAGACACGCACGCCAGTGTTCTTCCTATCCTTCCCGTAACCGCGTGTAAAAATCGATGATGAATCGTGCCAGGCGATGACGCATTCGACCACAGGTGAACCTATGCCTTGATGATCTATCCTGACAAAAAAAAGAAGATAAGGAAAAAATAAGAAAAAGAAAGGAAAAGACATATTGAATATCGCTGCATGATTGCTCGATCATCCCTGAAAATGAAAAAAAGTAGATGAATAAAAGAAAGATAAGAAAATATAAGTAGCTCTGCACGCTGCTGAAACAACAATCCGCTTCATCTGATGGGTCCTACCTAATGCTTAAAAATTAAAATTAATTAGAACATATTAATAACAAACCTAAAAACATAAAAACATAATTAAAAAGAAATAACATAAATAAATATTAAAAAAACATAATTAAAAGAAAATAACATAATTAAATTCTGAAAAGTCATAATAAAAAAAAATAACATATTAATAACATAATTAAAAACATAATTAAAAACATAATTAAAGAAGAAAAATATGAGTAATAAAAGAGAGCTGCTGAAAGATAAGAAAATAGAAGCAGCTCTGCACGATGCTGAAAGAACAGTCCTCTTTATTTCATGGGGCCTACCTAAAACCTGTAAATCATAATTAATAAGAATATATTAAAAACATAATTGAAAAGAAATAACATAATAAAAATCTGAAAAGACATAATGAAAAGAAATAACATATTAATAACATAATTAAAAACATAATTAAATAAGAAAAATATTAGATAGAAAAGGAAGCTGCAGAAAGATAAGAAAATAGAAGCAGCCCTACACGATGCTAAGAGAACAACCCGCACAGAGGCTCACACCCATGTCCCCATCCCATGGGTCCCACCCGACACTAATAAATCATAATTAATAATAGTAAATAAGAATGAAAAATATGAAATAGGAAAGAGAGCCCCAAAAAGAGAAGAAAAGAGAAGCAGCTCTATAAGATGCTGAGAAAGCAACCCGCACAGAAGCCCTCACCCACAGGCCCCTCCCATGGGTCCCACCCGAGATTAAAGAACAATTAATGAGAGTAAATGAGAATAAATGGAAATGACAGCAAACATAAAAGAGAGATAGAATAATTTCCTTTTCGTTTCTCCGAGAAATTATTGTACAATAGATTTCTGCTAATTTTCTTCTTTTGAAGTATTATTAGCTATATAGAATGAAAATATGTTAATGATTAGTTGGAATTAGTTCGAAAAAATATTGGAAAAGTAATGCAATATGCAGCCATTCGCTCGATAATACTTGCATTAAAGATTCTATAATTAGAGTATGCAAGTAATACCGACCCAGGTCTCACTACGTGGAAGTTGCTGCATGTGGAGACCCACGGACTGACGGTGACTCTACTCTAAAATCCGCGTTCCGCGATACCGGTCCGCGATACCTTTCCGCTTCAATGCACTGGCTTCTTAACTAACAGGGTATGAGTAGCTTTGCTACTACACACCTCTTACAGATAGCTCCACCATTTGCACCGTCCGCTTCAGACATAACGGATTATTAAGCACATTAGAATTCGTGCTTTCCGAATTTCGAACAATCAAAGCGCACTCCTTAGAAATACTAATCGCGTCGCGACACTCACGTGTGTGTTATAATTACGTAGATTCTACTGTTAAGCCGAAATTCGCGAAGTCCCCCAACGAAATTTTGAAGAAATCAAACGAAGTCCACGGTAGGACCTTTAATCGCGCCCGAACACCCACGCGAGTGTTAGAAAAACGATGAATCTACTCTAAATTCGCGTTTTCGATTCGAACAATCAAACGTAATGTAATCGCGCCCGAGAACACCCACGCCTGTGCCCGCCGACACGCGCGCCAGTGTTCTTCCTATCCTTCCCGTATTCGCGTGTAAAAATCGATGATGAATCCATCCAGGCGACGATGCATCCGTCCGCAGATGAACCTATCCCTCGATGATCTATCCTGGAAAAGAAGAACGTAAGCAGAAAATAAGAGAAAGAATAAAAATTACATAAAATAAAACATAATATATATATATAATATAAACAGAAAATGAACATAATTAAAAACATAATTAAAAACATAAACACATAATTAAACACATAATTAAAAATGAAAAATATGAGATAGAAACGAGAGCCGGAGAAAGAAAAGAGAGCCCCAGAAAGAGAGGAATCGAGAGCCCCAAAATGATAAGATAAGAGAAACAGTTCTATATGATGCTGAGACAGCAGCCCGCACAGAAGCCCTCGCCCACAGGCCCCTCCCATGGGTCCCGCCCGAAATACACAAAGGATAATTAATGAAAGTAAATAAGAATAAATAGAAATGACATCGGCCATTAAAGTGTGATAGAGAAATTTCCTTTTCGTTTCTCTAAGAAATTATTGCACAACAGAATTCTCTCATATTCCTTCTTTTGAAGTATTATTAGCGATATAAAATGGAAAAATATTAATGTTCATTTGGAATAAGATTAAAAAGATATTATATTAAAAAGTAATAAAATATGCAGCCATTCGCTCGGTAGTACTTGCGTAATATGATTTAGAATTAGACTTTGCAAGTAATACCGACCCAGGTCTCACTACGTGGAAGTTGCTGCATGTGGAGACCCACGGACTGACGGTGACTCTACTCTAAAATCCGCGTTCCGCGTTACCGATCCGCTATACCTTTCCGCTTCAATGCACTGGCTTCTTAACTAACAGGGTATGCGTAGCTTTAGCTACTGCACACCTCTTACAGATAGCTCCACCATTTGCACCGTCTGCTTCAGACATAACGGATTATTAAGCACATCTGAATTTGTGCTTTCCGAATTTCGAACAAACAAAGCGCACTCCTTAGAAATACTAATCGCGTCGCGACACTCACGTGTGTGTTATAATTACGTAGATTCTACTGTTAAGCCGAAATTCGCGAAGTACCCCCAACGAAATTTTGAAGAAATCAAACGAAGTCCACGGTAGGACCTTTAATCGCGCCCGAACACCCACGCGAGTGTTAGAAAAACGATGAATCTACTCTAAATTCGCGTTTTCGATTCGAACAATCAAACGTAATGTAATCGCGCCCGAGAACACCCACGCCTGTGCCCGCCGACACGCGCGCCAGTGTTCTTCCTATCCTTCCCGTATTCGCGTGTAAAAATCGATGATGAATCCATCCAGGCGACGATGCATCCGTCCGCAGATGAACCTATCCCTCGATGACCTATCCTGTAAAAGAAAAAGATAAAGAGGAAATAATATATAAATACATATATAAAATACAAATAGAAAATAAATATATATAAATCGATAAGAGACCTAGAAAAAGAAACGAAAAGAGAAGCAGCATGCATCATCCTATGGATCGTACTTAGAGCAACTAAATCATAATTAATAGAATATATTAAAAACATAATTAAGAACATAATCAAAAATATAATTAAAGATATAATTAAAAACACAATTAAACACATAATTAAAAACAAAATTAAAAGGAAATAACATACTAATAACACAATTGAAAACATAATTGAAAAAGAAAAATATGAGATAGAAATGAGAGCCGGAGAAAGAAAAGAGAGCCCCAAAAAGAGAAGAATAGAGAGCCCCAAAAAGATAAGACAAGAGAAACAGTTCTATATGATGCTGAGACAGCAGCCCGCACAGAAGCCCTCGCCCACAGGCCCCACCAGTGGGTCCCACCCGAGACTTATAAAGAATAATTAATTATAATAAATAAAAAAGAATAGAAGTAACAGCGGACAAAAAAGTGTGATAGAAAAATTTCCTTTTCGTTTCTCTGAGAAATTATTGTACAATAGATATCTGCTATATTCTTTCTTTTGAAGTATTATTAGCTATATAAAATGAAAATATGTTAATGTTCAGTTGGAATTATTTTGAAAAGATATTGGAAAAGTAATGCAATATGCAGCCATTCGCTCGGTAATACTTGCATTAAAGATTCTATAATTAGAGTATGCAAGTAATACCGACCCAGGTCTCACTACGTGGAAGTTGCTGCATGTGGAGACCCACGGGCTAACGGTGACTCTACTTTATTCTAAAATCCGCGTACCGCGATACCGATCCCTCATGCCTTCCGCATCGGATATCTTGGGCATGGGACAAAGCTAACAGGAAGTATCTAGCCTTAGCTACAGGGACTCCACTTACAGAAAGCTTAACCGTTCGACACCCTCCGCCTCAGGCATAACGGATTATTAAGCACATCTGAATTCGTGCATCCGAATTTCGAACAATCAAAGCGCATTAATCGCGTTCGCGATACTCACGTGTGTTATAGTTACGTAGATTCTACTGTTCTATCCAAATTCGCGAAGTAATCTAATCGATATGTCGAAGAAATAAAACGAAGTCCCCGGTAGGACTTTCAATCGCGCAAGCGAACTCTCACGTGAGTGTTAGAATAACGGTGACTCTAAGTTGAAATCCGAAGCGCACCCCGAATTTCAATACTAAAACGAAGTCCATGATAGGACTTTTAATCGCGCCCGGACACCCACGCAAGTGTTCGAAAACGGTGATTTTACTCTAAATAAACTAATCGAATATTCGAGCAAACGAAACGAAGTCCCCGGTAGGACTTTCAATCGCGCACGCGAACACCCACGCGGGTGTTAGAATAACGGTGACTCTAAGTTGAAATCCAAAGTGACATATGCTAACCGGTATTTAGACTTTCCATGATATTTGTCGGGATTTCCGCCCCGCTACCAAACATTAGGATTGTCATAACATCAGCCAGCTATGTACAGCACTACAAGGTAAACCGTTCGCGCACCCCGAATTTCAACACTAAACGAAGTCCATGGTAGGACTTTTAATCGCGCCCGGACACCCACGTAAGTGCTCGGAAAACGGTGATTCTACTCTAAAAAAAACGCGTTCGCGAGGTAATCTAATCGAATATTCGAGCAAAAATTTAAACGAAGTCCCCGGTAGGACTTTTAAGTCGCGCCCGCGTTCATTCACGTGAGTGTTAGAAAAACGGTGACTCTACTCTAAATTCGCGTTTTCGATTCGAACTATCAAACGAAGTATAATCGCGCCCGAGAACACCCACGCTTGTGCACACAGACACGCACGCCAGTGTTCTTCCTATCCTTCCCGTAACCGCGTGTAAAAATCGAAGAAGAATCGTGCCAATGACGCATTCGACCAGAAATGAACCTATGCCTTGATGACCTATCCTGAAAAAGAAAAAGATAAGGAAAAAATAAGAAAAAGAAAAAAAAAAGATATATTGAATATCGCTGCATGATTACTGGATCATCCCTGAAAAAGAAAAAAAGTAGATGAATAAAAGAAAGATAAGAAAATAGAAGTAGCTCTGCACGCTGCTAAACCAACAGTCCGCTTCATCTCATGGGTCCTACCTAATGCTTAAAAATTAAAATTAATTAGAATATATTAATAACAAACCTAAAAACATAAAAACATAATTAAAAAGAAATAACATAAATAAATATTAAAAAAATTAATTAAAAGGAAATAACATAATAAAAATCTGAAAAGACATAATAAAAAGAAATAACATATTAATAACACAATTAAAAACATAATTAAAAACATAATTAAAAACATAATTAAAGAAGAAAAATATGAGTAATAAAAGATAGCTGCTGAAAGATAAGAAAATAGAAGTAGCACAGCACGATGCTGAAACCGCTTCATTTCGTGGGTACTACCTAATGCTTAAAAATTAAAATTAATAAGAATATATTAATAATAAACCTAAAAACATAAAAACATAATTAAAAAGATGTAACAAATAAATATTAAAGAAACATAATTAAAAAGAAATAACATAATAAAAATCTGAAAAGACATAATAAAAAGAAATAACATATTAACAACATAATTAAAGATATAATTAAAGGAGAAAAATAAGAGATAGAAAAGAAAGCTGCAGAAAGATAAGAAAATAGAAGCAGCTTTACATTATGTTGAGGGAGCAACCCGCACAGAGGCCCACACCCATGTCCCCATCTCATGGGTCCCACCCGAGACTATAAATCATAATTATTAAGTGTATATTAATGACATAGAAAATAGAAACAAGAAAAATATGACTTAAAAAAGAGAGCCCCAGAAAGATAAATGAATAGAAGGAGCTCTACATGATGCTAAGACAGCAACCCGCACAGAGGCCCTCACCCATGGGCCCCTCCCATGGGTCCCACCCGAGATATATAAAAGATAATTAATGAGAGTAAATAAGAATAAATAGAAATGGCAGTGGACATAAAAGTGTGATAGAAAAATTTCCCTTTCCTTTCTCTGAGAAATTATTGTACAATAGAATTCTGCCATATTTTTCCTTTTGAAGTATTATTAACGCTATAAAATAGATATATGTTAATGTTTAGTTAGTTAGAATTTATTTGAAAAGATATTGGAAAAGTAATGCAATATGCAGCCATTCGCTCAGTAGTACTTGCGTTAAAGAATTTATGAGTATGCAAGTAATACCGACCCAGGTCTCACCACGTGGAGGTTGCTGCATGTGGAGACCCACGGACTGACGGTGACTCTACTCTAAAATCCGCGTTCCGCGTTACCGATCCGCTATACCTTTCCGCTTCAATGCACTGGCTTCTTAACTAACAGGGTATGCGTAGCTTTAGCTACTGCACACCTCTTACAGATAGCTCCACCATTTGCACCGTCTGCTTCAGACATAACGGATTATTAAGCACATCTGAATTTGTGCTTTCCGAATTTCGAACAAACAAAGCGCACTCCTTAGAAATACTAATCGCGTCGCGACACTCACGTGTGTGTTATAATTACGTAGATTCTACTGTTAAGCCGAAATTCGCGAAGTACCCCCAACGAAATTTTGAAGAAATCAAACGAAGTCCACGGTAGGACCTTTAATCGCGCCCGAACACCCACGCGAGTGTTAGAAAAACGATGAATCTACTCTAAATTCGCGTTTTCGATTCGAACAATCAAACGTAATGTAATCGCGCCCGAGAACACCCACGCCTGTGCCCGCCGACACGCGCGCCAGTGTTCTTCCTATCCTTCCCGTATTCGCGTGTAAAAATCGATGATGAATCCATCCAGGCGACGATGCATCCGTCCGCAGATGAACCTATCCCTCGATGACCTATCCTGTAAAAGAAAAAGATAAAGAGGAAATAATATATAAATACATATATAAAATACAAATAGAAAATAAATATATATAAATCGATAAGAGACCTAGAAAAAGAAACGAAAAGAGAAGCAGCATGCATCATCCTATGGATCGTACTTAGAGCAACTAAATCATAATTAATAGAATATATTAAAAACATAATTAAGAACATAATCAAAAATATAATTAAAGATATAATTAAAAACACAATTAAACACATAATTAAAAACAAAATTAAAAGGAAATAACATACTAATAACACAATTGAAAACATAATTGAAAAAGAAAAATATGAGATAGAAATGAGAGCCGGAGAAAGAAAAGAGAGCCCCAAAAAGAGAAGAATAGAGAGCCCCAAAAAGATAAGACAAGAGAAACAGTTCTATATGATGCTGAGACAGCAGCCCGCACAGAAGCCCTCGCCCACAGGCCCCACCAGTGGGTCCCACCCGAGACTTATAAAGAATAATTAATTATAATAAATAAAAAAGAATAGAAGTAACAGCGGACAAAAAAGTGTGATAGAAAAATTTCCTTTTCGTTTCTCTGAGAAATTATTGTACAATAGATATCTGCTATATTCTTTCTTTTGAAGTATTATTAGCTATATAAAATGAAAATATGTTAATGTTCAGTTGGAATTATTTTGAAAAGATATTGGAAAAGTAATGCAATATGCAGCCATTCGCTCGGTAATACTTGCATTAAAGATTCTATAATTAGAGTATGCAAGTAATACCGACCCAGGTCTCACTACGTGGAAGTTGCTGCATGTGGAGACCCACGGGCTAACGGTGACTCTACTTTATTCTAAAATCCGCGTACCGCGATACCGATCCCTCATGCCTTCCGCATCGGATATCTTGGGCATGGGACAAAGCTAACAGGAAGTATCTAGCCTTAGCTACAGGGACTCCACTTACAGAAAGCTTAACCGTTCGACACCCTCCGCCTCAGGCATAACGGATTATTAAGCACATCTGAATTCGTGCATCCGAATTTCGAACAATCAAAGCGCATTAATCGCGTTCGCGATACTCACGTGTGTTATAGTTACGTAGATTCTACTGTTCTATCCAAATTCGCGAAGTAATCTAATCGATATGTCGAAGAAATAAAACGAAGTCCCCGGTAGGACTTTCAATCGCGCAAGCGAACTCTCACGTGAGTGTTAGAATAACGGTGACTCTAAGTTGAAATCCGAAGCGCACCCCGAATTTCAATACTAAAACGAAGTCCATGATAGGACTTTTAATCGCGCCCGGACACCCACGCAAGTGTTCGAAAACGGTGATTTTACTCTAAATAAACTAATCGAATATTCGAGCAAACGAAACGAAGTCCCCGGTAGGACTTTCAATCGCGCACGCGAACACCCACGCGGGTGTTAGAATAACGGTGACTCTAAGTTGAAATCCAAAGTGACATATGCTAACCGGTATTTAGACTTTCCATGATATTTGTCGGGATTTCCGCCCCGCTACCAAACATTAGGATTGTCATAACATCAGCCAGCTATGTACAGCACTACAAGGTAAACCGTTCGCGCACCCCGAATTTCAACACTAAACGAAGTCCATGGTAGGACTTTTAATCGCGCCCGGACACCCACGTAAGTGCTCGGAAAACGGTGATTCTACTCTAAAAAAAACGCGTTCGCGAGGTAATCTAATCGAATATTCGAGCAAAAATTTAAACGAAGTCCCCGGTAGGACTTTTAAGTCGCGCCCGCGTTCATTCACGTGAGTGTTAGAAAAACGGTGACTCTACTCTAAATTCGCGTTTTCGATTCGAACTATCAAACGAAGTATAATCGCGCCCGAGAACACCCACGCTTGTGCACACAGACACGCACGCCAGTGTTCTTCCTATCCTTCCCGTAACCGCGTGTAAAAATCGAAGAAGAATCGTGCCAGGCGATGACGCATTCGACCAGAAATGAACCTATGCCTTGATGACCTATCCTGAAAAAGAAAAAGATAAGGAAAAAATAAGAAAAAGAAAAAAAAAAGATATTGAATATCGCTGCATGATTACTAGATCATCCCTGAAAAAGAAAAAAAGAAAATTAATAAAATAAAGATAAGAAAATAGAAGTAGCTCTGCACGCTGCTAAACCAACAGTCCGCTTCATCTCATGGGTCCTACCTAATGCTTAAAAATTAAAATTAATTAGAATATATTAATAACAAACCTAAAAACATAAAAACATAATTAAAAAGAAATAACATAAATAAATATTAAAAAAACATAATTAAAAGGAAATAACATAATAAAAATCTGAAAAGACATAATAAAAAGAAATAACATATTAATGACACAATTAAAAACATAATTAAAAACATAATTAAAGAAGAAAAATATGAGTAATAAAAGATATCTGCTGAAAAATAAGAAAATTGAAGTAGCTCTGCATGCTGCTGAAACAAGTCCGCTTCATCTAATGATTCCTACCTAAAATCTGTAAATCATAATTAATAAGAATATATTAAAAACATAATTAAAACCATAAAAACATAATTAAGAAGAAATAACATATTAAAAATCTGAAAAGACATAATGAAAAGAAATAACATATTAATAAAATAATTAAAAACATAATTAAATAAGATAAATATTAAATAGAAAAGAGAGCCCCAAAAAGTGAAGAAAAGAAAAGAAAAGAGAAGCAGCCCTACACGATGCTAAGAGAACAACACCCGCACAGAGGCCCACACCCATGTCCCCATCCCATGGGTCCCACCCGAGACTTATTAATCATAATTAATAGAAGCAAATAACAATGAAAAATGTGAAATAGAAAAGAGTGCCCTAGAAAGAGAAGAAAAGAGAAGCAGCTCTATAAGATGCTGAGAAAGCAACCCGCACAGAGGCCCACACCCATGTCCCCATCCCATGGGTCCCACCCGAGATATATATAGAGGATAATTAATGACAGTAAATAAGAAAAAATAGAAATGACAGTAATTATACGAACGATAAAATGCTGAATTTAATTTGATTAAACTTAAAAAAAATAAAAGATTAATTAAAAAGAAATGAAATATTCTGAACACAGATATAAATAAATATTATTCTCTCTGAAATAAATATTATATTTATTAATCGATAATATACGATAATATATATACATGTTGTCTATAACGTTGCTAAGAATATCCTATTGTTTAAATATTAATTAATTATTCCCTCATGTATTCGCGATCCCACGACCCGGACCTAGCTGAAAAGAACTAAGAAAAGAAAAAAGAATTAGTATATATGTATATTAATTATACGAACGATAAAATGCTAAATTTATTTTGATTAAACTTATGAAGAATAAACGATTAATATAAATAAATATTATTCTCTCTGAAAAAAATATTATTATATCTATTAATCGATAGTAAATGACAATACATGTATATGATTTTTATAACGTTGTAAAGAATATCTTATTGTTTAAATATTAATTAATTATACTTTACATATATCGTACATTGTTTAAATGTTAAGATAATCTTATTTATTAATTATTCCTTCCCGTGTTCGCGATCTCATGACTTAGACCTAGCTGAAAAGAAATAAGGAAAAAGAAAGAATATGTATATATGTATATTAATTATACGAACGATAAAATTCGGAATTTAATTTAATTAAACTTAAAAGCTAAGAAAAAGAAATATTTATTAAAAAAGAATGAAAAATTTTGAATACTGATCTAAAGAAATATTATATTACTTTTACATTTCATAGATATGCGATTTTAATATAAAACTCGATTTTATTAAAATAAAATTATGAATTGAATTAAACTTTAGAAAAGAAAAAATGTGCTAAATTTATTAATCGACTTTAACGTAAAATTTGATTTTATTAAACTAGAATCATAAATTCAATTAAGTTTTAAAAAAAAGTTTAATATTAAAAAGGCATAAAATATGAAATAATCCTATTCGCGTACGCGTGGCAATGTGGAAATATTATTTACGGAAAGTTACTTCGTCTCAGTTTTTTAAATTTACACCCGTACACCCATCACCATAAGAGCATTTTGAGTGACAACATGGTAAAATTAAAATACTAATATAGTAAAACTAAGAGCCATTCTCGAAAGTTCCTAGTGAACCTTCGAAAATAACTCAATAGCCTAATAGTTGTCCTCTTGAGCCACATGTTGTCTTCGGCATATAGCTTCTTCTTTGCTTCGTGCCTCAACCTAATCGATTATCACTCTAAAACTGTAACGACAAAATTTGATTCCAAATTCTAAGATATGAAAGAAAACCCTAATACAACCTTAACGAATCTGAAAACTTATTATTATTCTTTCGAAAGATACTTTTTCGCTGCGTGGGAGAAATTAGATATTAATTATAAAAAAATTAGAAATTAGATAATAGTATATTAATTGCTGAAAATCCTGAGCTAAAAAATAATTAATTTATCATCTAGGCTTACGTACTACGTCTCTTTGTCTTTTAGCAAACATTCTACTCGATTTTTCACTTTCAAAACCAATGAGTCTCTATCGAGACTTTTTTTGTATCAATTTAAATTGATTAAATATTTAATTAATAATTATTTAAAAATATAAAGCAAACCCTTGGTCGTTCCTTCTTACAAACGAATATTTTAATTATTGTAATAAAATCATACACAGTTTCGTTTGTAATCCAGAGACTATCCATCGCGAGTGTCTTCTTACTCGTTCCTTATTAGAACTTATGAATATCGATTCTTTACTTATTTCCGCGCAAGTAAAATATTTAAAAATGTATTAAAATATTCAAAATCTCAAATAATTATAAACGCGTTTGAGCAAGAAGACTCTATCCTGATCTAATAAATAAATGAAAAAATAAGAAACCATTCACGAGTAAATCTCCGAAAAAATTTACTCGTGGTCACTCAATGCTCTTTTACTAATTAATTACAACCAATCACCCGTGCCGATTCGGACCTTTCGTCCTCGACATGATTGAGTGATTGGAGGGACTTAAAAATTCACTCACTACTTAAGAAGTTCTGCGATGGCTCCAAAACACTCGTTCAGATCGAAATTGAGAGTGGACGATTCGTATATGGTTGAAAATTAGGTAGGTCGACATCGAAGTTGATCAAGAAACTCTTCAATGATGCACTGACTCTATATCGCGATAGTTATTTTTTAACGAACGGTCACTGAATTTACTTCGCGAAACACTACTGTCTTTTATAAATACAGCCTATGTGACTGTTAAAAAATTAATAAAGTTTGCGAACAAACACTGACTCTAACGACTGCATTGCACGCAGACGTTGCAAAAACTTTTGCTTTTTAAATCACGAAACGCGAACGAACGAACACTGCTTCTACTTCGCGATATATATATTTAAGAGATACAAATATTCGATTACAACATTGGTTCCCGAGCGATTGTAATGACGTTCTGAAACAACAAAATAAAAACAAAATTATTAATATCACCGTTATAATAAGAAACTGTATAAATTATTGAAGAGACGTAAGATATAAAAATATATTTACCTTAATATTCGTTGATACTTGCAGCAAAGACATTCTGAGACACTTTAGATGTTTACTCGTCAAAAAACAAAGGAGATATGATTCGGTAATTGTCCAAGTCAATAAAAAGATGGTATATATTAACAAAAAAACAATCTAACAAATACGGGATGAAAATTTTAAAGTATCGAAATTTTAAATTAAAAATATTTCAAGTACCGCGCGCGTTATCCTCTTTTTAATGTTTAAATAAATGCACTATTGTTTAAATAATACTTTATTTTACACCGCGTACACTAGAGATTGTTTAAATAATTATGAAATTCCCGAAAGTATTAATTTATAAGCTTTCACGTTTAGAACGAGCGGATCACGATGTACACACGTCAGAGTGCAAGAGTAAACTGACTCGATAGCTGTCAAAGTCACGAAAAAGCGCGTTTATATTTATGTTACACAAGGCCAACTACCGCGAGATGAAAGTATTTAAGTATCGAAATTTAAAATTAAAAATATTTTAAGTCCCGTGCGCGTTATCCTCTTTTTAATGTTTAAATAAATGCACTACTGTTTAAATATTACTTTATTTTACACCGCGTACACTAGAGATTGTTTAAATAATTATTAATTTCCCGAAAGTATTAATTTATAAGCTTTCACGTTTAGAACGAGCGGATCACGATGTGCACATGTCAAAGTGCAAGAGTAAACTGACTCGATACCTGTCAAAGTCACGAAAAAGCGCGTTTATATTTATGTTACACAAGGCCAACTACCGCGAGATGAAAGTATTTAAGTATCAAAATTTTAAATTAAAGATATTTTAAGTCCCGTGCGCGTTATCCTCTTTTTAATGTTTAAATAAATGCACTATTGTTTAAATAATACTTTATTTTACACCGCGTACACTAGAGATTGTTTAAATAATTATTAATTTCCCGAAAGTATTAATTTATAAGCTTTCACGTTTAGAACGAGCGGATCACGATGTGCACATGTCAAAGTGCAAGAGTAAACTGACTCGATACCTGTCAAAGTCACGAAAAAGCGCGTTTATATTTATGTTACACAAGGCCAACTACCGCGAGATGAAAGTATTTAAGTATCGAAATTTAAAATTAAAAATATTTTAAGTCCCGTGCGCGTTATCCTCTTTTTAATGTTTAAATAAATGCTCTATTGTTTAAATAATACTTTATTTTACACCGCGTACACTAGAGATTGTTTAAATAATTATTAATTTCCCGAAAGTATTAATTTATAAGCTTTCACGTTTAGAACGAGCGGATCACGATGTGCACATGTCAAAGTGCAAGAATAAACTGACTCGATACCTGTCAAAGTCACGAAAAAGCGCGTTTATATTTATGTTACACAAGGCCAACTACCGCGAGATGAAAGTATTTAAGTATCAAAATTTTAAATTAAAGATATTTTAAGTCCCGTGCGCGTTATCCTCTTTTTAATGTTTAAATAAATGCACTATTGTTTAAATAATACTTTATTTTACACCGCGTACACTAGAGATTGTTTAAATAATTATTAATTTCCCGAAAGTATTAATTTATAAGCTTTCACGTTTAGAACGAGCGGATCACGATGTGCACATGTCAAAGTGCAAGAGTAAACTGACTCGATAGCTGTCAAAGTCACGAAAAAGCGCGTTTATATTTATGTTACACAAGGCCAACTACCGCGAGATGAAAGTATTTAAGTATCGAAATTTAAAATTAAAAATATTTTAAGTCCCGTGCGCGTTATCCTCTTTTTAATGTTTAAATAAATGCACTATTGTTTAAATAATACTTTATTTTACACCGCGTACACTAGAGATTGTTTAAATAATTATTAATTTCCCGAAAGTATTAATTTATAAGCTTTCACGTTTAGAACGAGCGGATCACGATGTACACACGTCAGAGTGCAAGAGTAAACTGACTCGATAGCTGTCAAAGTCACGAAAAAGCGCGTTTATATTTATGTTACACAAGGCCAACTACCGCGAGATGAAAGTATTTAAGTATCGAAATTTTAAATTAAAAATATTTTAAGTACCGTGCGCGTTATCCTCTTTTTAATGTTTAAATAAATGCACTATTGTTTAAATAATACTTTATTTTACACCGCGTACACTAGAGATTGTTTAAATAATTATTAATTTCCCGAAAGTATTAATTTATAAGCTTTCACGTTTAGAACGAGCGGATCACGATGTGCACATGTCAAAGTGCAAGAGTAAACTGACTCGATAGCTGTCAAAGTCACGAAAAAGCGCGTTTATATTTATGTTACACAAGGCCAACTACCGCGAGATGAAAGTATTTAAGTATCGAAATTTAAAATTAAAAATATTTTAAGTGCCGTGCGCGTTATCCTCTTTTTAATGTTTAAATAAATGCACTATTGTTTAAATATTACTTTATTTTACACCGCGTACACTAGAGATTGTTTAAATAATTATAAATTTCCCGAAAGTATTAATTTATAAGCTTTCACGTTTAGAACGAGCGGATCACGATGTGCACATGTCAAAGTGCAAGAGTAAACTGACTCGATACCTGTCAAAGTCACGAAAAAGCGCGTTTATATTTATGTTATACAAGGCCAACTACCGCGAGATGAAAGTATTTAAGTATCGAAATTTTAAATTAAAAATATTTCAAGTACCGCGCGCGTTATCCTCTTTTTAATGTTTAAATAAATGCACTATTGTTTAAATAATACTTTATTTTACACCGCGTACACTAGAGATTGTTTAAATAATTATGAAATTCCCGAAAGTATTAATTTATAAGCTTTCACGTTTAGAACGAGCGGATCACGATGTGCACATGTCAAAGTGCAAGAGTAAACTGACTCGATACCTGTCAAAGTCACGAAAAAGCGCGTTTATATTTATGTTACACAAGGCCAACTACCGCGAGATGAAAGTATTTAAGTATCGAAATTTAAAATTAAAAATATTTTAAGTCCCGTGCGCGTTATCCTCTTTTTAATGTTTAAATAAATGCACTATTGTTTAAATAATACTTTATTTTACACCGCGTACACTAGAGATTGTTTAAATAATTATTAATTTCCCGAAAGTATTAATTTATAAGCTTTCACGTTTAGAACGAGCGGATCACGATGTGCACATGTCAAAGTGCAAGAGTAAACTGACTCGATACCTGTCAAAGTCACGAAAAAGCGCGTTTATATTTATGTTACACAAGGCCAACTACCGCGAGATGAAAGTATTTAAGTATCGAAATTTTAAATTAAAAATATTTTAAGTCCCGTGCGCGTTATCCTCTTTTTAATGTTTAAATAAATGCACTATTGTTTAAATAATACTTTATTTTACACCGCGTACACTAGAGATTGTTTAAATAATTATTAATTTCCCGAAAGTATTAATTTATAAGCTTTCACGTTTAGAACGAGCGGATCACGATGTGCACATGTCAAAGTGCAAGAGTAAACTGACTCGATACCTGTCAAAGTCACGAAAAAGCGCGTTTATATTTATGTTACACAAGGCCAACTACCGCGAGATGAAAGTATTTAAGTATCGAAATTTTAAATTAAAAATATTTTAAGTCCCGTGCGCGTTATCCTCTTTTTAATGTTTAAATAAATGCACTATTGTTTAAATAATACTTTATTTTACACCGCGTACACTAGAGATTGTTTAAATAATTATAAATTTCCCGAAAGTATTAATTTATAAGCTTCCACGTTTAGAAAGAGCGGATCTTGATGTGCACATGTCAGAGTGCAAAAGAAAACTAACTCGGTAATTGTCAAAGTTAATAGAAGGACCGTGTATGTTTATATCATGCAAGGCCACAATCCTGAGATGAAACTTTAAGGTATCGAAATTTTTAATTAAAATTATTTTTATTTTTTTGTGTATTACAATCTTTGTAATGTTTAAACGAATGTACTGTTGCTTAAATATTATTTTATTGTGCTTGGTACACTTTAAAGACTATTGAAATAGTTGAAAAATTATCAAAAGTATTAATTTATATGTTTTCGCTTTTGAAAAGAATAAGTTTTGTTGTTAACTCGTCGATAATCGAGGACGTAGATTTTTTGAATTTTTGAAGAGCCCTTTTTTCTTCTCAAAATATGATGTCAAAAGATTTTGTTATTTCGAGAATTATTTATGCATAAAAATATAATTTCTTACAAAATTCGGAAAACCCATGTCTTCGCTTAAACTTTTATCTTCAAAATGAGATCTCGTGTATTAAAATCGATCAAAAATTAAACTTGCTTTTTGCTTAAATCATTACAATAACAGGTGTGATGAACACCCTTAAGGTAAAAGCAAATTTATAGTCATTGCTGTCACGTATTATCAATCTTTAGATATATTAACATCGATATATCTCTAATTTTATATACAGTAAATTTCAGATGAAGATGAACATTTACCGTACATTTTAGTCGCTATTAGATTAAATATATACCTTATCTTACCAATTTTGTCAATAATTTAAATTAGATCATCATAAAGCATTAGTAACAAAAAAAATATGAAAAAGAAATTAGTCTTTTAGAAACGGAGGATATTATTAAAAATAGAATGACAAACAGTAAGTGATTAACTATAAGTAAAATGTAAATTAAATTAATGTGAAACATATTTCTATGGCAAAATACTAATAAATATTTTATTCGTTCATCGATATATATCAACAAAGTAAATAATAGGTATATAGAAGAGACTCAGCTTCAAAAGGAAGAATATCTTAAGGATATATTATTTGTCGATAGAAATGAAACAAATTTTGGAAACTATGAAGATAAAAATGCGTCAATGGAACGGGTAAATAATTGGCAACTTAATATATAAAATTCAGATAGTTAAACGATGAAACGTATATCGTAATTACTAAATCTATTAATTCAATTATATTTTATATTATTATGAAGATCCAATATCTTTGATATACGTAATTGTCATTTTATCGATTGACTTAGATACTTTCGATAGGTCTGGTGGCTTTCTAAACCGCCTATCGTTAAAGAACAAATACCTGCTGTATCGGCAAGACAAATACAAGTACGTCGAAAATTATGATTACTATATCTTTTTTTAAAAAACACATACGTACACGCTTATTTCGAATATTATTAAAATATTATATTCCCATTTATTAATTGTATGAAATTTATTGCAGGTTACAAAAGAACGATTGTCATCTATGATAAAAAAGCCCCGAGGTCTAACTGAAACTTTACGCGATAAAATCGAAGAGAATTTAAAACAACAAAGCCGACACACAAGAGAATCTCAAAATAATGTTCGTGAATAACACGAAAGAAGTTAAAGAGCCAAAAAAAAAAAAGGAATAAGAAAAAAATCTGTATTTTTTTCACTAAGTACTTGAACTGGAGAACTATCGTTTAAAAATATAGATTTGCATCTTTTAAAATCGTCCAATTATTATCGTCCAATTTATTTCGACTAATAATTAAGATACAAATATCCTGAATAATTTTGAATGATACCAACAATAAAACATAAAACTAGGCGAACCACTAGTCGATTTATATTGTTATGAAAAAGGAACGAACGAAAGACAAAAAGTGAAATTCCTGTCGATTGCGGAAATGATTATTTTGTTCGTTATTATCATCAACTAATCGCTAATCAAATTGAATCAAAGGCGGCTGGTCAGGTTCTGAAGGTGGTATATACCACGGATCCTCCATTTCCCAAAGATCGGGAGGAAGAGTTTCCCGGCCTACTGGTGGCATAGCGAAAGGTGGATAATGTTCGATATCAAAGAATCTTTCCAATTCTTCCGGATCAAAGCTTCCATATTCATAGATATCCCTGCGAGGGGCTATAGGTGATTCATCAGCTATTTGTCTACCATAATAACCCGGTGGAGTAGGAGGCGGATGGTATTGTTCATCCTCATCGAATTCTATAAGCTTTTCCTCATGGAAAGGAAGTTCATCCTCTAGACCCAGAGCTATTTCTGTTGCCACCTTAGAGATTTGTTTAATCTCGTCATCCCATCTTTTTGCCGCTTCACTTTCTCTCATAGCATTAAGGCTTTTCTGCATAAATTCACGGGCAGCCTCTACGATCGGATGATCTTTGGTATATTCTATACGCAGATATGGATCATCTAATTCCGGTACTCTACGAGAATATTAAAATTCTTTTATCTTAGAGAATTAAAATTCATTAATAATCAATATATAACTGTATAAAAAACATTTGCCACGTAAATATGAAAGAAGATCAAGCTTTCGGACCTATGCAAATATCTAGGTGGGCTTTCAAGTTCTATAGCGGGCACTTGATCGATAGCGGTTACTTTTCCACTGATATTCGCTACAGTCATTACAAAATCTCTTCTTGCTTGCTGTAAACCATCAAGCTTCGATTGTACAGCTGCAGCTTCGACGGCATCCTGCTCGTCTAAGGTTTCGCTAATAATAATGTAATTTAATTGGATATTAAAGTTCATATGCACAATCGTACTACTATTTGTTAATTTATTATAACTGATTCACGTAAGAAATCGATTTTGGAAAAGGCACCTGATTACTTGCATCGAACGATCAGCTATTTTAGAGACTTCTGCTGGTTGAGGAATACTAACGATCGTAGTACGATTATCTTTAATCGTTCCCGCTGGTATGACGATACTATCGATCGGTCCTTTACCTACCGGTTCGGCTCGAACGACATCGGCTTTGATAGTCTTTGCAAGCTGACGAGTTTTCTCTGGTATTGGTGGTAACGCTTTGGAAGGTGTTTTTCGAGAAACGTCTTTTTTCGGCATTCTTTCTCGACCCACCCTAATTAAAAGCAAAAGGTAATATCGCTTGGTTTGAGATGAAATATCGTAATCACAAACCTAGCATCACCACCGATCGGTGCTGCTGTTCGTTTCGGTCGACGGCCAACATGTGCGGTTTCCTCTTCCTTTTTACGTTCATATTCTTTTTTAAATTGCTCCGCATGCTTTTTTCGTGCTAGCATAGCTTTCGTTAAACCCGGTTTAGTGAAGTCAACTTTTTTCGGCTCATGGGTCGGTGCTATTCTTCGTCTCTTCGGTGGTTCTGGCTGAGGTTGCTCAATAGTTTCTTTCTTTTCCGCATATTGCTTGACAAGCGCCGAAGATCTTGCTTGGCGTAAAGCTTGGGTTTTTGTAAGACCTGGTCTACGGGTGGCCATTGTTACTTCAGTTCATACTCAGTCAAAATACAAACATAAACAGTCCAATCCTATTTTTCATTTGGTTTTCTATTGATCTCACAAATGGGTTATCCTTAAAGATTTATAAAGAATTAATGATAAATCGTACATGTTTCGATCGAAACAAAAATTCGTAGTTAAGTATATTACCCAGTTAAATAAGATTTCTCTCTTTTTTCAATATTATCGTTGATAGTTTTTCTCGGCGATAATGAAAATTAACCTTGTAATTTCTCATGTCTTTAGTTATGATTCTAATAAGCCATATCGTAGATATTTCACATGAAAAATAATCAAAGTATTTATTTTTACGTTTATGCCAATTATTGATTACGAGAATTTTGATATTTGTGGGGCCTAAAGAATGTGTATTAGATTTGACAAGTAGAAGATTCGGTTCCTTTGACGGAATATGACATATTGATAAAATATCTTTTGTTTTAAATGTCACGCATTCTTTCTTTGAAATAAACAAAAATCTTTGGATGAGGATTTACGAAACGTATGTTTCTGACATATGTACTAATTTAAATCTTCAAATGAAGATGTTGCTTTCCATCTCAAATTTTTAAATTAAAGATACATGCTATAATAGTAACAATGATGATAATAAATACAGATGAGAATAAAAAATCCATGTAAATATGTCGAAAGAAAAACTGAATAATTATGATATAATGAGTAACAGTAAAATCGAACGTATTTCGGATTCTTCTAAAAAAAAGTATGTAGAACTATCTTACATTGTACCACGTCCTGGAGGCTATTTTCATGAATTGAAGCAATCAGAGATAGATAGTCAAGATAGTAATAGTTTCATTACCGAAGATAAAACATCTTCGCTGAACGTAATTTCATAAATGATAAATATCGTTAATATATTTCTAAATTTATATATATATATATATATAAATATATTCTTTTAGACAATGATCCATCAACCAAAATTAATAAAAAGTAATAATACTCATATTGATGATATTCTGGAGACCAATTTAAACTGTTCTAAATTCTGCTCATTGACAAAAAATAAAAAAAAATACGATACGGTAATTTATATAATATATTTACGCTGTTAACTTATATCATTAGTATTATTTATAATACAAAAATTAATCGCAATATTAAGAAATGTTATAATTTTTAAATTATATATTTCAGATACATATGTGCGGCATAGTTATTAGTACAGTGATGATGATTGCCAATCATTCTTATAATGACATTACAGCCGAACATGTGAGATCGACGAAAACATATTTTCAAAATTTTAAAGGAGATGATGGTTATCCATACAATATCACTAAAATTTTACAAATTTTGGAAGATCTTAAGGAAGCCAACTTGATTGAATATACGAAGACGATGAAAAGTGACATAAAACTAAACGAAGAAGATATACTTATAAGCGATCTCATTAACTGATACATTCATAAACGTTATTAATCTCATTATATTTTCAATAAATCTTATCACTTTTATCAGTTTTATTATTAATAGACAATATTAATAAATAAATAATAATTTTTAGTTTTAAACATTTCATATAATTCGATTCTGTATTGTTCTAACTATGTGATCTGTGCGCAATCTCTTTAATAAATTAATATGACTGATAAAAAAAATAATTGAAACATTATAATTTTGTAATATTATCATAAATATGGAAACATTTTAAGGTTAAATTAATTTTAAAATTGTCAAAAGGATAAATTTCAGTATACAATGGAAAACATTAAAATAGATGAGCCAGAGAATGATGCTATAGACACAAAATCCCTTATCACTCCTCAATTAGAAGATCAAATAGAATCAGAAATCCCTATCATCCCTCAATCGGAAGATGATACAGAAGTAAAAATTATCAAAACGGAAAAAGAGCCAATTACAGCAAATATAATCGATGTTGACGATACGGAAGAGACAAAAGAAGCCGTTGATGTGAAACCGTAAGAAATATCATGATGGATAACAATTATAAATATTAATTTATTTATTCACAGGACATAATTCTATTTAATAGCGAAAAACTAGAAGAAAGCTTTACTATCTTCGATTTTGAACCTGTCTTGTATTTCTTTAAGATATCTCCAATGGTATTCGATGATCGACATTTCCAGGATCATGCCTTTGGTGTAATATGGCTACTCTTTTCTAAACAACAAAAAAAATTTCCAAGTAAACATAATACATATTATATATATATAAAGTAATCCATCATAGAATAATAAATTAATTTTATCAGGTATTCCTCAATTACACTGGTGTTTAAAATTTTTACAAGAACTGAAAGATAGTGATGGCATATACACGAATGATATTAATTTGTGCATTCAAACGGTTCAAGACAATCTCATTAAACAATATGCAAAATTGGGAATCTTTTTAAAATATATAAACAAAAATGAACAAAAAGATAAACAGTTAAGTGAACAAGAGTTAATTAATACAGAAGAAAATAATATATTACCACAAGAATCTGTACATAATGAACCTGTAGTGAATAAAACAGAAAAATCAGTAATTATTATTCCAAAGGACATTGAATCATTAGATGATAATAAAAAATTCTTTAATGAAGACATGGTCAGTAATTAGTAAATGTAGCTGCATTATATTCTTACTAGTTGATAAATGACATGTATAGAATAAAAATTTAATTAAATCCACAAACAAGAATTTGAATTTTCAACCGTGTGGAACATCATGTGAAAGGAAGAAAATGTTGGAAAAACATGTATCTAAAATAATAAGTTTAACATATACTGAAATGCTGTCAAGAGGTCCACTTCCTTGCATTGAACAAATTAATCATAAATATAATATATTACTTGAAGCTCATACTTCTTCTGATTCACTTAAGAGGTTTATGGAGGAATTAAATTTATCAAGTATAATAACTTATATTTTACATTACAATATAAAATATTCATTCGGTACTTGATTATATAACTTGATAAAGTAATTTAAAATAAGCAAAAAACAATATCTATAAATTACAATTCAAATATTATTCACAGAAGAATCTATTGCAACTATGAATAAAAAACAACTAATCAAATTGTTTAATAATATAAGGAAGAAATATATGGAAACAATAAAAAAAGAAGTTGATAAAATTTATAGCTTAGAGAAGTATGAATTGTAATTATATAAAATATTATAACTATTTTTATATTACGTGCGTATTAAACCTTAAAAAATGTAAAATTTTCAGTTTTATGAAGGACATTGATAAGCAATCATTTAAAGCATATGTAACAAATGATTTGATAAAACGTTTAAAGAAATTGGGAGATGATGATGTTGAAAATAACATGTAATCTTCTAAAGACTTTTATATTTCGTGCCAAATTACGTCATTGCATGTATACGTCAATCTGAGACTAGAGCGCTTGATGCATGAAGCGGAATATACCTCTACTACTCATTTCAGCTGCGTGAATACATCCGAATAGATGTTTTTTATACAAAACAAAATTGCTTAAAATTAACAATAATTTAATAAACGTTTTAATAAATATTATCGCACAAAGACAGACTCATATCGAAAAATTTATATTTTACAAATTTTATTAAATTTATATTCAAATATTAAATAAAGAAGAAATAATTTAAAAATGAATTATTATTAAAGAATAATTTTAAAAATTACTTCACATAAATGTATAATTTAAGATTTATTATGATTTAATACGTAAACTTAAACATTTGTGAATTTTTAATAATTTTAGATTAAATCAATATGAATCCTTTAACGTAAGTATTGTATTATAAAGTTAATATTTAATTATTTTTTTATTATTATTATTATTATTATTATTATACTATTTGTACATCATATATCTAAATATAATTAATATTATGCTTCTAGAAATGTAAAAAATATAACAAAACTTGCTGAACAAGATTTAATTGGTAATAAAAAAACATCTTGGCATGACCAATATAAAGATAGTGCTTGGATATTTATTGGTGGATTACCATATGATTTAACTGAAGGTGATGTTATTGCAGTATTCTCTCAGTAAGTTCAAAATAATATTTTTATTAAATATGTATGTACATAAAAGTATTCCATTTTTAATAATAAAAATACTCTTTATCTAATGACATCATTTAGGTAACTGACATTCAAGATAGAGTTTTTAATATTTAATATTATTGTATATTAATATTCACAAGGATATGTTTTGTTTAATTAAAATTTTTTAGATACAAAATTATGTAATATATTTATATATACTATTAGATTTATGTTAGATTTAAATTAAACTTTTCAATTGATGTATTTATTGACATGGCATGTACATATGTGAGAGGCATCTATTATTTAGGTTATAAATATGTTGCAGATATGGTGAAATTGTAAATATAAATTTAGTACGTGATAAGGACACTGGCAAACAAAAAGGATATGGTTTTTTATGTTATGAAGATCAAAGGAGTACTGTGCTAGCAGTTGATAATTTTAATGGTATTAAGGTATATGAATGAAATATTATGAATGGTTTGCAAAATTTACTTTTCTAGCGAATGATATTAATTTTAATTCTGTTATTGTATAGATTTTAGGTAGAACAATACGCGTGGACCATGTAGCCAATTATAAAGCTCCAAAAGAAACGAAAAATATTGACGATGAAACTAAAAGACTGAGAAATGAAGGTTGTGCCCCCAAAAAATATTAAAAAGTTAAAGTTTGTTATGAATGTACATAAAAAATGAATATATTTGTATTAATATAAATGTATTGGGTGTATAAGTTGAAATACTCTCTTATTCATATTTTGTTGGAAAATAGAATATAATACGACTCACAAGATAATGTACTTAACGTTTGTGCTTAAAATTTAATTATATACATATATGATTTTTATTTCTATTTCTTCAAGCTTCTATATATTAAAATTATTAGATATTTGAGCATTTCGAGTTCTCATATGGTCTCTATAAATTTTTTTAATATACATATATGCATGTATATATATATATAGATATACATATATATATATGTTTAAATAGAAAAGTAATCTGGAATATATCTTAAGATATCAATTGATAAGTGTCATCTACATTAAAATGAGAAATATTTTTTTACTAAGAATATTATCAAGATGAACCAAATTCACTCATCCATCTTTCATATTTCTCCAGATCTTCTTGTGATACACTCTTATTACATCTTTCTACAGCCTCATCAAAATCTGTAGCAGATACAGGCAAATCTAGTTCTTCTTTTGGTAATTGTCGTATCTGATCTGGTTTTAAACCTGCTATTTTTTTTCTCATTGACATCATAGAAGCATCTCTAAATATAAAATGTCATACACATATGCATGTGTGTATTTATTTTCTAATACATTTTGATTCTGATATTGAAAATATTATACGTGGTAAAAAAAATATAAATAAAATAAATCTATGTTAAATTTTACATACCTACACACGTTTGTAATATCTGCTCCTGAATAACCTTCAAGTTTCTTTGCAATATCTGCAAGATTTACAGATAAATCTACTTTAACTTCACGAAGATTGATTCTCAACAAAGCTTCTCTACCTTCATCTGTAAAATAAATACCCTTTATTGAGAGTTAATAAATATACTATATTTGTTTACTATATGATTTCTACAAGAAACAATTATAGCTTATATGACATCTATACGATCGTATATTCATATTTATAAATATGAAAACTTTTATGCAATATCCATTATGCAAGTATGAAAAATTAAATTATACAAAAAAAAAAATCATGAAGCTTACGGTTCGGTAAAGGAATGTATATACGCTTTTCTAGTCTCCTTCTAAGTGCTTCATCTATATCCCATGGAAAATTAGTAGCTGCTAATACCATTACTACTTTACTAGGATCTTCACTGAAGAATATAATAAATTTTTGATTGACAGAAACGAATTTAATTTAATTTAATTATCACAAACTTATAATTCTTACTTATTAGAGCTTATTCCATCCATTTGTACGAGAAGTTCAGATTTTACTCTACGTGAGGCTTCATGCTCTGATTCCGATCCTCTTCTAGAGCATAAGGAATCGATTTCATCAATGAAAATTGTACTTGGCGCATAAAATCTAGCCTGATATAATATATAAAAAATTGTAATAAATAAATAAATAAATATATATATATATAACAATTTATTGTAAATAAAAATTATCATTCATATTTTTATTATTAGTAAACATTATTACCATTTCAAAGAGTAATCGTACAAGTTTTTCTGATTCTCCTCTATATTTTGATGTAAGTGTAGATGATGAAACATTAAAAAATGTTGTTCCACATTCCGTAGCTACTGCTTTAGCAAGCATAGTTTTGCCTGTACCTGGTGGTCCTACCATAAGTACACCTTTCCATGGTCGCCGTATTCCCTAATAAAATAAAATGCAGAGCTACTTTTGTTTTTGCTTTTGTTTGATAAATAAATAAATAATAATCCTGCTACCATATAAATAATTATTAACAAATAACTAATGACATAGTTACCTATGAGTAAATATACCTTAAAAAAATCTGGCATCCACATTGGAAGGACAACAGCTTCCTCCAATAATCTTTTTGCTTCATGTAAATCTGCTATGTCATCCCAATGAATATTTGGATTTTTTTGAACTATATCTCTTTCTACAAAAATTTATATATATATATATATATATATATATATTCTAATTTACTATAATAATATTTATATTGATACTTGGATAATATATTAACTTACCCAATAAATCAACAAGATCTCTATCATTTCCAGATGGTTCAAATTTACGTTCCTCTGTTTCTATATCCACTTTTTCTGTTTCTGATCTTTCCTATAAAAATATAATTTAATAAAATAAATGATTATAATCATAGAGATATAATATCCTAATTAATATTAAGATACCTTGTTAGAATCATCTCTTTTAGATGTTCTTCTATCATCTTTCTTGTTGACTGTTTTATTTTCTGGTTTTTTCCCTGTAGGAATAGATCTTCTTAAATTTGTACGATTTTGTTGTTTCTGTTGTCCTTTTTGTTGTCTAGTATTTCTAAAATTATATTAATTATTTTAATATATTTTCAGAAACATTTCTTTATTGTATAAAATATTAAAGAAAAATGTAAAATTATTGTTACTTTTGTTCTGCAGCACTTAAAGGTGGCCAAACATCAGGATCACGAGCTGGTGTTTGATTCCACGAAATATCTGCATTATTATAAGGCCATGATGTCGGATCTCTAGTTGGTTCTTCAAATGACAAACATGATGTACCTATATATATTACATTTTTATAAAACAATATATATATATATAAATTTTTAACTACTTTACCTATTACCCTGTCACCATGTGTGTCAACTTTAAAAAGCTGTAGAGTATTGGATGTAGCTTTAACTCTTTCAAATTCTTGAACAATTTGATGTTGTACCAATTGCCATTTAGCCTTTCTTGTTGCATCTGCTATGCTTGCAAGCAGTCTATGAATTTGTTGAACCACACCTTGATAATAAACACCAGATGTATCATAATTTCCAGTCAATGCCATTTCACGTGCAAGTTTTGTATTTTCACAAATTTCACTGATCGATACTGCCATATTTTTATATTGTTCTTAATATACTCTAGATACAATTATACAAAAACTTATGACAATGATGATTTAAATAAAATATCCTTTATATTGTGGTTAATGCTAATTCAAAATTAACATTTTAGAAAAAACACTTGTATATAGAATTAAGAACCGCGCGCTTCTCCATTTTATAAGAGCACATTAGTTCTTCTATTTTATTTTATTACCAACCAAATTTGGTGAATGAGTAATGCTTATTGTTTCCGTAAACATATTACACTCTCATATGTCAATTTGACATGTAATAATGTTGACTTCATGCTAAAATACGAAAAAAAACATCGACTATCAATATCACATTTTTTTTTTTATATCGTTATAACATAATGTAATACAAATTAGTTTAAAAATTGTGAAATATTAAATTAACAATTATTATATATATTCAACGGCTTTTTGAAATTATTTCGTACAAAAAAATTTAGAGATGGTTATGTTATAACACACTTTGAAATTGTGAATAATAAAAACTATGCTAACAAATTAAATGAATTATAAATGTCATATACTGAACGAACAATGGTAAAACGTATAAACGAAAGTACAGTGGATAAAGATTCCTAAAATAAAAGCGTGAAAAATGAATGCGGAAGCCATATTGTGATCAATTACAAGCGGGCTTTTAGAAAATGGTATGAGCTTTGACATTCGATAAACATTTATTAATGTGAATTCTGATAAAAAGAAACATACTAAAATAATTGTTATAACATAAAAACAGATATAATAATATTACTAGATTATAAATAAGTGTTATAATAACAATTATAATCTGTAATAAATTTATATAATTAGGAGGTTAGAATTACATTTTTTTTGCATAGATATTTTTCATTCATCTTTTGATTCGTTTCTTTGTAATGTATTATTTATAATTTTTGATTTTTTACAGATTAGATACTTCACAAACATAAATATGAATCGATTAGGAATGCATGATGCTTTGAAGCCAATAGCTTTCTTAGAAGGTAAATGGAGTACAGGCAAAGATAATTATGGATCAGGACAATTTCCAACAATAAAACCATTTACCTTTTGTGAAGAAATCACTTTTACATCTATCGGCCAACCAATGTTCAACTATGTTGCACAAAGTTGGGATTCTGCATCAAAGAAACCATTACATCGTGAAGTTGGTTTCATGAAAGTTATACCAGGAACAAACAAAGTATCTTTACTCTTAGCCCACAATTTTGGATTGACTACAATCGAGGAAGGTACAATTGAAAATAATATTATTAAGTTAAAAAGCACCGGAATTATAAGACAAAGTGAAGGAATGAAATTACCTAACGTAATCGAGGTATGATCATTTTTTCTATAATTATTTTCACTTTATTTCTTCTATGAAACTCATGTTATCTTCCTTGTAGACATGTAGAGAATTCGAAATTAATGGAAATTCCCTAAAGCAAATATTTTATATGGCTACCTCGACTGTACCAGAGTTAACAGAACACTTATGTACAACATATACCAAAATTTCAAAAGAATCAGATGAATAAAAAAAAATGTATTATTCTAAACTTTACAAATAGTTAGTGGTAAGAATAATTAGTATTGGAACTTCTAAAACTACGCCGAACAATTATGATAAAATATATTAATGTTTATCCAATTGACAATGGAGGTTATTTTGGATACTTGCTATGAAACAATATTATACATAACTAAAAGCATTTGTATCTGAAAAGCTAAATAATTGTCAAGCTCATGTTTATTAAAAAATTAAAAATTTTGAGAAATAAAATATGGATATAAATTCTTTAATTTTTCTTATTTAGATTCATCTAGTACATAAGTGTATATTACTTATTATTATTAACATTGCATTAAAAATGTAATACAATATAATATAATATAATATAATATAATATAATATAATATAATATAATATAATATATAGTATCTATTACTATATTGTTTTTAACTTAATTAGCCATCGTTTCGTGTGATGGTAAAAGTTTGAAAATAAGTTAATTGTAGAAATATCATTATGATATTTACCCGCATGTTATAGAAGTATGTAACGTATCCAACAACACCTGCGTGCTTGACTATCGAAACACCCCTCTTTCTGCGCGATGCTTCATAAAACGCGACAGTTCCTCGTTGTATTCGTATGACGAAGGGTCGTTCGTGCTCTCGAAAAAAATTTTTTCATTATTAATCCAAAATATATTTTGTTAATTTGAAAATTTCATCAAGTGTAAATGTAAACTATTCGATTTGAAACGATCGACTATTTCTTATAAAATTTACATATCGAATCCTATTTCCAAATGGAGAGGATGATCTAACGCGCGGAATTTTTTTCGATCACGTGACCGTACGATATCGAATATCGATGTGATCGATAAATTGACAAATTTTTTATCGATTTAAATTATACAATATGACATCGTTACACGATGTTCACGATTATTACAAAAAAATGCTCGAATTGCAGGGTAAATTGCGTAAAAGGTAAGTGCGCTTATGTATTTCGAAATATTACAAACATTGTTCGAAAAATCAGTTTATTTGTATGAATTATATTTATATATATATATATATATATATAATTGTTGTAGCGAAGAGGAAAGAATACGATTGGAAGAACGTTTTAATTTATTGGTACAAGAATCTCGTAACAGGTAATTGCAAAACGACTTATTTTTATAAGAATTTTGTAATTGTTTATTTATTAATTTTATTATGTAATTGTCTTAAATATGTGATTCATGAAATAAAATATCAAGACTATCATCAAACCACATTAAAAAGATTTATCGAAAATTAGGGTTAAAGGCTATAACAAAGTTAAAATAATAATAGTGATAGAAAAAACATGTCATTTTTCAAACAAAATCGTAGTATTTATCGTTAAGTTTCCTTTTAATTAACTTTAATAATTTAGATAATACATATCGAAGTCAAAGATAAAATATGTTATTAATAATACTATTTATTTTTTTTTTTCTTTTTTACAGACACACGCTCGCGTGCGCGTGTACATAATGTGCGTGTATGTGTTTTTAGCATTGAGAAATTTCATCGATCGTAAAACTCAATATAACTGTATTCTTGCTAAGCTCAATATTCTATTGCGCGTATCATCCTTTAAAACGTCCTGTAGCTATATCATCGCGTGCAAGACCGAAAGCTTGACCTTCCCTTAAATGTCACGAAATGTTTCTTTTAGATTCCAATTGTCAGGTTAAATTACTTTAACGACTGCACTCGTACTTAGTTAAAATTCTTTCTCTATTTCTAAATTGTTCCTTTTCTTTTTCTCTTTTTCACTATTTACAAATTTAACGATTTGTTTTTACTTTAATAGTTATATATATATTTATTTATATAAAAAAAAAAAAAAAAAAAAAGAAAAAAAAATAATTTCACGTTATTCTCCACTTGCAGACACGATACTTGTATAAGCCGATTGCGAATGAAGTATATAGAATATTTAGAAGAACAACGAATAAGGGATGAAAGAAACCACAAACTTCTTGGTGCATTGGATAGGGTTGACAATAGTCTCTCGTTAATGACCGCAAAAACAGATAAACTTAATGTTCTCAGAGTAAGCTCTGTTTCTTTTATTATTTCAATATTTTTACCTTCATTTAAATAATCCATATATTAACTTTGCGTGCACAGAAACCATAATACTTCCTTGTACCATGATATTATTAATTTTATATTATAACATTGTTTATCGATCGTATTGAACGAACCATCAATGTCATATTACATTTTAGACTACATTTATTATTTACATTTTGTTAACAATACTTAATAATAATTAGTTTATTTTCTTATTTTACAGAAACAATACGAAACTTATTTATTGCGCGTTTATGCAAATCGTCAAAATCCAGGTAGTATTATTGGTGATAGCGGTGTCGCAAGTCAAATCGATGAAGGATATTTTAAGAAAAATTCGTCTGTCGTACAATTTAGTCATCAAGTAAATCAAAATATTCCTTTTTCTACGGTTCAATTTAATAAAAAATTAACAAATAATCCATCGAAGACCGAACAATTATTGCATATACAAAATCTACCGCAAACGAGAATCATTTCGTCGCCTACTACGTTATCCAACAAGATAAACGTTTCTCGAAGAAGGTCTGAATATGAAGAAAATCCTAATTCGCCAAAAGACGTAAAAAATCAACATTTACAATTGTCACAAATATCATTACCGCAAATTCAACAATCACAAAAAGATATTTGCAATAATAAATTCGTGTCACCATTGAATCTTGAAAATAATCGAAATCTTTCCGATCTGTATTTGCCTAGATCGATTTTAGAGAATGTAGTCTTAAATCGACCATTTCTTTCACAGTATAATAAATTATCAACAAGCCATATGGAGCCAATCCAAAATGCTGCATATCCTGCTACGAACGAAGCTTTAATTAGTGAAAACATGTTACAGCGTAATTTATTAAACATTCCGCAAAGTCAAATAGCGTCGACATCCGCTCAATGTCAATCTGATATACCGATTACACAACACACTTTATATCGTGATACGGATTTATACAAAAATGTCCCACGATCGAACTTTAGATTCTCTACTTTGGGATCGATGCCAACAAAGATTACAAAAGCTGATTCCCCGCGTAGAATACCGGCAGAAATGTCTCCAAGATCTCACGGACAAATCGATTATTTCTCGAACTATAGACCAACAGGACATTCATATAACGATTTAAAATCTAAAGAAATGCCAACACATTTTTTCTCACGAGATAATTCGCTTTATCGTAATATTCCAAATTCAACAAGCAGTATGACCATGGGGAGAGCAATGCATGGATTATCAAACATTCCAAGGGGAAATACTGATTTGGATGAAGAGACTAGGACAACGAGAAAATTGGAGAACGAGTTAGATAGATATATCAATAAAATTCGGAATCTTCATCGAGAATTAGATGTACAAAGTTTGGAAGAACATGATTACGAACAGAATACGAGCGGTGATCTTCTTAATATTACGCTTTCCGATGATGGAACAGACTATCCTACAGATAAAGTGAAAGATGAACGTGTATCTCAGGAAGTTGCGAAAGTTCTTGCTTTGGCCGATGATCTTGCATTTAAGAAGCCTTCCGTTAGTAAAACGGAATTGTCTTGTGACAATAAAAATAAGAAAATCAATGGGGCTGTGCCTAAAAATGATAAAAATACAGAAGATAAACGTATGAATCTTAATTCTGAGACAAGATACGACGTTCTGTCGGATAAAACATTTGAAACATCTGCTAGGTTGGAAAAGGGTAATATTAATAATGATGTTACATCGCATAATCTAGAATTAGAACAGTCGGACAAAAATATTCAAGACCTTGAGAAAGAGAACTGGAACAACATAGAGGTTAAAAATATACAAGATCCAAATGGACACGAGGAAATGATCTTACAAAATAGTGCAGATGCAAAAGTCGAAAACAGCAAAGCTGTGGCAAAAAATCATGAGCAACAGACGAAGGAAGATTATATCCTACAAAGAGCAGAAGAACTAGAAATATCACAACAGTTTTCTCATGCTGAATCATTGAATCCTTGGGATGTTAAACATATGATAAAACAAGTTATAGAAGTACAACCAGACGAGATAGATAAAGATTTGATTGAAAATAACGAGAATAAAGAAACCATACTTGTTAACGAAGATGAACACGAGAAACAGATTACAGAAACATCGGTCATCCTAAAAAACGAAGTAGCAGCGAATCTATCCCGCGAATATGAAAACGCAATTGTCGAAGAAATCGATACAATTGAACAAGATACGAATAAAAATTTAGAGATAACTTTGAACACTCAAGACTTAAGTGAAAACAATAAAAAGGAAGAATCAATTCAAGATATTCCACTTACAAGTGATTATATTGAATATAAAAATCAGCGTTACGAAGATGAAGTAGACGATAATAAAATAGAGATAAATCAAGAAAATAAGAATATTGAAGAAAACAGTCAAATAATTAATATTGATGATATTCAACAAGAACAATTACCGCAACAGAATACATCGCATGAGTACTATGCTTCTAATGAACAAAACGTTCAAGAACTCGATCAAGACACTGCATATAGATCTGATGTGAATCAAGAATTCATAGAACCAAATCAACAATATGATTATGATCAAAATGCGTTATGTGAAGATAATGACAACCAACAAGAATATGAAGGATATATTAAAGATGATTACGACGCTATCATTGATCAAAATGCAATAAAAACGGAAGATGAATATCTCGAACAATCGTATGAGCAATATCCAGCTGATTCTGAACAAGAATATATAGAAGAAAATCAAGATTATCATGAGGATAAATCTAATGTATATGATGAAAATTATGATACTAATCAAATAAATGATAATGAAACAAATGAAGAATATTTAATGGAACAGTATAATATTGTAGAAACTGATCAGGATGTTATTAACGTAGAAACTGATCAGAATGTTATCAAGATAGAAAATGATCAGAATGCTGTTAACATAGAAACTGATCAGGATGCTATTAATGTGGAAATTGATTACAATGCTGATAATATAGATGCTCAGGATGTGACAGAAAATTTTGCAAATAATGAAATAGAAAAAGAATCAATAAATCAGAGTAATATTATTAGCGATAATGATCAAGTATCAATACCTGTAGAACGAACAAATCAATCAAAGAAAAAGAAAGACATTATTAATTCTTTATTGGATTCCGATACGGAAAGTACGATCGAAAGAAATATTTCAAATACAGAAAGTGACTTTGATTTTCAATAAATTTGTTTAAACAATAGCGCGAATAGTTTTAAAAGATAATTCTGTCAGATATGAATCATTTGATTTCAATAGATCATGTAATTTATATATAAGTAAAACAATATAATTATTGATTAAATATAAGAAAGAAAAGTTCGTTTTCATTGAAATTACTATATATATATATATAGTAATAGTAAATATTAAATAGTATATATAATAGTATATATTATTGTGCTTTTAATATAGATATTTTTATATAAATGATTTTGAATGGTTTTGAGATATTTGTATATAATGAATTTTTTTTATTATTTGTTATAAGGTTATTAGCTTAAGGATAATGTGCAGTTCTTCAGATATTTCCAGTGAGATTACATTTGCGAAAGGCAATTTTATGCTAAGTTTCAGAGTATAGCATCGATATTTAGCATGTAAAAAGAATACATAGGCGATACTCGCTTGATATGGATTTTCACAGTCGACAGGCGCGAGTCTGCGCTAGTTGGGTGTGTTGTTAACACAGCATCGTTTTATGTGACCAATCACGAATCAGCATGGTGCAAGCGTCTCACCATAGACAGTGCTGTAACGACGATAATTTCAGATGCGACGTTGAATTATATTCAAACATAATGTTCTTTTTTCAACAACTAATAATATACCAATAAGTAGAAAATGATAAATCTCATTAAAAAGTATTTAAATTGAGTAACATACGACAAGGAAATTCGTTTGCACGATACCTTTTGTAAATACATCTTTGTATTTAGTTTCGTCGAATTTCTTCGGGAAGTATCTTTCTAACCTATAACTATTATATTCGCAGTATAATTTTATAAAAATTTGTATAATTATGTTGACACGATACGATAGATTTTTTGTTTATTTTTATAAAATCAAAAAGAAATTATCGAGAATGGGTCTGACTTTTCAAGAGACGTGATACGGTCCTGCACGCATACATGGTAACTCCGGTATGCAGTAGTGACAGTCGCTGACCAGCAGCACGCTCCAGCGTGTGTTGAGAATTACCGTTCTTGTTTTACAATCGTTTCTTTTAATGTATTCCGGCTAAAGTTCTTCAAACTGTCATCTCCATTGTGTCCTAAAAACGATAGAAGAAGCAAAGATATATATATATATATACTCTCATTATCGCACATGCGAGTGCTTCCTCCATATTATCTCTTCTTCCAACGAGTAAACCCCGTACATTTGTGTTTCTTATCAAGGGGAAAGAAAGGATAAATACCGTGCGTCGCGCTCTCATTCCATTGTCGTTCTCTAGAAACGCGCGCGTATTTTGTCAGTTATTCCAAGCGCCACGTGATTGGTCGAATTTTAACCGGCTTTCATGTCGTCCTTGGAACCAATGTGATTACAATTCGTCGACATTCGCTTTTTCAATTTCTACGTTAAACATAACAAGAATTTTCAATTTTCACACATTCATTCGACATTCCTTGAATTTTCTACGTTGTTCATTAAAGAAAAAAAAAAAGAAAAAAAAAAAAATGTAAGTATAAGATACGACTCGAGTGATTGATCGTCGTTCGACGTATATTGGAATAATCTATTGGAATAGTCTATACGAGTAATAATATCTAAATGTGTGTTGTATTTTTCTTTGAAAATTATCATTCGGCGTTAAACTTTATCATTGATTATATATCGATCGTTCCTATTATTTCGATAAGAAAAAAAAGAATTCTCGTTTTCATTTATACAATTTTTATCGATTGATAGAGGTAAACAATTCTTTTTAATGTGTCACACATGCTCGAAAAAAATCAACGAATTGCGTTTAAGGTGCAGTTTGCATCTGCGCACAAACAAACTGCACACGGATATATATATATATATATCTTGAATGAATTACAGTGACCTCTTGATATTTTTATAATTATTGATTTATACTTTAATAAGATTTGTTTACTATTTTCTTTAATATATATATATATATATAAGCATTCTTCTAGCAGAAATTGATTAAAGTAGTAGTTTCATTATTTCATGCAAGTCTAATACTTTCTAAGTATAGAATGAGTAACAAGTTCAACAATATTGATTCCATTATCTATTAATTTCGAAGAATTCGTATACGCTGGAAGTTACATTAATACTGAGAATATTTCTATTGTAGAAAAAATAATAATATAGATTCACACTATCATGATAGTATAACTATCTAACCTTTTTCAGTAATCAAATTAGAGACCTCTCCCCTTTTACAGTGTAATTTAACGAGCTTGAATTAACTTCTCAATGATCTATTAAAAGAACACGAATTCAAGGGTCTCTATAAGAGCGCTTTAGAATTTGTAAACTAACAATGAAATAAGTAATAAAACGATCATTGACAAACAATGAAATCTTATGAGGAAAGAAAAATAGAATATAGTTTAAATCGTATTAATGATAATTGCATTATCCATTTTAATTTTTCTTCACTCAACTATCATTACATTTTTACAAATGCGACATTAGATTTAGTTATCCTATAATTATGTGATAGTAAGCTTCGTTAAAATTAGTTTTATTTCTTTGCTTTCCTTTGAGGATAAAGAAAAAAGAAGGTTACAATTGTAGTACTATATTTATTCTTTTTTTTTGCTTTTCATCATAGTCCATATTATTGTCTTGAATGGACTCATCGTCGTCTATCTTTATAATCAATTTTGTAACGCGTTAATACGAAAAAACGAATGTCCACAGGGAAAATATGGAGGATACTGTTGCATTGAATGGCGTAGTAGATGTAAACGGAGTAAAAGACGTTAACGTTGCAACCGACAGGATTTATTACGAACTTGATGGCGAAGGTGATGCCGATAGTTCCACGACACCAGGACACAATGTTGATCAACGTGGTCGTAAGTCGAACAAATGAATTTTCTTTTTAAATTATGAAATAAAAATTGTCCCGAAAAAAAAGGAAAAAAGAAATAAAAGAATGACGAATGTAATACAGAAAAAAAAAAAAGGGAATAAACTTACAATCGATCATTTAGCATCAATTTCGTTTTCTAACTCTATTCATCTTTATATACTTACGTAGATATATAAATACATATATCGATTTCTTACTCTTTAAGCAAACCTCACGAACTCTCATCAATTTTACCTTTCGTGCGACGAAAGATGGGATAATATAAGCAATCTAATGGATATTCATAATCTGTTGTCACGATAAGAATTATATATTTGATGCTCGTTTAATTGTAAAATTGTCGGCGAACGTGATGATAACGACGTTCTAAGTGTTGATGAAATTACCGATTGAAATTGTATAATCTTTTAAAAACAATATATTAATCGATAAATATATTAATAATGTATGCACATTTACGTAAGTTTCTTTGAATAATTTTCTATTAAATAGAAATATACGGGTTTTAATGAACGTTCCACTTGGTTCGTTCTTACAATTAATGAAAACATAGTAAATTGTTTTGGGATAATTCTTAAATATTCTAAATATAAAATGGAAAGATTTTAAGATTTATTAACAGATCTTTCTTATGATTGGCATTAAGCCTGCACACGTTTCTTCTTCGTCTCTCTTTCTTCTTCTTCTTCTTCTTCTTTCTCTCCTTGTAGTATTTTCGACGATGTCAGAATATTCACTGTCTCTTATTCCAACTGAGTTCGGGATCCTCCGAAGGTGTCGGTAGATGAACAGAAAGAAAATAACTCTCGTTAGTTTCGCGTTAGTATAGTTCAGTTCGACTGCCACGAACAGTCAGTACACATCACTCGCGATCTTGTCTCTTCACGCGTTAAATATCATTATTTAAAATTAATTATCTCAAAAGACAATTATTACTTTGTATTTGGACATTTTTAAAAAATTTTTATATTAATCTCGAGTAATATATACGTACAGTTTTTAAATTTGATTAATAACAGTATTATCGATGATACATTTTGTTTAAAAAGATTCTTATAGATATTACGTTAAATCAACAAAATAATACTGAACAAAGTGAAAGTGAAAGATTGAATAATTATTTACTGAATCTTTCGTATCTATTATCTTCCAAATATAATATTTGCTACTTATATAGTATGTATCATAACATTTAGGGGATATGTGTTATGTCGTTAAGTAATAAAGCAAAGTGTAAAACGACCAATCATTCAATCAGCCGAATAGTATTATGTAAAACGTAGTTTTACGTCACTTATTTAAACAAATTATTTGTTTGCTATACAATATAACGAGCCACGTCGAAAGTAAGAACTATCGGTCATCGCGTATAAATGTACAAATAGATGTACAATTTCGTTCATTAAAGTAGTGTGTTCCAATCTATAATCGCACGTAAACCGGTCTAATATATTTTTCTTAACGAAAAAAATGTCAAGCAGAGGTGTCACTACAACGGAAAACGAAACCTTTCTTGGAATTCGTCTACCGTCAATCTTCCTGGTCGATACCGAAGAAGGTAACTGTGGAAATTTCATTTTCATAGATTTCGTTGTACAAATAAAAAAAAAAGAAAGAAAGAAAAAAGAAAAAACTATTGATATTCAACGCAGAGTTGAATGTAATATAATCGTATCATTTTCAATCGCATTGAAAACAAACTGTCATTGAACGTATTCGACGCGTTAAAGTTGCGTAAGTGATCTTTTAAAACGACCGTCTACATGTAGCTATTTTCGTCGACTAGGGAAATCAGACTGGTTTTAATGCGACTATCGATACCTTATCAACGACGTTTCGTATTGGTAGATAGGTAACTATATACATACATCGTCACTTGATGAGAAGGTGTATATATATATATATGTGTAAGTTCATAAATGATTTATTTGAAACAATATGCTTGAAAGAGAATTAAAAGTGGGGGATTGATAAGAAAAAAAAATTCTTCTGTTAACGATAAGCAAGTAGTCGTTATAAGTCTACTAAGTCGATATAAGTCTATCGTTCTCTCTTTTCCTTAACGCTCGTATTATCATTGTTCTCGATATATTTTTATAATCGGAAAGAAGATATTTTTAATAATGTCATTATTCGATAAATCGTCGATAGTGTTGAAATATCTTCAACAAGGAACTATTATGTACGAAACGGATTTAACGATAGCGCGAAAATCTCATCCAAGTAAAACAGGTAGACATTTTTATTTCATGATTATTTTTAGAAGTTTAAATGTACACATATATATATTTATATATATATATTTTTTATAAAATATGTATTCTTTATAAAATTGAAACGAGCCAAACGAGCTGTCATACTTACTATGCGTTCTGCCGAGATGTATATGTATATATACATATAGGTATATATGAGTAAAACCTGTTTATGACTAGGAACGTTTTATAACTTATCAACGGAGATTAGCATAACTGTTATAACAAACATTCTTTTTTCACGATGACGAAGTACAGAGTATTTGTTACAATGTTCTTTTTATTTTTTTTTTTTTTCTTTCTTTTCTTTCGTCTTACAGTGTACTAGTATCGATGAAGCAATTGAACGAAAATATAAATGAATATTCAACGACCACTTGAGAATTTTTATATAATTCATTATTGTAAAGGAAGATAAATTTCTATAAATTCGTTAGATAAATATCTAGATTGTTTAATGACGAAAGAAAGCGTTCTCTTGGATCTCTTCAATTTAACAAACGCTGTGTAAATGTTTTCGTGTATTCAATGTAAACATTACTACGTTAAATGCGAATTTATCCTTGAATGTCACTAGCATAGAGTGCGTATTACGAAAATATATTTCTCGTTGATATTTTCGTCCGACGACGTACATATGTTTATTTATAGCGATTCCGTACTACAAAACACAAGAGTATGCAGGTAGAAGATAAACATTGAAGGCTGATATACGTATCAAACACTTAGATAGAAAAAAAACAAAAATTTGTTATATTCGAAGAATCAAGGAAACCTGAGTACATAAGGAATTTTGTACGTACGTAGATAACGATGCCAAGGGATAGTATTGATCTTTTTCACTAGCAAGCAAAGAAGAGTCTCATCGAGAAAGGAGACTTTGGTTCGTTGCCAAAACTTGATTCACTGGGAAGACTTTCCACGAGAAAAATATGAAATAACTCGAACAATCCCCAAGAACCATTTCTTTCTGGCTACATTAACTTTAAGTATACAAATATACTATGCATTTTATATATAGTCTATTGCGTTGCTAAACATATTCTCGAAAATCTATTAATGAGTATTCAATGAATCATTAATTCGATAAAATTTTACCTTAAATTAAAATATCTTTTGTGTTATACATGAGATTTAAATTTATTAATAAATGTACAAAGGACATGTTTCAATACGCATTTTACTAAATAGTATTTATGGAAAATCAGTATAGACGAGGACTTGTCGAGCAATGAAAAGGGATTGAACATTGATTGTTCTTACTATCGGACAGCAACATTGTTCATCTATCCTCATAGAATGATCAAGTTTATATATATATATATATATATATATATATATATATATATATGCATATATTTAAATTTATATATAAATAACTTAATTCTGTGTTAAATTGTTCCGACGTAGATGTGCGTTTATATAAACAAAGAGATATTCTAAATTATAATAAAATAATAATAATAATAATAATAATAATAATTCATCAATCGTTCATCAAATTGTTATTCTCATGATAAATAACGAAAAAATTAGGGAAAAAGAAATTGGAACATAGACCGAAAGATATCTTTAGCCATTGAAATTAATTATCAACTCTGTACGATAGTTCTATGAAAAAATGGCCATTAGAAGGAATAAAAAAATAAATAATAGAAGGAGAGAGAGAGAGAAATGATTTCAAGATTTCTCCGTGGCGCTACCAAAAAGAAAACACGGCATCTTGGCACAATGTCCCGGATGGTAGCACCTTACACATTCCACGTACTCTTGTGCCCCATGTGCGTGTTTACTGTGTTTCGCGTACGGATTCTGTGATGTCTACCAAGTGCCAACTTCACGCTACAGTCAGTGTATTCGACACTTGCGACCAGTTAACATGGTCACCGACCTCTCAAACACAAACTGAATTCGTTCCACTCTTCTTTTCTCTTTTCGAGATTCAATATTAAGTGTGTGTTATTAAAATAGTTATTGTTCGGTCAACAAAAGTGTTCTCGTTTTAAGATATATATTGAATGATTTTAGAAATTCCATTGATATTTATCGATCTCAACGTTTACAACCTCAACAGTACGTCTTCTCGGTGTGACTCTTGAAAGGACATTGAAACGACGATAGATAGTCGTCGATAAAAGACCTTTCTAGACCCGTTCTAGATTTAGGAATGTAATTTTCCACGTACCGTGCCGTAATAAATACATATCTCGTTCGTAAGTGTGTAGTTAAAAGCAAAAGGAAACGGTCTTTCTTTGATAAACATACTCCTCGTATTGTATTTCTCTTTAGTTCGATAAAGTGACTTTCGATTTTAACTAATTTATCGATTAGAATATTATTACTGTACGATATAAATATTATCGTGTTCTATTTTGTTTATGTCGATTTACATCTTCTTTGAATCATCCCAGTTATTATAAGATCGATCTGTCATTATATCGTCTTTTCGAGAGAAGTGTACATCAAAAATATGCGTCCTTCTTTCGTGAAAATATTTAAATGTCCTCCTACGTGAATCTTAAATCTAATTTCACAATATCTTTCATCTTTTAATCCGTCTATAGAGAAGGATTCATTAGCTTGAGTAAATAACAATTTTCATTCTATCTGGCAATGATATTTTTATATTTAATCGTGTCTTAAATTCGACATCGAACGTTGCTGATTTGATAACCTTTATCTGATACGAACTGATCATTTCGACGTATTATCAGCAACGAAAAAAGGTTATTACGTTCGAATAAATATTTAAATTTTCATTTTGATTTCAATGATGTACGACAAGCTTCGTTAATATCAGATATAATTATATATCTGCTTTAATATTTAAAATATACGATTTTATACACACACACACATATCTTTCCTTTTAATAAATGAACGGTTTATTAAAAAATATTTTAATCGATACTATATACTCGTTTCACAAATTTTTCTTTGCTACTTGTGAATTTTCTCTCGAGTTTAATTGTTTTAAGTAAAAAATAAAAAAAAATAAAAAAGTAATAAGAAAAAGAAAAAAAGTAGAAATTGCCACTCCTTCGAAGAGAGCGCACGCCATAATCTATCCCTACTATTTCTAATAATAGTTATGCTCGCGTGCGTCGATCTATAAACTACAGAACCAGTTTCTTATGGCGTCTTTTAAAGAGACGAAATAAGAAGTGAATTTTCGAATAATCGTTGGTAATACACGTAAAAAGAGTTTGCCATTGCGACACGAGTAAATTTGAATGAGTGTTCAACAATTACAAGTGTTTGTTTTAGTTAACTAGTTAGCAATTGTGTGTACATACGTATGTATATCACTTATATACGTATATACATACGCATACGTCGTGAACAATATTCTAATTATAATTCTTCATAAAGGAAAATACATTTGCCTTTTTCTTTCTTTATTTTTTCTTTTTTTTTTTGTTTTTGTTATATAAAGAAAGAACTTCGATTCGTATTTTACACGTGCCATTCTTTTTAATCGTTGAAGTGCATTCATTTCATACTTTTATCGATTTACGATAACTTGATTATTTTTCCGATTTATTAAGACTATGTGATTGGTTTCTACGTGCAACAATCATCATTCTAGATTTATTACTAGGTATTTTATGAAGATCGTTTAAACTTTAAAAGACCGATCGAATTCGAAGCTGTACGATTTATAAACGTCGATTAATATATTTCTCAGATTTTGTTAAAAAAGAAAAAGAAAAAAATATATATATTTTACTATTGCACTTTGTACCGATCGATTACAAAATGTCGAGAGTATTGCGCGATAATAATAATAATTAAATCTTAATTTATTCCTAGCTTCTTAACAACGATTGATGTTTCAACGGTCAGATTTTATCGGTCGAAGTTAAGACGATAACCGAAGTGGAATTTCTAAAAAAACTTATTATAGAAAGATTACGGGGATATATCTATATACGATGGTACTGGGAAGTGATAATGAATTTTTAACGGGATATAAACGTAATTCCGTAACCGAATGGTTACAGAAAACCGGTCAAATAAAAGATATTGGTAACTCTCAAAAAATATTTCTTTTTTGCTTTCGTTCTCACATACCAATTATATATTCCATTTATATCTAGTAGAGTTTCTAAAATATCTTTTCCTTTTTTTTTTCTTACAGGTAGCGAAAGTCCCGTCTATGGTCTCGAAGGTGGTGGAGCAAGTGGTGGTACTTCCTTGAGACTTGCTCCGCAAGAATTACCAAATGAAATCTCAGCGCCTTACGAAGTACCACAATTCCCGATCGAGCAGATCGAAAAGAAGCTCCTCATTCAAAGACAGCTCACCGTCAAGTAAGTCTAAATCCTATTGCCGTATGTATTATTATCATAGAAAAAACAAGCTAACGTTGAATGTATAACAAATTATAACGATTGTTTACAAGGTTGTGTAACCTTGAAATATGTACACCAATCGATCCCACGGTCGCTTCGGAATTCATGAAAACTCAACACAAGAATCTTGAAACGAGGTCGCGCTTTTATCCTATCACCTTGCATGTATACACACATTGCGTAATACTGTTTCTTCATGGTGGTATAGAAACTGTGAAAGTGAGAAATAAAGATATATAATGCGTATATATTGCGTGTACGAGAGAGAAAGAGTATAAAGATATCAGTTCCTCTTTATCCTAATATATTTTTAAATTCTTCAATCGATTACATATTGTAATACATACATCGTATGCGTTATGATCAAGGATTCTTGCCAATTGTATATCTATTATTATTCTTCTGTATGTGTTATAAAGTCGCGATCAATAATTCAGTACGGAGCCTGCATGATTAGGCTCCGTGCTATTCGATATAACTTTACCTATCTGCCTTTATACATCTTCGTCTATATAAGTATAATATACATACATCGAAGGCAATATGTGTACATATAACCCCATAATTGTATTCTTTTTTTATTCAGTATAATTTTACGTTTACGTCTTGTTGTTTTATTATTGCGTATAATAGTTATCAATTGTCAATATTGATAGAATAAAAAAAACGAATAAAGATAAATATGTCAGTTTATACAAGATAGAAATACATGCATATAGCAATAATGGGTAGAATTTGCTTTTTTATTTGTATTTTATTTAATTTTTTCTTTCTTTCTTTTTTTCTTCTTTTTTTTTTTTTCTGTACCATATTCACTTTGTGCAATTGAACGTAATATAGCATAACGATAATTTTCTTGAAAGGATTCACAAGAAATTGGAGAAGTTATTTAATCGCTGTATTAATTAACATAATGGTATATTAATTAACGTGTAACATTCGACTTTCTAATGTAAGATATTTCACGTTTCTACGAGATAAAATCACGTTTACAATTACTAATGCGACTCGCTGCGTTTCTTATTTATATATAAATGATTAGAGAAATCCATAATTGAAACGAATATAGTGACGATATGATTGGAAAGTAGTGGAAACGTAGAGAAGGATGAGAAGCGTATAAACGGAAGTATATAGTGCTGTATCGGTTTTACACATAATACGAGGAACGCATACGACACGAAAGTAGGAAGGGGTTGCTGGTGATTTGCCCTCGGCTACTATCGTTCTCAGTACTTGCGCGAACGTTGACGCGATCGGACGTACAAGTTACTATATCGTCCGTGATATTCGATCCAAAAAAAAAAATGCAGGAGACACGAAGAGATAATAGTAACGAAATGTTTGATGATAGAAAATAAAGATTTATTGCATTTATAAGCAAGCATTCGCTGTGAAAGTTCCTTCTCTTTCTAACGAGAAGAAAATATTCGAAGTATTCTCTTTAAACGTCGAAGTGAATTTTAACGTTCTTTTATCGCTATGTCTCGAATTTTCTTTGACGATCGATCGTGAGAATATAGATTAGATTCACCTTGCGTCATTATTTCTTTTCTTTTCTTTTTTTTTTTTTTTTTTTTTTTTTTCTTTTTTCTTGTTAAGGGTGGCAGGAATTAGATGGGTATTATAATCGTACGACGAGTTACCGCATTACCCTGACATTGGACGGTTTCTTTTCTTTTACTGCAGTGTGACACAACATCTTATGCACGAGTATTATAAGTGTTAAGAATCTATAGGATTCCTATGTGTTTTTTTTTTTTTTTTTTTTTTTTTTTTTTTACCGATAATCATATATTATGACGTACACGGTAGATGTAACAAATGTTTGATAGATCGCATTCAATGATCGATCGCACGTGGTTAATCGAGAACCAAGTACGATTTAAATTATCAAAGGGAACGGTGATGTTATAGCAACAGGTACTACTTTCATTATCATGTTTGATTTTTCGCGTTAATTAGAAAGCACTAATATTTACAAATACAAAATTCAAATGTGTACATTTGCCATTGTTAATTCTTTACAGCGAAGGTTCCCTTTCTGTCAATCATATGTTATTCCACCGTGCTTATTTTATACTATACAACGAGATGTCATAATGTGATAGTTACGTTTACATAAGTTAGAGCACAACTAACGTACACATACATACGCGCGCGTATACACAAAATAAGTGAAGGATAACATATGACTGATAGGGAAACTTGGCCGCATGGAGAAGAAACCCCCCACTACACGCTATTTATAACTGCAGGTGTACTTACATACGTTTGGATGCACTAAATACTTCAGTAGATTATCTAAAATCATGGATTATTAAATTCGTTGAATATGCAATTATAATAATTCATACAAAACAATAAGAAAGTTTCTCTAAATGCTATAACAGTGTAGTTATAAGAAAAAGGACTTTCAAAGTATTATTAGTAATTAAATCGTATAAAAATTTTTGTATTTAACATAAATAAAATAGATCCATTTGTAAAAAGACTTTGTGTTAAAAAAAAGTTTGTGCGTCTTCGAGGACGCGCTTGAAACACGAAAAATCGCAAATAAAAATAGGAATACGTAACATGTTTGCTGGTGCAAACGAATCAAAAAGATGGCTACGGGATAATACCATACTTCTGAGGTAAATCAAAAGATATTTGTAATTGCAAAAAAGAGAGAAAATAAGTAGATATATTTATGAAGCTTGAATCCTTGTCCTTTCACGTTGAGAACAACATTCTTCGATATACTATAATACATCGAGTAGATATCGCATTGCGATAAAGTCTGACTCACAAAATAAGATATGATCATTCAATAGGATATCTATAAAAATATGATTATTTCCATAAAATAGTTTTCAGTTAAGCCGTGTATCTATTCATTATATCATTCTAATGCCATAATAATTATTTCCTTTGTTGATACTTTCGTCAGACATTGATAGAGTAACATAATTATCATGAGATGCCAAGTAATTGCGTTGATTTTTAAATATCAAAACGCTGCCACTAAGATGCTTCTTCCTCCTTTGCTTATATTTTTATTGAGAATTTTGACATATATTTTTTTCTTTCTTTTTTTTTTTTTTCTTTTTCTTTTATATACATATATATATATAGAGCCGCAAAGGATCTCGAAGAGCGACGCAGTCATTATGAACCGTCGATTGGTCCTGGAGTACCCGACTACGTTGATGATCCCTCGTTTAATTTCGAGGAAAATGATTTTGTGCCACATTTTCAACGAGTTTCAATATCCGGAGAAGATACATCGGGGGTAAGTTAAAAAGAAAAAAAAAGAAAAAAAAAAAAAGAAAAAGAAAGGAATATTACTAGAAAAGCTTTCTTGCTTACATTATCTAAAATTGATCTACAGAATTAGGGACACCCGTCATATGTCTCTTTTGAGACTTAACTTGGTCAAGAAACCCTGTGTGTGCATTGTCACTCAAGAAACCTTTGTCAAACACAAGTCTTTGCCTATTATGCTTTCATGTTTTTTCTTCCCCGCAAAAATGGGCTATCTGAAATAATGTGAAAAAAAAAAAAAAAGAAAAAAACCAATCTTTAGAAGGATTTCGTTTGATTGAACAAAAATAAAATAATACAATGGACATTGAATGTACATATGTAGTTATGTTCAAAAATAACATACATCGTGATATCCCCTTTAATCGATCATCGACACACATTTAACTTATCTTCATTATTGAACGGTTCAGTAAGTTCACAAGGTGTCGCGTTATTATCTAATGGGTTCTAGACAAACCCGTAGAAAGATCGGAAGATCAGCAAAAATTAATATATAAATAAGGCATTTCTATATTAATTTACATTTCATATATATTTTTAGGTACCTTTGGAAGATCTTCAACAAGCATCGCAAATGCTCGTTCAAGCCTTGGTGATACGAGAAAAGTATATGAATAATTCTAAACAAAGTTTTCCTTCTATTACGACCAAATTTTTACGTAGCATCGATAAAAGACCTGTTACTTCGAATGATGAAGTTCAACATGATGATCGTAAAGCTATCGCAGGTACGCGTATGAAATCATTAAAAAGACAATAGATTTAAAAATATTTGAAAAAATAAAGATACATTTATTTATTGATATCACAGATCATCCGGTACATGCACCTGCATCACGTGGAGATCCTTGGGAATGCAAATTCCCACCAGCAAAAAATTATACAATTTTACCCATAAATGGTGTTTTCAATGTTTTCGCTAATGAAGAGGACGCGAAAAATGGAGAACCACTTCCATATTCCTATCCAGATTTAGCAGCCTTTGTTAGGGACATGAATCTTCTTTGTACCATGATCGCCGACGGTCCTTTAAAATCTTTTTGCTATAGAAGATTGAGTTATCTCTCATCCAAGTACCAGTTGCACGTTTTGTTGAATGAACTTAGAGAGTTGGCTAGTCAGAAAGCTGTTCCACATAGAGACTTTTATAATATAAGAAAGGTCGATACACATATTCATGCGGCTTCCTGTATGAATCAAAAACATCTTCTTAGATTTATAAAGAAAACATTAAAGAATCATGCGGATGAAATTGTTACGTGTTCGAAAAATGGTGAGACTATGACACTGAGCGAAGTATTCCAATCAATGAATTTAACAACATACGATTTAAGCGTAGATATGCTAGACGTACATGCTGTAAGTTTTCAAACGTTGTTGGATTACAGAATTATACAAAAAATGTTAATAATGTTTTCCCCTTTCTTTCTTTCTTTTATTTTTTTTTTTTTTGTTTTTCACAGGATAGAAACACATTTCATAGGTTCGATAAATTCAATGCTAAATATAATCCTATTGGTGAAAGCAGACTTCGTGAAGTTTTTCTTAAAACTGATAATTATCTTAATGGTAAATTTTTTGCAAGTATAATTAAAGAAGTGGCAAGCGATCTTGAAGAATCGAAATATCAAAATGCAGAATTACGACTGTCCATTTATGGAAAAAATCCTGAAGAATGGGATAAGTTAGCTAAATGGGCGATACAGAGCGATGTTTATTCGGACAATGTGCGCTGGCTCATTCAAATTCCAAGACTTTAGTAAGCCTATCATTTACTTATTGCATACATAAAAATATATAAAATACTATTTAGTTATTCTTTATTTATAGCGACATCTTCAAGCTAAATAAACTTATGACCAACTTCCAAGAGATTTTAAATAATATCTTTTTACCTCTTTTTGAAGTAACTAATGATCCACATTCACATCCTGAATTACATAAGTTTCTACAATATGTAAGTTGAACTTTTTTGAATATCATATGCTTTACTTGAAAATTTTTATCATGGAATTATATAAAATATTTTTCAATAGGTGATAGGTTTTGATTCTGTAGATGATGAAAGTAAGCCTGAAAATCCATTATTTGACAAAGATGTTAGCCCCCCAGAAGAATGGGATGACATTGAAAATCCTCCATACGCATATTACCAGTATTATACCTATGCAAACATGACAGTGTTGAATCACTTTAGAGCGTAAGTTATATTTTTAATAAAAAAAGAACTCTTTATAAAAACCATTTGAAAATATAGATGATTTATTTCACAGGGAGCAAGGTTTAAATACTTTCGTTCTTCGCCCTCATTGTGGAGAAGCTGGACCAATTCAACATCTTGTTTGTGGTTATATGATGGCAGAAAATATTTCTCATGGCCTCTTGCTAAGAAAAGTTCCCGTACTCCAGTATTTGTATTATTTGGCACAAATTGGCATTGCCATGTCTCCTTTAAGTAACAATTCTCTTTTTTTGAATTATCATCGTAATCCTCTTCCAGAATACCTTGCAAGAGGATTGTGTGTAAGTCTTTCAACAGATGATCCTCTACAATTTCACTTCACGAAAGTAAGGAAAAATAAAATAAAAAAGTCATCTATTATAATGTCTGTATTACTACACGTTTCCTAAAATATTTTGATTTGCATATAGGAGCCTTTAATGGAGGAATATAGTATTGCAGCACAAGTATGGAAGCTCAGTTCATGTGATATGTGTGAATTAGCCCGTAATTCAGTTCTTATGAGTGGTTTCCCACACAAGGTTTGTTGTATACGTAATAGTGTTTTGTATATATTTTATATATGTGTAATATTTTTTATATAGATACATATTTATTTTATAGAGTAAACAATATTGGCTTGGCCCAAATTATACAAAAGAAGGTGTTGCTGGTAATGATATTACTAGGACCAACGTACCGGATATACGAGTGGCATACAGATATGAAACTCTGGTCGACGAATTATGTAATATTTGTAAAGTCGTAGAAAAACCAGAATCTATACTATTTTAACTTTGGTTAACTTTGCAAAATGTATTATAACAATACAACATTTTTCTTGCAATGAATTAATTCAAATATGGACAAAATTATAATGGAACAGGTAAGTTTGTGATTCCTATAATAGAATTAATTATTTTGATTTCTCTTACAATCTTTATTCAGCATTTGTATATGATATATTTTATAGGCAGACTATCTTCTATCTAAATTAACATAAAACAATATTTCTGATTATATTTCTTAATCCAAACGAAAAAAATTCAACTGTATTATATTTCTCAAAGTGTCTGTTAAACTGAATCTGACAATACCTTTTATATACCTTTTGGTATCAAATATTATATTTTTATTTATGACACATATTTCCACTGTTATGTATAAGTAAACAAACTAATTATAATGATCTTATATAGAAATGTCTTTTGCAATATCTTTGAAGTCTTTTTGTTCAGAAAAGACTTTGAAATCCTATCACAAAGAGCAAAAGTAATGGAATGAAATCTTAGATCTATGTGTGTTGACCAATTTAAAATTAGTTATTCAGAAATATTCTTATTTTCTTAAGATTGATAATTTTATTAAAAATTCATTTGCTATAAAACAGAAATTTATATAAAAGAAAAAAAAATCTCTTTTTTACACTCTAACCACATCTGATAATAATGTTACTATTTCTTCAATTTAAGTTTTAGTTTCTTATATTTTTATACGTTTATATCATAATTGTTTATAAAGTTTAATCATTTGAATTTGTAATTAAATCTAATTTTTATATGAAACAAATTATTTCATCTTGGCACATACCTATGTATATTTATGGAAATTCTATATTTCAGATTTTAAAATATTATTAATTTAACAGATTTATCAAAGATCGACTACTTGTTATTAAATATTATATGCATATATCAAATTCTAACTATTATTTATTTTTTCAAATTTACTAAGTTCTACCCAATTAATTCTGCTGGTGCAAATTTAAAAAAATCGTCTTATTAATGAGCCTATATTTATATATCTATATATAATGATGCGATATTATAATGTAACTTAATAAACAATCTTTAAACGAATTTTTTTGTAGAGAAAAATGGAAATATATATATATATATATATATATATATATATATATATATATATATATAAAATGTATTTATTATATAGAGTATATTCTACAAAATACAAATACGTTCTAACATATTGATTAAAACTTGATTTATTTCTTCATTAACATTAATAATAATAATTCAAAAATTTTTAATCCAAAAATAGGAACATTTCTATTTACATTGTAATTATAATGTATATTCATTAAATATATATATTGACATTTTTATTTGTTTCATAAGTAGAGTTATAAAACTAATTTGGCTGTGGAATGTTATTTTGTATGATTTTTAGGATTAGTAAATATTAAATTAATCTATTAAAGAAATTATCACAAATGTGTGATAATCTTTTCATTTTTTAATAATATTTGTTATAATATATTTTTTTTTAGTAATATTTTTTCTTATTATATTTTTATTATATTATATTTTTATAAACCTCAAAAACTATGTTATTAGGAATAGTACACTTCAGATATAAGATTATTACTTTCGTTTTATTTAATTAGCAAAACAAAAAGTAAAGAACTAGAAAGAAATAATACTTCATTTGTTTATTACGATACTTTATACCATATCAATTAAACCCTTTAATATACTTCTTATAAAATATATTTATAAATACTCTCAGATATATTTCTGATATAGCAGCATTAGTAATTTAAACTCTTTAGCTAAAACTACAATTTTAATTTATTAAACTAACTTTGTATATTACTCCATAATGTATTTAACGAGAAAATGTCTTATCCATTCATTTATTCATTTATTTTCACAATTTCGTTTAAATAAAAAATTGAGACTATATACTTTCTTATTGTACTTTTTCTTTTTTTGTAATGTATTGCAGATTTTGAGAGATTTTTGGTATTATTTCTGTAAATATTACTGTCCCTACAAAGACTAGAAATGTACCAATCCAATGGTACACAGTGAATGGATTTTTGAAATAAATAATAGAAAAAATTAAAGAAAGGAATTTTCGTAAAGTTATTACCAATGTTACTGTAAGTGAATTGCATTCTGTTGTTAATACAAATACAGAACTTATGCAAATATATCTGTAAAATCAATTAAGAGAAAATATATGTTACGTATTATGAGTATGATTATAGTATAATTATATAATTATAATGAATATAAAATATTATAAGGATACTGTGTAAGAACATTTCCAATTAAATAAGCAATTAATTTTGGCACAGATAAATTAATCACAGGTATAATCAATGGATCTGATGCCATTGCCAATACTAAATGATCCTTAATATTAGATGTCAAAGTTAAAAAAAATGGCAATGGTAATAAATGCTGAAAAGATTATATATTTTTTGATTAATAATCTTTTGTTAATACCAAAATACATATCAATTTTTATTAGATATAATATATACTTATAAAATTTCCTACCGTATAATATAAAGCTTCTCTTGCATTTTTCCCATATCGTGCATGTAATACCTCTTGATATATACCCATTCTAGCAGAAACAAATAATGCAATAGTTAATAATGTAATACCTAACATCCACCAAAAAAAATCATCCCATGGTGTTGTTGGAAGATGTTCAACGTGCTTAGATTGCAAGGATTTTATATCTTTGCCACTGACAATAGTACATATTGCAATTCCGAGAGTTATCATCAAAACAGATAAGTATTTACTCAATGCATAATGTTTTTTTAATATTATAATACCCATTATCATGTTAGCTATCAGAGAACCCTAAAAAGATCATAATATATATATACATATATATAATCATTTTACATATATATATATATATATATAAAATAATTGATATTTTGCCTATATGATACAAATATACTACATCTTTAATTTTTACTTACAGCTCTGAAGATCATATGAAGAGGCATTGGTATATTAAAATCAAATGCATAATTATTACAAACATTAGCAATAAAAAACATTGTCACTAATATGAAATAATCTTTTATACCGACATTGGGTTTTACAGTTCCGCATTTTGAAGTGAATAAAAATCCTTCTATGGCTATGAAGAGAAATTGTGAAAATGTAATAAGATTTCCACTACCTGGATCATCTCTGTAAGTAAAAAATAATTTTTTTTTTTTCTATACATTAAATAAACTACATAAAAGCGAACACATCGATACTCACTTAACAAGCAGTTCCAAAAAAACTACATTAGTGCAGCATCCCAAAAAAACACAAAATATTGCAATTGCTGCACGCATTTTAAAAATTTATTTTAATTTTCTTCTTTTAACCTACAAGTCACTTCGACGAACGTATTACGAACTATTCGAGTTTCTAGTCGACGCATGAAATACAAGCACCGCTTTATTTAAAATACTACTGATAAATAGCTATTCATGATTATCTATTCCATTACGTAAATTCTTATAATATATGGTATTATCGGACGTATAACAATATTAATGTGTGGTGATAAATTATCTCTGATATAATTAGGCAGTTCATATTTAATAGATCATTTTTAAATGTAATGATTAAATCATATATAAAATGTATATTTATTTATTGTTATTATTGTAATTTACAATTTGTAAAAAAATAATCAACAAAAATAATAAATCATATTGTTTATAATATAATAAATTACTTTGCAAAATAGCTCCTTGATATAAATGAATAATTACGTATATAATGTTTGTTTAACGATTTAAGAAAAGCACATGCAATTAATCAAGCATATATGAAGGTCAATAAATATTTTTTGGATTTCTAAACTGCATTCTAAAAACACTTGTGTTTATGACTTTAACTCCATACTTTTGAAGTCAGATGGCGCGGTTTCAAAATTTCAGTTGTTGCTGACTAAATAAGGAACATCTTTAATATACACGTATAATTATTATCACGCTACATATCTGTCTCACAGTATAGAAATCGTGTTGCAAACGAAAAGTTATTTGAAATTTATAAGTGGCAGCACTGCGTCGGGGCTTGTAGAAGACGCTTTGTAAGTCAGCTGATCCATTACAGGGTTTATCGTTTAGTTGTCGGGTGGGTCGAGAGGCAGCAGCACGCAATTTTACTGTCACGTGAGGTCACAATGGTTTCTGATTGTTTTAACGAAGTCCGGATGAACAAACGACTCTTTTGAGCTCTTTTAAGTATTTCATCCACGT